>NC_141904.1:33183939-33486969 GCF_057802395.1 Ceratotherium simum simum
ATATGAAAGGGCTGCCTTTCTTTTTCAGATTCCGTTTGAAAAATCCCAGGAAGGAACTTGAGTCAGGGCCTCATCCTTGGAGCAGTTAACTGTAGCCTGAGAGTAAAGTCTTCTTTATGGCTTCTCCTGAGGCAGCCTTATAGACTTGGCATTATGAAGGGTGGGGGCAGGTAAATCAGTTAGGAATGCTTTTGGCTATAAGTAACAAATAGTGTTAACCACTGGTGGCTTAACACTTATTTACTATTGCAACAAAAAATCTGAAGTTAGGGTTGAACCATTATTTCAATGACATCATTAAGAACTTTGTAACACTTTAATTTTTCACTCTGTCTTCCCTATGTAGGCTTTTTATATTCCTGCTTGTCATCTCTTCATAATAAGATGGCTCCAAGAGGTCCAAATATCACGTACACATTCAAGGCAAGAAGCGAAAAGGTTGTGTGGTTAGCAAAATTTCTTCTTTTGTCAGTCTCTTATATCTAATTTTTTCAGAAGCCCACAGCGGACTTTCCTTTATGACTCATCAGCCAGAATGGAGTCATGTGAGTGTCTCTACCTGTGAGGGAGTCTGAGAAAACATGCAACTAGCTTATTAGCCTCTGTTGTGAGAGGCAAGATTAGAGTAGGTGTTAGGAATGGCTCTTACTTTAGCCAATCAACGACGTCTGCTCAACAGCACAATAAAATAATCATACACCATGATCAAGTGGGGTTTATCCCTAGATGCAAGGATGGTTCAATATACATAAATCAATAAAAATGATACACCACATTAACAAAATGAAGGATAAAAATCATATAATCATCTCAATAGGTGCAGAAAAAGCATTTGACAAAATTCAACATCTTTCATGATAAAAATTCTCAACAAATTAAGTATAGAAGGAATGTACCTCAACACAATAAAGGCCACATATAACAAATCCACAGCTAACATAATGGTGAAACACTGAAAGCTTTTCCTCTAAGATCAGGAACAAGAGAGAGGTGCCTGCTCTTACCACTACTATTCAACATATTATAGCTAGTCCTAGCCAGAGCAATTAGGCAATAAAAGGAAATAAAAGGCATCCAAATTGGAAAGGAAGAAATAAAACTATCTCTATTTATATAAGACTTGATATTATATATATAAATCCCTGAAGACTCCACCAAAAAACTGTTAAAACTAATAAATGAACTCAGTAAAGTTGCAGGACACAAAGTCAACACACAGAAATCAGTTGCATTTCTATACACTAACAACAAATTATCCTAAAAAGAAATTAAGAAAACAATCCCATTTACGATAGCATCAAAAAGAATAAAATATTTAGGAATAAATTTAACCATGGAGATGAAAGATTTGTATACGGAAAACTATAAAACATTGATGAAGGAAATTGAAGAAGACACAGATAAATGGAAAGATATTTCATGTTCATAGTTTGGAAGAATTAATATTGTTAAAACATCCATACTACCCAAAGTGATATACAGATTCAATTCAATCTCTATCAAAATTTCAATGACATTTTTCACAGAAACAGAAAAAACAATTTTAAAATTCATATAGAACCACAAAAGACCACCAAATAGCTAAAGCAATCCTGATCAAGAAGAACAAACCTGGAGGCATCACATTCTGATTTCAAACTGTATTACAAAGCTATAGTGATCAAAACAGTGTGGTACTGGCATAAAAACAGACACATAGATCAAGGGAACAGAATTAAGAGCCAAGAAATAAACCCATGCATAAACAACTAATTTTTGACAAGGCACCAAGAATACACAGTGGGGAAAGGATAGTCTCTTTAATAATGTGCTGGGAAAACTGGATATCTACATGCAAAAGAACGAAATTGGATCACTATCTTACATCATACACAAAAATTAACTCAAAATGGATTAAAGACTTAAACATTAAGATCTGAAACTGTAAAACTGCTAGGAGAAAAGAACAGGGAAAAGCTTCTTGATGTTGGTCTTGGCAATGATTTTTTGGAGTTGACATCAAAAGCATAGGGAACAAAAGCAAAAATAGACAAATGGGACTACATCAAACTAAAAAGTTTCTGTACGGCAAAGGTAACAATCAAAATGAAAGGCAACCTATGGAATGGGAGAAAATATTTGCAAACCATATATCTGATAAGGGGTTAATATCAAAAATAAGGAACTCTTACAATTAAATAGCAAAAAAACAAATAATTAAAAAATAGGCAAAGGATCTGAATAGACATTTTTCCAAAGAAGACAGAAATGGCCAACAGGTATATGAAAAGATGCTCAAAGTCACTAATCACAGGGAAATGAAAATGAAAACTGTAATTAGATAATCACCTCACACCTGTTAGGATGGCTATTATCAAAAATTCAAAAGATAACGAGTATTAGTAAGGATGTAGAGAAAAGGGAACCCTTGTACACTGTTGGTGAGAATGTAAATTGGTACAGCAGTGGTGGAAAACGTATGGAGATTTCTCAAAAAATTAGAAATAGGACTACCATATCACTCAGCAATCCCACTTCTGGGTATACATCCAAAGGAAATAAAATCACTATCGCAAAGAAATATCTGCACTCACGTGTTCATTGCAGCATTTTTTGCAATAACCAAGATATAGAAGCAACCTACATGTCATCGATGGATGAACAGATAAATAAATTTGGTATTTATTTACAATGGAATATTATTCAGTCTTAAAAAAGAAGGAAATCCTGCCATTTGTGACATGGATGAACCTGGAGGCCATTATGCTGAGTGAAATAAGCCAGACAGAGAAAAACAAATATTGCAGGATCTCACATGTGGAATCTTAAAAGGAAAAAAAAGCCAAACTCATAGTAAGAGAGAGTGGAATGATGGTTACCAGAAGCTGGGGCATGGGGGAAAAGGGGAGATTTTAAAAAAAAAAGGAAAAAAGAAAGTAGAATGGTGGTTGCCAGTGGCTCAGGGCAGGAGGTCATGGGGAGTTATTGTTTAATTGGTAGAGTTTCAGTTTTGCAAGATGAAAAGAGATCTGTAGATAGACGGTGGTGATGTTTGTATAACAACATGAATATTCTTAACATCACTAACTGTACACTTAAAAATGGTTAAGATAGGGGCCGGCCTGGTGGCGTAGCGGTTAAGCGCGCACACTCTGCTTCGGTGGCCCAGGCTTCGCAGGTTCGGATCCCGGGCGCGCACCGACGCACTGCTTGTCAAGCCATGCTGTGGCAATGTCCCATATAAAGTAGAGGAAGATGGGCACAGATGTTAGCCCAGGGCCAATCTTCCTCAGCAAAAAGAGGAGGATTGGCATCAGATGTTAGCTCAGGGCTAATCTTCCTCACACACACACACACACACAAAAAGTGGTTAAGATAGTAAATTCTGAAAAAAAAGCCAAAAGAACAAAACAAAAAAAACCAATGAGTGAAGAGGTGGGCAAATTGTCCATGGAAAATGGAGAAGGAGGGTATTACGTAGACAGTCTCATAGATATATACTATATAATATATAAAAGTCATGAACTTAGACCTCAACAACTTGGAACTGTCTTCAAGAGAGCATACCCAGCCAATTGCCCTCCAGCTTTGCCTCCCAAATAGGACTTGGGCTTTTTGCCTTCAGGCTCTGTTCATGTGACTTCTCCCCCAACTCTTGTTCTTTCTTCTCCTCTAAAGCTGCCAGAACTTTTAACCTTATTTCAAGGCCCACCTCTATCTGCCAAGTTCATGGTGGCATCCCGTTCATTTGAATTCATACCACTCCTTGATCACACAACTCATAGTTATGTAATATACTACCTGATGACAACTTACATTTTGCTATTTTGCCCTGTAATTTAGCTTTTGACACCAAGGTGTCTGATTACCTTAACTGAGCTGTAGATTTCTTAAACAGAACACCCCTTCCTCTATTACTTTGTAAAGACCACAGCAAAAATAGAGCACATAGTAAGTACTCAATATGTGTTGTTAATTCGTCTTTACAAGAGTGTTTATTTAAAACTCTAACTTATACATGAAGAATAACTTTAATCCATGGCACGTGTCTGAAGTGCTTTAGAAGAGAGAATTGGGGGAGAAAATTTCTTTAGGGCATAATTTTTTTGCGTAGGTCAAAATTTGCTTTAGGGCATCTACGTAAATGACATCTTCCTCCTCAAAACCTCTGATCATTTATCGTTGCACAGGTAATAATCAATAAAGACGATTTCTTTTCCCACTCCAAACTGCTGTTAGGTTTGTATTATGAACCAAACAGTTGCTCTGCTCGTCCACTGTGCTATTTTGGTCCTGCCTGTTTTGGAAGTTTTTTCAGTAATACCACGGGTTGTCGGATTTTACTTTCTCTGGAGTCAAGTGACTATTATGCATGGGAAAGAAAAGAATTTAATGTAAGCACTGCTGTTTTTCAAAAGAAGTCAAGTTCTTTTGAGAAAGAGGAGATAGCAATGGGAAGTGCTGCTCTCTGTGAAAAGGTGAGATGTGAAGAAACAGTGGAGCCAGCAATGGGCTCCGTGTTTGCTTGGTATTTGATGAATGAAAATTCTATTTGTACTTGAGGATGATAGAATTGGAAGTGGTTGTATTCCAGCTTCATAATATTCTTGAGAGTGTGGCTGCATTTTTTTGTGTCTTTTTTTCTTTTCATCTTTGATGTCCAGCTGGTATTTTGAGACAAGAGTATGATTATGGAATTGGATTTGAAGAGCAGCACTAAATCATTCTCACTTGGTACTTGACCTTCATCCTGAACAGAATAGATTTCATGGGAGAAATCAGGTTGAGGAAGATATAATTTAATTCTGCCATGGGTCAAGCAGAAAGGTTAAGTCCTTTAAATTCCTCTTTCTGTGATACTGCTTGGTGAGGTTTTTGAAAAAGCAATTTTTAATAGTACTAGAATCATTTCATTCCCGTTCCATGCTTTTTATTTAATTACTTTAATACACAAACACATTTAAAACAAGTTGTTCTTGCTAGTTTTTCTTCTGGAATCTTTTAGGAAATGGTCAATTTTTCTTTTTTATGAATTAAATTTAAAATTGTTGGCATGCCAGGTGGCAACTACTTAGTACTTTAAAAACATAAGGCTGGGGCCGGCCCCGTGGCTTGGTGGTTGGGTGAGCGCGCTCCACTGCTGGCGACCCGGGTTCGGATCCCGGGCGCGCACCGACGCGCTGCTTCTCCGGCCATGCTGAGGCCGCGTCCCACATGCAGCAACTAGAAGGATGTGCAGCTATGACACACAGCTATCTACTGGGGCTTTGGGGGGAAAAGTAAATCAATAAAATCTTTAAAAAAAAAAACATAAGGCTGTGATTTCACTCTCTGTTTAAAAAGTTATTGGAAATTGGATTTATTTGTTTCTTCCTCCTCTGCCCCTCAAAACAAGAGGACAGATGTGGATTATCGTGAGGTTTCTTCTGTCCCACTCTTCTCAAGGTTTTATATAACCTCGTGTTGGATACTTGCACCGAGGAAATCTCAGCTTCTCTTCTTTGTCAGTCTCCCTTCAAGAGGAAGTCCTCCATTCTCTCTGCACTCAGATTTGCCATGTCCACAATATGGTGCTAGTGTTTTTTTCCCTTGGAGGAGAAATCTTTTCTCTGGTGGGTGAACTTAGTAGCTGTTAACTGAGGATACTAACCTCCCAAACACTCTTACTCTGTTTGGTTTGTTTGTAGACATACTCCTGTCTACACATTCTTCTCATTTCTTTAATTGATATGTATTACTTTAACCTTTTCTCTAGGCATCATAGCCAACTCTTGTCACTTTGCCTTCTTTTACCTCCCATCTCCTGACGTGTTCATAATAGAGTGCTCCAAACTGCACACGACATTCTAAGGAGATTGGCTTGTAATGATCTCCTCCTTCCCTCTAAGCAGTATCTTCCATGTGAATATCAACATGGTGCTGACTTATCACAACTCCTTGCAACTCTGTTTCCTGACTCAGGCCTCCGAATTTGCACTCACTCTGCAAGTTCAGATTTAACCTGTTATCTGTCATTTTCTACCCATCCAACTCTTTGTTCAAAATGGTTCTTAGTTAACATTCTCCCACCTTTTGGGTATTGGTTTGGAATGTTCTAATAACTACTTCTTCCAGATGTGACCTGATTTACTTGGTGGGTGGTCTTATTTTGGGGCAGATAGTAACCATGGGTGTTATGCCATCTTTCTATAAAACTGCAGATTATCTATTGGGCTACTTGCCTTTGGGCTTAGTGAATATAATGGTTTGGACCACATTTGGGGGTGCCTAATAGCATAATTGTATTAATTTTCTGGAAGGCTTGGGGTCACAAAAAGCCAGCAACGCCTGAGGTGATTCTAGTATACTGCTTTCTTATAACAAAATATGATGAAATTATCTCTAGCATACCTGTGACATGTAACTATAGATGAAGATTTAAAAGGGACTGATGAAGGCAGATATGAAAGGCACAGTTCTCCCGTCCAGGACTGCACCATAGGTCCCCTGACCCAGATAAAACTCAGAGGCTCATACTAGGTTAGCAATCTCAGTGTACCACACAATAACTCAGTTTTTCAGGGCAGGGACTTGATTCTCTGCTCTCTCCCCTGTGCACCTGGCACAATGCTTTGCACCTGGTAGGCATTCTTAAAAAATTTCTCAAATGAAATGATGAGTTCAGAGATAGAGTGAGCAATAAATGCACCACAGTATGTACCTTACAGAGCACATGAGGCAATGAGGTTTCCTGCATGGCTGGGACTAGAAGCCAGACTCTATTCCCATTCTGACCCTCATTCCACTGTATCACAATACCACTTCTGGCCCTGTCCTCACCTGTGGGCCCTGGGTCCCCCTAAGTTTTCTCCAGAGAGGATAGTCTGGTTTGCAAAACCTTAAACACCAGGTACTGACTTCAAGCTGGCTGCCATCCCATGGTAGTAGGCTATGTAGTGTCTTAAATCCATCTTGAGGAAGCAAACCATTCCAAAAATTGTATAGATATTGCCCCCTGCCTTCTTCTCCATTCTCTTGACTTACGTCACCATAAAAACACACATCCCTTAAGAAGCAGTTGGTGCCGTTATCAGGAGAGGTGCAATGGGGATCTTTCATTGCTTCTCTTGGGGTTCCATTTTTTTATCCCGTGGACTTTTTGGCTCCTTGTGTTCTATCATTCTCCCATTAGCAGGTAAGAGACCCAGATGGGTCCAGTCACTCTTGACATCTAGTCATCTAAGGTTAATTCTTTCATATGACTCATACGTTACTGAGCATCTTCTATGTGCCAGATGCCATTCTAGGTACTGAAGATAGACCAGTTAAAGAATGGACAAAAACCTACCCTTACTGAGATCGTATTCTAGAAAAGAGAGGCAGACAAATACACATATAAAAATTATAGTACGTCAGATGATAAGTGCTGGGGAGAAGAGGA
This sequence comes from Ceratotherium simum simum, assembly GCF_057802395.1. NCBI lineage: Eukaryota > Metazoa > Chordata > Mammalia > Perissodactyla > Rhinocerotidae > Ceratotherium > Ceratotherium simum. The sequence continues at coordinate 33,191,339 of NC_141904.1, forward strand.
AAGCAGGGTAGGAGAACTGCTGGGAGAAGAGAACTAATAGTTTTAAACAGAGAGGTCGGGGAAAGTCTGCCTGACAAGTGACATTTGAGCAAAGACCTAAAGCAGGTGAGGAAGCAGGCTCTGTGGAAGCTAGAGTAAGAAGATACTAGAATTCATTCTTGACCTGCCCAGATCTAATAACCCATAACACACTGGAGCAAAGGTGAACTTCCAGGAATTCCATTATATTGCAAATGCAGGGTATATTGCAAGAGGACAATAGCCAAGACAGATGCCATCGGACAGTGGTGGATGTTTCTGGACAGCACGATGCTGGGGCTGAGTGGCCACAGCTCCCTATAAAGGATGTGTGCACTGCAGCTCCCACACTCCCCACTCAGGGTTGATCAGTTAGTTCCTGGACCTCTGTAGGTATTTGGGTTCGTGACTTTGGTTTACAGTCTCCACTATGTTGAAGAAATACTGAATGTTTAGAAAGCTATAGGGGTGAGATCCAAGTAATGTTGCCGGGTCTCTGCTCCTTTATTTGGAATCCAGACTGGTTTCCATAGCTTTACCTTACTCTTGAGCCTGATCTTCCACTCGAGTCGGTAGGACTGCCTATGCTGAGTATGTCTTGATGTTCCAAGACATGAGACCAAATGACTCCTGGAGCAAAATACAATGGCTGGCATTTGTGTGTGTGTGTGTGTGTGTGTCTAAATTATGGGAAACCTGTAAACAATTAAAGCACAAGCCAGAACTTGAAGCCATGTTTATTAATTCAGATAGGATGAATTAGGACAAGACAACTTAAGAAACTAATCTCCCTTGTTAGTTGGTTTATCTCTGTGGTCATAATCCTGTCTCTTAGGAAGACACTTTCCAGACTTGGGTAAAAGAGAGTGTTCCCTGCCTGCCGTGTACTCTGTTGAATTAGATAATGTGTTTCCTGTTTCAGTCATTTCCTACTTTAGGTATCTGGGACTGAGAAGATTTAAGCTGGAGATGTCGTTTGGGGTCATCTGCCAATAGACGGTAATTAACGCCATAAAGATGACTGAGCTCTCCCCGAGGGAATGAGCGAGCTGGGTGAAATGGGAGAGGGCTGACACACATCCCCTGTGAACAACCACATGTGGACAGAGACTGAGAAGTGTGTGTGGAATGGAACTGGAGTGAAGACACTTTTAAGAGTTAACCCTATCAAATGCTGAAGAGAGGGCAAGAAAGCTACGCACCAAATGAGTTGATTGAATTTAGCAGAAATTCCGAGGGAGAAGGCCCAGGACCTCTGAAATAAGCACAGCAAAACACAAGGAATGAAACCATGAGAAAAAATGGCCCTAGAAGCCTAGGAGGGAAGGGTTGAGATCGGTGCTTAATGCCCGGCATAACATTTCCCATATCTGTGAGGAGGTTGTTTTTGTTCTTCCGCATGGCGGTTCAATGAAATCAGAGAGCTCCCTCTCCCATTAGTGAGCTCTCCTTTGATGTAGCCCTCGTCTGTGGGAAATCCATTTCCGAGAGGAGACTCTGTTGTGCTCTGTTGAAAATCAGCCTCCAGGAGACTCATATGGGAATTCTGAGGAGGAAGGAAAAGCGTCTAGGGAGATGTTTTGAAATCCTTTGAGCTGCATATAATCAGTGCAAACTTTACATGTATATTGACTGTACATTAAGAGCACTTTAAGCAGTAAAGACCTCAAAGGCACTAGTCCATTATGAGAACAAACAGCAATTTAAAGCAATATTTTCCCAGAGAAAAGAATCAGGAAGAACAAAGATGCCAGAGATGGGGCTTTTTTCCCCTGTTATTAGTGAGAAAATGTGTTTTTGATTGATATCTACCAAAGACTGTGTTCAGCGTAGCATATTTTTGATGGTTAATGAATGTTCAGAATAGTAATTTAAAACATTTGGGGTGGTGCCTCTGGGCACTTTTTCCAATACCTCTTTTATTCTTTCCAATATCTGGAACACGAAGACTGAGAATGAAAATAATTGCCCTTGCTCTCCTTTGCTCCCTTTCCCATGAGTCTCAGTGCTCACACTCTGTGTACCAGCAAGACCTTCTATTCTCATGAATTCTTCACTTTCATTTTTAGTAACAGGGCTAGAACTTTTTTCTGTGAAAAGGAACAAGAGTATGTCTTCCTGTAGAATATAGGACCCATGATGTATCCAATGTACCTCTTTTTGCATCTTTTTCTTCAGAATTCTTCTACTAGAGGGATCAGTTTGTGGGACTGCTTCGAAAGAAAACTCAGTTTCTAATTCGGTCAATGTACTGAAATGAAAAGATTTTCCCCCCATTTGCATGTATATTTCTTCTTCCTGTTTGTATTTGATTTTCGTAGTGACACGTTTTGTACTACGGCATTTGGTAGCAAGACATCACACAAATAAGATGCCACTGAGGACTATCAGACCATGACAACTTAATAGTATCTTGGTAATGTGTCCAGCTTATATCTACTCAGATTTGTATATAGCATAGTTTCATATGTAACTTAGAAAAATAAAAACAAGGAACAACACCATTATACAACAGACCACTAATTTCAGGCTTCATTTACACACAAATAATGCTCTACTGTTAAATAAACATTAAAGAGCTTTCTGCTATACTCTGTTGTGGTTGAAAAATATTGGTCACATAATAACTCAGCCAGTTAATATATTTATGTTGAATTAGATAAAGACATTTAATAAAAAGAAATGTGTGATGAAATAAAAGAGTCAAAATACATCATTCCTTAGCACTAAAATATGTTGCCTCTTTAAGATGTCACTGTAGTATTTCAGATACTGTACAATTTTTCATGGACATAGTTACTAAGCAGCATGACATTTAAAGCATGTTAGAATCCTTGAAGGCCGCATAGCCTTCTCTTTTACTGTAGTTTCTGTTTTGTTATCAGGAAACCTGAAGAATAATGAGTATTAATAATAATAAGCTGCCATTTTTGGAGGTGTACCATTTGCTAGGGAGTATGCTGGGGATTTTGCATATATTATTTCTGATCCTTTCAGTGACACCATAACCATTGTACAGATTAGGAGACCAAGGCAGAGAATTTAAGTAACTTAGCCAAGAATATATAGCTCAAAATGATAGAGAAGGGACTCAAATGCAAGTCCATCTGTCTCTAAATTTAAGACCGTTTCCACTCAACCAATTACATCAGAATCTCTAGGTGTGGGGCCCAGGTATTGATATTCTTTAGCAGATCCCCTTGGATATTCTAACATGATTGGAAAAGACTACACTGCACCATTTTGTCTTTCATGAGAGCAAATAAAGAAACCAGCTTTGATACTGGGTTTATTTGTGGGAATGAAGAGATGCAAACTTGGAAAAGAAGAGTCTGTCATTGCCCATTATCTTCATGTTTCTGTTTGAAGTTGCTTCATTCTTTGCAAGGAGAAGAAGGGATATATTATGTCTGCAAATACATGCGTGTATGTGTATGTGGGGGAGTTGCCATGTGTATCTCTCTTGTGTCCTGAAGAATGGAAAGCTATTTAAAATGGCAGATATATAGATGGAATATTTATATGGAAAAATATGTGGAAAATATTGAGCAAAGCTGTGTGCCTACTGGTAACAAGGGCCAAAAATATAATTGAAGTGTTATGAATATAGAATATAATGTTGAATAGATTTATGTGTGTATAATATCTCTTTGAATTCATTATTTTATAAACCTAAAAAATTTAAGAGCAGAAGTCACTGGATTTGACAATTGAATGTTTAATCTCCAGCTCTTTGAGCAGAGATGGTAGAAGGCCATTTTGAGTGGGGGGGAATGGGTTAGTGGTAGGGATAAAGAAGAACTTGTTCTTTTCTCATCTCACATCCTTGATATTTGAAGTTTAGGTCAAAACTTACTGTCCAAGAAGCTGAGCTATCTTGACTATGTCACAGATTGTCAAGAAAGGTGCTTATCCCGTCTAGAATGTTTAGTTCCTCTCCTTTGTTCAATGTGGTGTTTACAGTAGTGGAAAATCCTTTCCCACTTTTTTCTGCACCCCAGCAGATGAGGCCTCAAAATAATCTTATTCATATCCTTGTTTAATATTCAACTTAGCTCTACTCCATACCCTGTGTACAAATCAACAACCCCTTCTCAATTTATGGCTTTGATACCCACGGGTCTTTGCAGATCCTTGGAAAATTAGCTATCCAACTGCAACAGATGGCTACCTGGTCTCAAGTGTCAGTAATATGACTAGCACAGTTAGCTTGGACGTGCTTAACTGTGTTGTAATGTTAATTTATTTGGAATTTCAAGGTAGGCTGGTGCTTCAATTCACCAGGTGAGGCTAATAGAATTTAGCATTATCATTATCCTTATTTTCATTAACTGTTTGTTGCAAGGAGATTATGAAACTTCTAGTTGTTTTAGTGCATATTCTTTTTGTTCTACAATGGGGAAAAATTACTACTAATAGTTCATTTGACCTTACAAAGAGTTTCCTAGAAATAGGCATACACAGATTTTACTGGATGGACAAGATGTATTCTCTGTCCCAGGTTGGTGTAGAGTTTAGCAGGGCAGGAGTTAGAAATGTGGTTAAACAGAGAGTGTTAGCCTGAAGAGTTACAAGCCAATTTAGGGTCCCTCCACTTTCTGAACCAGACCATTCTTTGATTCTATTAATTGCAGGGTAAATGGAAATTTCATAATAGTGAACAGTTCCATATGGTCCCTTATTCATTGTCAAGGACAATGCTCACAAAATATTTGGGTAATCCTCCAACTTCTTCCAGCTTTCTCCCCTAAGGTATATATTTTCAGTAATTCTGAGGGTCTAAGGACCTGATATTGGTGTGCTTCCTTAGTGACAGGAGACAGAAAAGGACAGAAAGGAGTTGCACAGCCTGGTCTTTAGACAGTTGACCAATCTTCTCTTCAGCAAAGGAGAAGGGGTGTCTTGGACATTTTATAATTTTCTTGGTGTCAGAGGTATGGGCTCTTGGAAATAATTTTAACCCGTACCTAATCCAATTGTGACTTCAACCCATGATGTCCTTGTATGATTTTCTTTGGGCTATGAAAGAGAAAGTTCTCTCATCTATTTAGAAAGCAATAATGATAAAGCAGGTAGGATTCCTATATAAAGGAATTACCAGCAGGATATTTGCAAATATTATTTCTTATTTCTCAAAACAAGCATGCAGGTATATCCAAGAAAGGGCACCATAGCCTTTGGCCTTCCTTGCTTAGAATAATGGTTATAACATTACTCTTCTGTGCTCCCATAGGAAGGAAAAGGCAATACAAGCATAATGCTAATGGGATTTCAAGCCCCATGGGCGCCAGAGGATGGTGCCATTTGTAGATGAACTTGCCCTTGGAAGAGATGAGGGAAAAGCTAGTATGATGTGAGGGGGATGCATAGATCAGGACACCTTGAAGCAGAAGCTGTGGCCAGAGCCTGAGACCCACTGGGATTGTCCCCACGGCACCTTTTCATGCTTCGAGACTGACTGCCTTCCCCTTCCAATGTTTTACGTTCTCTCACAGGCATAGAATCCCAAGAAAGCTCTTGAGAAACATAACTTAAATAAGAAACAAGATTCACCTTTAAGCTCCCTGTGCCTGCTTTTCATTGGCTTTTCTGTTTGCTTTCCATTTAGCCTCCTTGATTCCCTTTACATTCTGGGCACATAGAAAAATGCATATTTTTGTAGTGGGCCTGTTCTATCTATATTTGAGTTTTCAGGAGGGTATGCCATTTGGAAAAGTTTTACTTAGTAATAGTGAAAGAAAAAAAGACGACTTTGTGTTTGAAAGTAGCCTTGTTTCAATGACATTTAAAAGATGGATGTTCACCATTGTGCATCTTTCCAGGCTAAGAATCCAGCATATCTTGAGAAGAAAAATGGATTGGAGAGGCTGGTTAATACATTATCTTTGTTTTGCTGCTGGCTAGCAAGGGAGAAATGTTATGATGGCCAATAGGTTGTCCTGCTCTTGTTTTTATGTTCATGTAAAGTATCCAATATGGTGAACACTAAAGATTTCCTGTGGAACTCTAGTTTTCCTGGAGGAAACTAAAAATAAAATGGAAAGAATGAATGAAACATATCCTGGCATTTTCTAGCCCCTTCTCCTCATTCCTGAATAAATCAGAAATCTCTTTTCTGGTGCCCTAAAATATAAAGATTCCTAATGCCTTGTTTCTTCTTATTTCCAGTTTTTGGATGGGGTTCTCTGGCAGCTGGAAATAGTGTGTTCATGGTTTAATTTCTGTAGCTTTCTCTCAGAGGTCCTCTGAGGTGGCAGTTTACAGACTTGATGACAGAACTGATTTGCAAGAGGGAATTCTCTAAAGAGGACAGGACTTTTTGAATTATGATCATTTATATCTGATCAGATTAAAAGGGCAGAGGACTTCAAGCTAGCCTGTCTTTTGCTTTGGGAAGCTGTGGAAGAAAGGAGTTGCTGACGGGTTGGAACCACAGTGACGATGAGGTGATCATTTGGCTATTACACTTTCAAAACAATTTAAAGTTTGGGAAAATATTTTAGAAGTAGATAAAAGTGTAAGGACTATTTTAAACATTCATTTCATCTCCTTGCCTAAGGCATGCTATAGATACAAATCAGGGAAAGAATATATATCAGTTAGGATGTAATCTTTGAAAGTAAAAGTAAAACCAACTCAAACTGGCTTGGGCAACAGAGGGGATATACCAGTCATGTAGCTTTCAAAGACCACAGGTAGGGCAGGCTTCAAGTGATATTTGATCCAGAAGGCCATAATGCCCTCCCTGGTGTTTTGGCATCATTTTCAGAGTCCAGCTTCCCTCTTGGTAGCAAATGGCAGCAGTAGTTCCAGGCTTCCTGTCCCCACATGGCCCTGTCCAGACAAGGTGAATATGCACTTGTTCCTTCATTTCTAGAGGGGGCCTGATATTCATTCTGATGGGTCTACTTCTTTGGCTTAGACTATATCACACACCCCAGGAGAGGAGGATGGAGTCAGCATTCCCAAAATCACACATGTAATCTCAAATGTAAATGGGGAATCTGAAAGGACTGAGTGGATGCTTTGGATGCAACCAACAAGTGTCCGTGGTGGTGCACCGTGATTAAGGGTCTTGTAAGTCTCATAGGCCAAGGAAAGAGGACCTCAAGTCCACTTCCTTCCCATCAGTTCCAGTTTGGACTTATTGCTGATGAAGAAGTCCAAATCATTGTCTATTCAATTCTTCAAGATACCCAGAGAAGCCAAATCCTCCACTTTACCCTAGAGTACATACAGTATTTCATAGCCAATCATTCACCTTTTTTTCTTTCTTAACGTAAATACCTCTTGGTAAGTTTAATCCCATTTTTTCTTGTTTAATAGTCACTGGAAAGAAAGAACAGCTGGCCTAGCCATTCTATGTGATATCCCTAAATCTGTTTCCAGTGTTTTATGATCACTTTTATTAGCTTTGCCTCCTGATGTCATGTTAAGGTAAATGCCATTGTTTTCTGTGGTCTCTAGCTTAATGATTTGAGGCAAGTTTAACTGATTTATCCAAGCTCATACTCTGAGTCACAGGAGAGCGGTGGTATTAATGGCCACAGCTCCAAAGTTGTAGGAGTTGGCAAACTGCAGCCCATGGGTCAAACCCAGCCTGCAGTCTGTTTTTGTAAATAAAGTTTTATTGGACACAACCACATTCATTCATTTATATATTGTCTATGACTGCTTTCACTTCCATGATTGCAGAGTTGAGTAGTTATGGCAGACACTATTTGTCCTGAAAGATCTAAAATATTTACTATATGGCCCTTTACTGAAAAAGTTTACTGACCCCTGGATTGAATGAGCCACATTCTTCACATTAAAAACTATGAAAGATTTTACAGCTAGGTAGAAAAGTCTTTCCAAGCCTTGCTGGATCTTTAAAAGTGATCAAAGAATGTTGGAGGAAGAAACAATCTGAAATCATTCATTTAGTCCTAGTCTTTCATTCCACATATGAGAGAAGGAGTCTCAGAGACAACACACGACTTACGTGAGGCTCCACAGCATGTTTGAGGTAGACTAGAGTGCTCTTTAATTCCTACGCCCAGGTTTGTGTACTGGAAGTACCTAAACATACTGTTCCCAAGAGGTGGATGAGGTCTGAAATATTTTGAGGAGAGCGTCAGGAGGAGCAGTGATGCTCTGCCGCTCACCAGTTTGGGCAAGTTATTTAACCTAGCTGAATCCGTTTTCTTCATCTGTAGAATGAAAGTAACAATAGTACATGCCCCCTGGGGTTATGCTATGAGGGAGACATGGAATATAAAACACATAGGAATAGCTCAATAAATGTTAGCTGCAGCTATCATCAGCAGCAGCAGCATCACCAACATAGTCAGCAGCAGGCTATATTGATACTCATCCTTGCTTCTTTCTTGCCTGTCTTAGAGGAAGAGGGGTCACCCCCTCTGCAAGGCTAACTACTTCAGTTGGGAACTGGATCATTTCTTCTCATGGCCCCTCACAGACCTTATTTTGTCAGTTACCCCATCTTTCCTGTATCTTTTATTGCTTCCTTTCCACTGTTCCTTCAAATTATTAACAAAATACTCAAGTCTTAAATATTGTAATACAGACATTGCCATTACCTATTTCATCTTGGTAGAGTGTCACATTTCCCCCTTTACCTCATTGCCCCAGTGGTTCATGTCTTTACTCCCTCAAGTTCCATTCTAAATTCATCTCTTCTAAAACTGTCCTACTGGAGGTCACAGACAATTCTATGGGACTATATATAGTCTTCATCTGTCCCAGTCTTATGGAGCATTGAAACTCTTGACACTATCCTTCCTGGGAGACTCTTTTTCCTTTGTTTTTGAACCATGATCCTATTTTGCCTCTCTTCCTACCTCACAATAAGTCTCTTTCCCAAATTATTCATTCTCTGTCTACTTGTATATAATATGTTTCCCAAGTTCTATACTTAGAAGCTGTCCTTAGCAATTGTATACTTTGCTATGGCTTCAGTGACTGTCTATTGAGCTGATAAATGTCTCTATCTGAATGTAGCTGTATAATTTATAACCCCCAAACTCTCTTCTCAAACTACTCCTTTACTTAATTCTTCTTTCTCTTCTTCATTCTCATGATGTTCTAATACCTGATATGTATTGAGCACTTGTTATGAATCAGATTCTGTGCTGAGAGCTTTAAAAGCAGGATATCATTTAAAAAATTAACTAAAATTCATACTTTATTCAGATTTCCTTAGTTTTTACCTTTTTCTGTTCCAGGATTTCATCCTGCATACCATGTTACATTTATTAGTTGTGTCTCCTTAGGCTCCTCTTAGCTGTGACAATTTCACAGGCTTTCCTTGTTTTTGATGACCTTGATAGTTTTGAGGAGTATTGGTCAGGTATTTTGTAGAGTGTCCCTCAATTGGGATTTGTATGATGCTTTCCTCATGATTAAACTGGGATTATGGGTTTTGGGGAAGACCACAGAGGTAAAGTACCATTTTCATCACATCGTATCAGGGGTGCATAGCATCAGCATGACTTATCATTGCTGATATTAACTTTGATCACTTGACTGAGGTGATGTTTGTCAGGTTTCTCCGCTGTAAAGTTACTCTGTTCCCTCCTTTCCATACTGTATTCTTTAGCCACTCTGTGCAGCCCACACTCAACGAGTGGGGAGTTATGCTCCACCTCCTGGAGGGCACAGTATCTACATAAGTTATCTGGAATTCTTTTACACAGGAGATTTATCTATTATTCCCCATTTATTTATTATTCAATCATTTAGTTAAATCAGTATGGACTCATGGTCACTTATTTTTTACTTTGGTTATAACCTAATACTATTTTATTTTGTTGCTCAAATTGTTGCAGCTTTGGCCACTGGGCTTTCAGTTGGCTCCTGTTTCCTTTGACATAATCCTATTATTGTGTTTTTTTTTTAATTTCTTTTCGGAGCACCTTTGTATTTTCTAGCACTACAAAACACTCATACAAAACTACCCCAGTTCTAGAATCAGCCATTTCTCCAAGGAGCCCTGGTTCCATTTATTGGAGAATGATAATGGAAACCAAGATCTGGGCACTAGGCATGCGCTTTGCTACTGGGGTATCATTTCTTTTAGGCTCTCTTAGCTGACAGAGCAAGGGCACATATGTGTGGATACTAAACTGTGTCTAGACAAATATCCATATTTCTTTGTGTAACCATTTGTAGCTGTATTAAGCTAAACATGATGTCTTCAACTCTAGTCCATTACCACATGGATCATTTTTGCCTTCTCCCCTTGCTTGTTGGTAACCTCCCAATCCAATAGTCAGAAACCTACCTCCCACCATCTGCCATTCACTTTCTTAATTGTTCAATGCCAGTATACATTTATACTGTTAGCAAAATTGCTAATCCATATCACTCTGGGAAAAATCTTTATTAACTGGAGTACAGTGCTTATATACAGTTTCTATTGCCTACAGTCTTATAGACTCGTCATTTCCAGAGTTACTTAGGTTAGCATTGTTTTTCCCCATCTGCAGTGAGACTCTTTCATACATTTGTTAATACAGTTAGATTGTTTTGTCACTTTTAGCATTCCATCCTGGGTTCTCACAACCTCCTCAATGATTTGTTTAAAATTTCTATACATTAAGGTCACATTTTGTGCTGTAAAGTTGTATGGGTTTTGACAAATGCATAGTGACATGTATCCACTATTATGTTATTGTACAGAATAGATTCACCACCATAAAAATTCCCCTGTGATTTACCTACTCAACACTGCCTTCCCAACCCCTGGCAACCATGGATCTTTTTACTGTAATTATACTTTTGACTTTTCAAGAATGTCATATAATTTGAATCACACAGTATGCAGCCTTTTCAGACTGGCTTTTTTTTTCAGTTAGCAATATGCATTTAAGATTCATTTATATCTTTTCATGCCTTAATAGCTTATTTCTTTTTATTGCTGAATAATATGCCATTGTGTGGATGTATCAGAGTTTTTTTATTCATTTACCTATCAAAGGACATCTTTGTAGCTTCTAGTTTTTCCATTCTGAATAAAGCTGCTATAAACATTTACGTGCAGGTTGTTGCACATATGGCCATAATTTTTCAAGTTGTTTAGGTAAATACTTAGGAAAGCAATTGGTGAATCATATGATAAGGCTATGTTTAACTTTGTAAGAAACTGACAAACCGTTCTCCAAAATGGCTGTACCATTTTGCATTCCTACCAGCAATAAATGAGAGTTCCTCTTACTATGCATCCTCACTAACTATTGGTATTGCCAGTTTTCTGGGTTTTAGTTATTCTAATAGGTGTGCAGTGGTATCTCATTGTTGTTTTAATTTGCAATTTCCTAATGACATATGATGTGGAGCATCTTTTTTATGCTCATTTGCCATCTGTATATCTTCTTTGATGAGGTATCTGTTCAGATCTTTTGCTCACTTTTTAAATTGGGTTTTTTATTTTTTTATTGTTAAATTTTAAGAGTTCTTTGTATATTTTGGATGCAAGACCTTTGTCTGATATGTGTTTTACAAATATAATCTTCCAGTCTGTGGCTTGTCTTTTCATTCTCTTAGCAGTGTCTTTGGCAGAGAAATTTTTAACTTTAATGAAGTCCAACTTACTAATTTATTTCTTTCATGGATCATGCTTTTGTGTTTTCTTCTAGAAGTTTTATAGGTTTGCAATTTACATTTAGGTCTGTGATCTATTTTGACTTAATTTTCTGAAAAGTGTAAGGTATTTGCCTAGGTTTTTTATTTTTGCATATGGACATCCGGTTGTTCCAGCACCATTTGTTGAAGACTGTCCTTTCTCCATGGAATTGCCTTTGCTCCATTGTCAAAGATCCATTGTCAAAGTTGACCATATTTGTGTGGGTCTATTTCTGGGCTCTCTATTCTGGTCCATTGATCTGTGTGTCTGTACTTTTGCTAATACCACACTGTCTTGATTACTGTAGCTTTATAGTAAGCCTTGAAATTGGGTAGTGTGAGAGTTTTACAGGCAGCATATCATTTTAAAAAATATATTTAAGTAAATTTTTGGTGACATATAGCATTCATACAGAAAAATGCTCAAATGGTAATGTACAGCCTTATAAATCTTTATAAAGTAAATACATTCAGATAGGCAGCACCCAAATCAAGAAAGAACATCACTAGCATTTTCAGATGCTTCCTTTGTGCTCCTTCTGGTTACTAACCCTCTACTCAATGACAATCATTATCCTGCCTATAACAACATTTATTAATTTAGCCTGTTTCTGTACTTTATTTAAGTGGAGTCATACAATATGTACTGTTGGTGTCTGGCTTCTTTCCTCAGTATTGTATTTGTGAGATTCATCCATCTTTCTGTGTGTAGTTGTTGATTGCTTGTGCTTGTTATGTATAGTTTTCCATTGTATGAACACACCACAATGTATGTATCCATTTTTCTGTGGTTGGAAATTTGTATTATTTTCATTTTTTTATTATTAAAAATAGGAACAATATGGAATTCTCATATAGATCATTCAGAGCCCATATGTATGGATTTCTGTTGTGTATATTCCTAAGAGTGGTATTGTTGCATCACAGGGTCTACGTATGTTCAACACTAATAGAGACTATCAATTAATTTTCCAAAATAGTTCCCACTACCACTGTGTGAGAATTCTTGTTCATGCAGCATATATTATAATCCTCAAAACAGTTCTATGACATATTTACTATTTTATTTTCATATTAAATTTGAATAAATCTGAGTCTTAGACAAGACAAATGATTTGACCAAGGTCATATACTATTGATTTACCCCCAAGGCAGTCTGACCTCACAGCTCACATAGTTTTAACAACTATCCTTTCTTCCTCTTCTATGTTACGGATGCCATCATATACAGATGATCTTCTACTTTGGAGCTTCCAAAGTTTATTTAGATAAAGCTTAATGCCAGCCCAATATATGTCAGCTTCTCATGTGGCCAACAGATGGCGCTAATAGTAATTTAAAACATCATTTGGGCTTTTGAACAAAATGAACTCAGGTACACTCTTAGAACTTTATGTTGGTCTGAGCTGGTCTGAGAGCTAGAAATCTTGGGGTCTTTCCTCTTTCTCTTCCACTCCACTGGTTGGACCCCAAATCCCATCCACCTTACTCAAAAATAATTTCTGAATATGCATCCTCCTCCATTCTCCCTCCTTCCCCTGTGTACTTATCACCTTCTCTTCGTGTCTCTTTTATAGCACTCATCACAGGCAGTGATTTATGTACCTGCCTTGCCCCGCTATGTTCTGAACTCTTTAGGGCAGAGACTGAGTCATATTTATTCTGTGCCCTGGGGTCTGACATAGTGAGTGGCACAGAGAAGGTGCTCATGTTTGGGAAGTAAATAAAATTCTCATGGCAGAAGCCAAAAAGTTCAAAATGACCATTTTTTCTTGTGGTCACATAAGCTCAAAGGACATTTGACTTACCCTGTCTGCCCCGAATGGCCTGGTATTGTGTTGTCACCTATGGGAGAATAGAGCTCATTATTGCCCCGATCCCTGGCCCAACGGTATGGCTCATTTGGGCATCCCATCTCTCTTCTGAAAGATAGGAGATACTTCAAGCTACAAGGTCATTTTTTTTTTCTAGAATGGTTGCCATAGAAGTTCTGGTGGCAGTCTGTAGGCATGACCAAACTGTCCATTTACTCTGGTTCAAATTGAATTGTTGGTAATTAAGTATTGGAAATTGGGTAGGTCCATTTGAGAACAGGTAGCAGAACCACCAAGGACAAATCTGTCCCTTTATGAAAAACAGATTCCTGGTTTTAGGACCATTATTTGTGGGCTGGGGTTTGACTTCACTCACTTAGTTTTATACCCTTGGAAGAAGGTAGATAAAACTATTAAGCATAATAACATTTAAAAAATATTTTCTTCTCCTGACCTTTTATTCATACCCCCCTCGCACAGTTATAACTTTTCAAGGTTAGTGTTGATAGTCTCTGTCACGCTGGTGTATCATCACTATGTTGGGTTGGGAGCCAGACTGCTTGGATGCAACTCTTGGCTCTGCCACTTCCTACATCTGTGATTTTGGGTAAGTTTCTTAACTTCTCTGAGCCTCAGATCTATCATCTGTAAAATGGGTTTACAAATGGGTTTAAAATGGGTGCCTTCCTCCTATGGTTGTAATAGGGATTAAATGAGTTAACATACATATAATCCTTAGAATAGTGCTAGCCCATATTAAGTGCACTTGGTAAATATTGACTCTTTTTTTTTATCCTGCCAGACACAGCTGTTTTGTGATGCTATGTAGAGCATAGAAAGCATTTCTACAGTAACTATGAACAAATTAATTTATTATGTTTCGTGTTTTGGTAACTTTTATTACTAGGGTGAAAAATGGCCAAGTATAAATGAACTTATTATGTAAAATATTTTTCTCAGCAATTTTACTAGATATTTTCTGTGCTTTTTCTATAATAGACTCCTCTACTTTCTACAGATGTCGTAATAATTCCTTATGCTTGTATTGCATCTTAAAGTTTACAAGTTATTTTCACTTACAAAATCTCATTTGAATCAGAAATCCTTGCAAGATAGACAGGACCTGTTTTATAGTCATTCCTTTGTTATTTAAGAGATAAGAAAGCTATGTCTTATTGTGAGTAAGGGGATTTGCAAGATCTTGAGGCTAATAAATGACAGAACTGGGATGACCATCCTTCTTGTCTCAAGTAGTTCATGCTCATTGACAAGTTCCACGAGTTTGTGGACAATCGAATGCATATATGTCCATATATAAGTTGCAATTGAATGCATATATATCCATTAATAAAATGTGTGTACATACAATAGCTTCTACGCAACTGCAGAAATTAGATATTAAAAACCCTCATAGTAGGAGAATTCACATCTCGGGATATCATATTTGAAATAAGGGTGGGTAATGGAAGTCCCAAATGAGTCTATGAAAGCTGTTAAAATTTTATGTTCACTAAAATAACTTAAAACAGCACCACAAATAAGGACAACATTAGTGAGAGTTTACACATTTTTATTGGGTAGCAAGGTAATTCCAGAATCTCTCTTCCCAACAGTTGCAGCAAGTAGCTTGTATGGTTTTTTGTTTATTTGTTTATTTTTGCAGATACTGTGCATATTATAAGGTTTTTTTTTTTTTTTCCCCTGGGTCTGCTTCACCATCCAAATGTTCAATGCTTTTCTGATTTTATGACTCAGAATCATTGATTTCTGCCTTCCTGGGGCCCACATCTGTCAGCCCCTCTTAGACGCCTCTCAGCTTTCTTCCTTGGCTCAGATATGGCCAGAATGCAATAGAAGGCTCCATGTTACCTCTCCTCACCTCCTTTATCTCACCCAAGCCTTCCTGTAAGACCCCCTTTCCTTTTCTGCTATTTCCCTTACCTACTGTTTTCAACCTCAAACCCCAGGACATCTTTATTAATTTACCTGTAAAAGATTGACTTGGCATATTCTAGAACTAGAACCTTCGCTCTTTCAGAATAAAAGTGTGAGTGCCCTAATTTTGCATAAGATTTCATTCAATTCAGTTAAACAAATATGCATCCAGTTTCTATATATGCTATCATAGGTCCTCTGGAAAATTCCCTTTGAGGGCCTGGAACTTTCTGATTCATCCAGATTCATGCTGATTCAGTCCACTTCTCATGGGAAGCCTGTGGAATGAATAAAGTATAGCTATCGTTTAAGGGCCCCTCAAGTCTCTGTATTTTCACAACCCCTCCCTGACCAAAGCTGCACATCTATACTATCAAAAGTTTCTTGATGGAGCTGTGTTTTTGTTTGAAAAATGCTTGCTAGCTCTTTAGATACATCACCGAAAGAATGTTTGGCAGAAATCCGTCACATTGTGTTGTCAATTGGTTGAAGCAAAGTTGTAATTGATAAGCACGCTGGGCCCATGGGTTCTGACCAAGGGAAAATGATGGAAGAATTAGAACCTCTTTCCTCCTCTTCTGAAACAGAGTGGGTGCTCTGGTGTGCAGCCCATCTGCCCCCTTCAGGACCCAGGTACTCTTTTCCCTGCTGCAGGCATGTGGGCCCCTGACGGCCCCCAGATCTCATTCTCTGTCCCTCATTGCTTTCTGCCTAAGAGTCGCTTTGCCCAAGGTTGTGATTGCTCCCAGTAGGGGAAGGGCAGACAGCGACCAATGACTTTTCCTCTAGAGCACAAATGTCAGTTCAGGACAAACTCTAAAGAGCCTTCCAAGCTCCACACCCCCTCATGGGATCAAGAGACCTCTGTTGAGAGTGATCTCAGATCAGCTCCTCCTTCTGCCTAACCCCACTTCTTTCCCTTCCCTGCAGGGTTGATCCCAAGAGCACTTCCAATAAACCTCTTGCACACAGATTTCAGAGTCTCAGAGTCTGTTTCCCGGGGAACTCAACCTCAGACAAATAGTCTGGTTATCTGTGCAGTGGGTCGGCTGAAAATTGAGGGCAAAATCCCTCAGCGTTCACCACCTATTGCCAAGCAAACCACACTGGTCCAGAGCTGTTCCCACTCTTAAAATCCCACATATGGCAGTGAGCTGAAGCAGTGCTCATGACATGTGGCTGTTGCTTGGTGTGGAACTTCATAAGGAATACCGGGAGTATGCAACTCTTTGATATCTCTTAGTGAAAATTCCTTAATGTTATGCTCAAAGAAAACAAAGAATGGTTTAGCCTACAGGGACCTTAAATTTGCACTCTTTAAACACTGTCCTCAGTGCTGAGGTTGGGCATACAGTACTGAACACGAAAGATATGACCCAGTCCTCATGGCGAGGGGAGAGGCCAGTTAGGAGGCAATTGCCCTATGGCCAGACGTGCTGTGACGGGGGCACCTGTACTGTCCTATGGGAATACATATGACAAGCAGCTAACCCAGAGTCAAGGAGGGGAGTTAGAGAAGGCTTTTCTGTAAATGCTGAGAACCAGGGATTGGAGTGGTGGATGAACCACGGGGAAAGGTAGTGTGGGATCTTGTGGAGGGGGTGGACGTTTTACGGAGAGGCTTGGGAAGAGACAAGACCCTAGTGAGTCTGAGTAACAGAAAGATGTCTGTGGTTCTGGCTGGAGCACAGGATGTGACGAGGGTGAGATGAGAGCAGGGGCTGGGAAGGTCAGCAGAGGTCAGAGCCTGCAGGGCTTAGTAAAACAGGCTGGAGAAATTGACCTGTATCCTCAGAGCAATGGAGAGGCATCAGTGGATTCTAGGAGGGGAGTCAACTGACCGTATTTGCTTACTTTGTGAGTTTAATATTTGTGAACTGAATTATGATCATGTATAATATAGATTAGCGTGGTCATGTTGACTGAAAAAAAACTGAAGCCAGTGCCCCCAAAGTAATCAGAATGAGGGATTATTCTCCTTAGTGTGTATTGGTTGTGAGAGGCCTGGCTCTGAGGACATGCGTGGATTTCAAGAATTCCAAGGACAGAAAACAGAGAATGTGGCAGCTGAAGGTAGAGGTATGTAAGCCACAAAAACTGAAACAACCATTTCTCTGCGTGTGTGTGTGTGTGTGTGTGTGTGTGTGTATGTGTATGTTTTCTGCTCTCTGTCTGGACATCTGTACTTCTCCTACTTTTCAATGTATCTTTGTCTCTGTCTCTTTGTTTTTTCTAACTCTGTGTCTCTGTTTCTTTAATTTCTCTCTCACTGGGTCTCTCTCTAGTTCTCTGGGCAAAGCAGGCACGGAAAATACGTTTATTAAAGAGATTCCCCTGAAGGCAAGTTCCCCAAAACTCCTCTTAGCCATAGCATATCCCATCTGGGTTACCAAAAATGCCTAGAATGACATAGTTCAGTGGTTGTGAGCTCCCAGGCTTCACGGGAAAGGAGTTTTCTGTTGTAGACTGTTTTAGGACTAAATAGAAAGCATAAATGTTTTTCTTTCTGTTATTTTATTCATGTCTAAACTTCCTTAATTAAAAAGTAATTATATTTTCCCCTGAGTAACTATTTGATCTTAAACTCAGCTGATGTGCTGACATCAATACTGAACAGGAAGATTTCTCCAAATTCAAATCTGCTGTGGATGCGCCGACCCAAACACCCCGATGAATCACAATTTTTCTGCAGAAACTCATTCTCTTTCAGCTTGCTAAATTGTGGGGGAGTAACTGAAGGCAGATATTGATCTGTTAAGAACAAATGAGAGAAAATGACCAGAACAAATAAACTTTGGGGAACCAAATCATGGGAATCGTTTGTCCCCATCAAAACTCCCACTCCATTCAGCTGTTCTTTATTTTGAGAAAATAAAATAAAAAAAAGAACATTGACTGATATACTTGTTAAGGGTTGGGGTTTGTTTTTGTATGAAGATATTATTGGAATTGCTGCTTTTTTCTTGAAGTTTGTCATGTATTTTTTTTCCCCCAACTTCATTCTATTTGAAGTAAGATGTTGCTTTCACTCTGGCAGTTTGGACTGCCTAATTGATGTTGCCAATGAGGAGGCCTCTCTTGGTTATTCTGTCACTCTGATGCACTTGGAAGTGTCTCTAATCCCTCTAATGATTATCCTCACGGCATGTGAGCACGTCTGATGCTGAGCGTAGAACAGTGGCTGAGGACACAGAGTGAAATCTTAGCCAGAATGTTCAGGGCCTGGAGTTACTCGAACAGCCTGCCTCTTGATTAAGCTGGAATACTCTACAGCCTGCTATTTCTCAGTCATTAAATGAAGTTTACTTAAACATTTTTCATATAAATGAACACCTTCCCAGAGTAATGAGTCTTTGGAAGGAGGGTGGGAGAGAGAAAAAGAGTTGAGAGAGGTAGGCAGGCTCTAGTGTCAGGTCTGTGTGCTACTGTGATGTTAGGCAAGTCCCCTGTCCTCCCTGGACATCCTCTGTTAAAGGAGGTCAGAGTAGATGGTCACTAATGTCCTCTCCACAAATCTAATATTCTGGATGGATGCATTTTGGGACCTAATCTGAGAAAGTTGTTCCCTCTCTTAAGCAGTTCAGTTCTCCTTCTAAAACTAGAGATTAAAACCAAGTCCGTGAACTTGGTGGTTCTTATTCCTTGAGGAGGGGTTAATGGATCTATTTCTCATTTCAGCTGCAGAGGAGTGCTATTCAACACGTTATTCCTTTTCTTTTTTCCCACCAAAACGCGATGTCTGTGTGTGGGGGTGGGTGGGAGTGTGTTGGGGGAAGGATGGGTTTGAGGGAGCCAAGAAAGAGCAGTTACAGCAGCAGAATATGGTGGTCAGCTTAAGGACGAAGAGGGCAATTTCCCCTCTCTTTGCCCACTCTGCTTTTTACATTGGCTTCTATGCAGCAACTGCTGCCTTCTAGAATTCCTCTACCTCCTCATTATCGTTTTCCAGGCCTGCCCTGTGGGAGTTATTTACAAAGACTTGAAGTTCTTACAGGCCTCTGTTGCTCATAGTCCTCCTCTGTACCCAGCAGGTCCTCAGTAAAGACTTGCTGAATGAAATTGAATATAATTATGTTTCAAATGTTAGCTCTTAGATGCAGCAAGTCTTTAAGGAACCCCCAGTGTTGATGTCCTTAGGGGTGAGAAAGCCTTAAGCAAGCAAATGGAGTTACTGCAGGACAGCGGTTGTGCTGTCTTTGTACTGCAAGGCCTGCTGACTTATTCAATTCTTCTTCCTCTGATGGCTCCAAGCAGGGCTGCATTCACTCACCTCTGCCAGATTTGTAAGGAACACCTAGTAACACTTATGAATTGTTCGTGGATTAATGGCTTTCGTCTCTACCATCATCATCCTGTTATAAGCCACCATAGTTTCTTGCCAGGACTGCATGGTAACCTCCTAAACTAGTGGTTTGCAGACCTTGATCTGTATCAGCATCACCTGGAGGACTTGTTAAAACACAAATTACTGCTCCCCACCCACCCCCCGACAGAGTTCCTCATTCAGTAGGTCTGGGGTGGGACCCCAAGTATCTCTTCTTTCTAAGTTCCCAGGTAACGCTGGTGATGCTGGCCCTCAGACCTCACATTGAGATTCTGTGCTCTAAATAGTCTCTTTAGCTCCTTTCTTGGCTTCCAGACTCATTATCCATGCAGAAGCCAGAGTGATCTGTTAAAAACAAAGTGAGATGGCTTTGTTCTCTCTCAATACCTCCTCACATCCTTGCCTGGCCTGGGAGGCCCTGTGTATTCTGGCTCACGAGGCCACAATTCTGACCACCCTGGCTTTCCGACCTTGCCTGGCCCATCTGCATCTCCCTCACCATTCTACTGTCTCACCTGCCTCTCTTTGGGACGTGACCACACCTCCTGCTCTTTCCCGCCTCCAATTCTTCATGTAGTTTCTGCTGGGTGTGGGAGGCCTTCTGCTCTCCTTTTTTTCTACATATTAGTACCTGCTCATCCTTTCCTTCTCAGCAACGCTGTCACTTCTTCAGAGAAGCCATACCTGACCACACACACAAAGGTCATATTTCTGCTTATTCTCTTGAAGAGAAGCTTTTTTTTCCTTTATATAGTCTTTGGCACAATATTTTATGATATTCAATTGTGTTTTTACTTTATGAATAACTGAATTTCCTCTTGGATTGTAAACTCCATGAAGGAAGGGGCCATATATGTTTTGGTCACTACCGAATCTCCAATGTGTAGCAATGCCTGGCACATGGTAGTTACTCAATAAATATTTATTCAGTGATGGATAGATGGATGGATGGATGGATGGATAAGGTTCTATAATACTTGGAGGTTGTAGGAAAAACTTAGGAGAGTAGGAAAACAGAGTACCTGCCAAGTAGCATTTGTCTACAGCCATGTGTACTGGTTTCTCTGTCAACATATGCAAGCTCTGTTTCTGAAATTTTTGCTTAAGGATTTGCCTGGTGCAGTCGGCACCCCGACCCACTTTTCTTGGTCAGATCAATTCACAACATGTGTCTCTCTTAAAACTTCTTTTTCAGGCAATCTGATTCTGAAGTTAATAAAACCATGTCTAGGACTCAAAGAACTGAATCCTATATCTTTATATTGTCATGCTCTTTACCCACAATAAAGTCAAAGTTTTCATAGATATATTTTTGGCTCAAAATAGCAGGATTCTTTCAGAGATAGTTGTGTGGAATTTCAAATGCCTTCCTTTTGGGGACTATACTTTGTCCTTTAGCATAGCCCATTTCTCTGGGAAGATTTCCCCTTCTTGGACTCCGTACCTTACCTCTATCTTTTCTGGCCTAGATTCCTTCCATGGAGCTTATGCCCAAAGCATTCCTCAGAGTTCACAGACAGATGGGGTCATAGCAGTTACATGACAAAGCAAATTCTGAACTCAAGGCTGCTATTTACTCATTTAATCTAGCACAGCACTAACCTCCCTGCCTACATATTGAATCCCAATTCTCCGTTTTAGTTTTGTGGACTTGAGGATTTCGAGAGGAGCAAGTGATTATGCAGGGGCAAAATTCTCAAATTCAGGTATCCTACAGGATCAGTCTAAAAGCAGCCAGGGCACTTGAGACAGGAGTTCGTGGTCTTCACCACTCATAGTCCATGTGGAGAGGTGGTGTCGCAGTGATATTTTTTACCTCCAGGACTTTAAGGTTTTTTCAGAGAAGTAGGTTTCAGGCAAGCATGTTGCCAGATGGAAATAACTGTCTGAATTTGGCATTGACATAATTCACTCAGGCGCAAAAACAGTGTCAGGTACTCCTAGCAGGTAAAACTGATTTGGGGAGCCAGAGAGAGATTTCATATACCTGGAGTTAGGATGATACCCCAAATTAGGATGGACAGTACTTCTTTCTGTCTGCCCAGAGTTTACCTTTCTGGTGTCAGAGCATGTTTTCTTGGAGGGCCATACCACCCCACTGTCATGCCTCGTGGTTTAGGAGCTTATTGTTGTGAGATAGCTCTCTAGGGGGCTCTTGCATTTCTGCACACCTTGTATCAGCTTGGAAGACAGAGATTGGTCTCACTCCAGGCAGTGGGTAGGTTTGTTTCCTGACCAGGATAATAAAGATAATATCTCTCTCCAGCATGAAGGCTAGGCAGGTTTGCTAGCAACACCCAATTGTGAATCAAAGTAAATGCAGAGTGCCCCAGAGGGGCAAGATGAGCGCAGTTGGAGAAGACAGGCATGTGAGGAAGGCAGGAAGCAGTGAAGGTGGGAATGCTTAGGAGCTCCTGAGGCTGAGCCCATGTTAGGAAGTTAGGAATTTGGCATTGTAGAAGTTTGTGAATCTAAATCCATCACTCAAAGCTATGTTGTATGGTGCTGCAAAGAAATGATGATCAAGTTGAGATTAGATTAGCAATAGGGTATTGTTGTTATTATTATTCAATGGGAAAGTGCTGTGGGACTCAGGGTAACACCATGAACCCTGGGAGGTGAAACGATTGGTAGGCTCTTTCAAGACCAGGTTTGTTTTTAAAAGGGACAATCACTTTTTCTTTTTCTTTTCATTCTCTGTGTGTACACATATGCACGTGTATTCTTGTGTATGCAGGTACACATGTATGTATCTGTGCATGTAGGTGTATGTGTAAGTGCATGGATATGTGCATGTGTGTGTGTCTGTGTGCATGTATGTGTATGTGTGTAGATGCCTGTATATGTATCTAGGCATTTATGTTTCTATTTTCGGGTACAGAATCATAATCACCATCCCAGTGTTTCATTACCATAATCAACACATAATTTCACATAATCAACAGTGTTTTTATTACTAAATGTCTTCTTACCTTTGCAATAACAGTTTCAGGTGCTGGTTGGACAAGGTACTTAAAGGAGTAGATAAAGCTTACCAGGCAAACTTGTAGCCAGGAATGTTAATAGATGGAAAGAGAGAATCAGAGGCAAAAAACAAACAAAAAAGTAAACAAACAACCAATTTAAATACTAAACCTTTTATGAAATGGACCTATACAAGGCTGCTTCAATTCATTCTCCGGACTTTTTTCTGGCTTCTCGTCATACAAACTGTGTGTCAGTCACCAGGCCTCCTCCCTCACCCTCTGATTTCCTGCCTCTACACTTACATGTACAATCTGCCTGAAATAACATGCTCTTCCCTGCCTAGCTCTCTGTGTCTTATCTCACCGTGACCAGACCCACCCAGGGCCTGCATCCAAATTACCACCAAATTCACAAAATCCTGTCATCGTTCTGATAGATGCCATGACTTACTCTCCCTTTGACCCAAAGGAAGAAAATATGTGGAGCGTTGCCTCTCACTTTTCACACACACGCGCGTGCACACACCCATACACAGTCTCAAAGTTAATTTTAAGATGAGTTTCTTGAGACTGGCCCTGGGACATGTCACCAGTGAGATGAAGATATATGAGGAGTGCACAGAAGTTGGAGTTCTTTTTTTTTAGAGGAATTTTCACTTGAGAGTAAAATTTTAATTGGACCTCTAAACTTCCAGAAAAGCTTCTGTTCACCATTTGTCATGAATTTACAGGGGGAAGGGAAAAAAAATCAATATTCTACAGTATGTCTTTCATCCCAAGGAGGTTGAAAGACTTTAGCTGCAAAGTGAAGAGATCAGAAGAAAAACAGATTTATAAAAAAAAACACCCTCATCTTAACAATGTCATTTGGAAGAACAGACCCTTTCTGAAGCAATTTCTGATCTCCTTTCCAAAGGCGATCACTTTTAATAGGTGACCACGAAGATGAGAGGCAAGTAGAAGAAGGTACAAAGAGAAAAATGCAGAATGCAATTTTCTGTTCTCTGCAGTTTTAGGGAAAGAGATCCCAGCTGTAAATGTGGACAATTTGCAAACATTTAAGCCAGACTTTCTGCCAACTTGAAATGCCTTTGCCTATCAAGACAAGCAGCATCACTCCCTGTTATAACTCCAGGCAGCTTGGAGGTAGCAAATAGGGCCGAACTTCCCAAGGCTAGCTTGAATGGACCCTTCCTAGGCACACACCAGATTTCTCTGTAGCACAGCAATGTAGTTTTATCACTTTTCCAGCAATTGTGGCTTGATGAATATGTTAATGAATTTCCTATTGTCTCACTGCATTGGTATCATACAGGAAATGGTCTTATTTTGTTCAATAACTGCTACCAATTTGCTCTATCAAAATCCACTTTCTTATTTCTTATGACATAATCCCACTTAAAGTTTTTAAAAGTCTCAGTGTTATCAACTTAAAATTTCAATCTCCTATTTAATTCATATTTCTTATGAATATAAATCTTACAAATCTTTTTATGAGTACATATCTTACCCATCCTTCCTCCCTCTCAACACTCCTCCCTTCTCCCTCACCAAGGCTAAACTTGTGGCTCTGGTGGCTGGGAGTGGAGGAGTCTGGGTCAGGATCTGTTCTCTCATACGCTTGTCTGTCTGCCTTCTTGGAACGACTACTCAAGTGATGGGGCAGAGGAAGGGGATGAGATGAAAATATTGCCTTGCATGTCTGCCCATGGTGGGGTTGCGTGAGTCTTCTTGGCTGGTTGTAACTGCTAACCTAGTTTATTACTTAGTCCATAGACTACTTAAGGATGGCTGGTGGCTCCATCAGGCCCTCCTGATAAAGGCCTCACTCCCATGTGGCTCCTTGTACACAGCTCAACCCCATATTCTAGTTGATCCCAAGTTGGAGACATCACATCACTTTGCCTTACCCTATGCCTGTGCCTGGCAAGACTGTTAGACAGTGCTATCTGGTATTGGTCGTGTTTCCATCTCTGTGGCCTACCTGCATGTTCAGATCTAGGTGTTTTTGGGAATAGGAGCCTTCC
Source organism: Ceratotherium simum simum (assembly GCF_057802395.1). NCBI lineage: Eukaryota > Metazoa > Chordata > Mammalia > Perissodactyla > Rhinocerotidae > Ceratotherium > Ceratotherium simum. Next base: position 33,216,048 of record NC_141904.1, read on the forward strand.
GAAGTGTTCTCTTTTTTACACCATCTCTACCCAGTGCTCTTTGCCTACTTCCAGCAGTACAGGGACTTGCTATCAAGCTCAGTGACTAAACTGACATGTATTGGGGGCACACAATGTCATCTCCCTTTTGCTAGGCGCCTCCCTCCTTGACATTGTTGAGGGAGGGCAGTATAGCTTCTCTGAGCAGTCCTCCAGTACCTCAGCCTCCTTTCTTCCCCCTTCATTCTACTTTATATCAACAAAGTAGGTGTAGGGAGGTGTGGTGGGGAGGGTTAATGCTGATTCTCCTGACCTGTTACCTTTCAATGAGCCCTGTGGGCAGGTGGCTGGTTCTTTGACCTTAGAATGTGTGACACTTAGTGCATCTTCTCTCAATTACAAGGAAAATAGGGCTTTCTACCTAGCATCATCCTTTTATGCTGTAGTTAATGCCTTTTACTGAAAAAGGGAAATAGTGAAAGAGAAAGTATTTGAAAGAAGTAATGAATATTTTCCTTGTAATGGCCCAGGAAATGGTACAGAAAACCCATGTATATGGAATACTGGGATCTTTAATGGGAGGGACTAGTTGTTTTATCTGCAGAGCCCAGAACAATGCCCAGGATATGCTTACTGGGTAAATGTTGAAAGAAGGCTCCAAATTGCCAAGGTGTTAGAAGGTACTGGTATGATTTTGCTGTGAAAAAGACTAAATTGGAGAAACAATAACTTTGGAAGAAACGTATTCTCAGTTTTTCTCTCCTTTTCCAGAGCTCCAATGTTTGTTTCCTCTGCCTCCCCCAAATCAAACTGTGCAATGGGAAAATAGGAATTGTCTTTAAAGTGATCATGAATGGTGGTGATTGTCAATACTAAATGGCTATTTTGAAACCTTGGATTTAGCTTGGTATGGCAAAGTCAGTGTCATTAAAGCCCTCACTTCTGGAACATGATGGACCGAGGGACATGTACTGAGAAATAGTAGTTCACAGCTATTTTGAGTAAGGGAATAAATGTCAAGCATATCTACCTTAAAAACTGGGCAAGAGGGACCTGTGTCCTGGGCCACACACTTTGGAAGTCTTCAGGTTCAACACAAACACACACCCCCACACACACACAGTATATATATATGTGTATGTGTGTGTGTGTGTATATACATATATATTTGATAAAAAATACATGGCGCCTCTGTTAGTCAGGATTCAGCACTCAACACTGGCAGCTTACATCCACTCTCATGACTACTAATACTCTTCAGGCCCCAGGGACATGCTTTCCCACATTTCTTGCCCAATGTTCTTAAACAAAAGAGGACTGCATCTGAATGCCATGAGGATCTGTGGGTTGTGCTGTCTGAAACAGGCATTGCTTTGGAGTGTGGGGAGGATTTGCGCAGCAAAAGCACTTAGATAAGACAAAAGACTAATTAAATTGTAAAACCTTTCTCTCAGCATGAGTGCAGTAGTTTATTACATAAAAAGTATCATTTTTCAATAGTACCGAGCATCCATTTTCTTGCTTCTCTTCATGGTTCCGGAGGTGCTTGTGAATTAGTGAGCTCTTTGCAATAGCTGCACATGGTGATGAAGAAAGTTTTGCAGTATTAAACAACTACTCATCTCCAAATCATAGGTCCATCGACAGAACCCCCAGATGTTTGCAATAACAATTACATTCAGTTGACTTTGATATTTTGCTGACTTTCTGTTGTATAAAAACCATAACTTTACGTACATTTTTAAATGTTATGGTTATGAAGTATTTTTCAAGGTAGGAGAATAGATCATATTTTATGTAACTATTTATTAGTTTTATAAATAACTTTAAAATATTAAACATATGGTATGTAGGCTTTTCATGTGTATTCTTGCCCCTGCAAATATTAGGGGTAGGCCTAATGGAAATTGTTCGGTCATACTAGTTGCCTTCCTCTTCCCTAACCTGTTTGTCTTTCATAGCGAAAGGATAGCTATATATCTGAAAATTTGTCAACATATTATGGAGGTGGGACTATAAGATGGTAGCTAAGATTTTTCCTACTTTAAGTAGCCTGGTCTTTTCCCATGGAGTTCAAGACAAATTCAGCGTTAAAAAAAGGGAATGTGATCCCTTAAATGTTCTGTTTTCACTAAAACTGTATGTTGGTGAGAATCAATAACAGGCCGGATTTGGAGCTTGTTACTATGTATTTAAATATAGTCTTCTTTTCCTGGCGTGAAGGCAAGCTTACTTGATTAGGCAAAATATGCATTTTGTCTAACCACTGAAGGATCATTTCTGTCTTTAACAACAGCAGTGACAACAATAAGATTAACTGACTATGGAGTAGCTCTTTACAATGTTCAACATGCTTATATATATTTTACCACCTATTAATAAGTTAGAAAGGAAAACTGTGGCTTCTGACATTTTGATAGATTTACTTGCAAAGTTAATGGCAATGTGGAAGGGTTTGCACTTCTATTTATTTTTATATTCTATTAACAAACTAAACCTAGACGTTAATTTCCATTTGGCTTATGCATTTCAGAACACTTTAAATTTTGTTTTCTTTTCATGGAACGGAAAACATTTAACTATAGTGTTCAGAGCATGTTTATGCTCTGATGGTTTGTTTTTCGTTCTGGCAAATCAATAGCTGACTTTTTGGGGAAAGCATAATTTTGTGATTAGAGTATTTGACCTTTAATTTTTCAGAAGTCTTTGGGGCATTGTATGTGTTGCTTATAATGGTAGGTTTGGGATCTGTATCCATCTACAGAAAGAGAGATGATGGGAATACAAGCATCAGGCATGGAGTTGAGAAATTTAGGTTCTAGGCTCCCCTTGAACCTTTCTTAGCCTCATCACATCTGTCTAATAGCAATAATATGTATGCTCCATCTATATAACATGACTCTTGTGAAGAACAGACTGGATGATAGACATGAAAGTGTTTTGAAAGCCACTCAGTAGGGCAAATAAAAGGTATCAAAATAAATGATATTATTATAGACTAGAATTGGCAAATAATGGCCTGAGGGTCAAATCGTGCCCTCACTTGTTTTTGTAAATGAAATTTTATCAGATCACAATCACATCAATTTATTTATGTATTGTTGATAGCTATCTTCATGCTACAATGATAGACTTGAATAGTTGTGACAGAAAACATGTGGTCTGCAAAGCCAAAAATATTTGCTATCGGCTTTTTGCAGAAGAAGTCTGCTGACCCCTGTTGTAGACATTGACTATTTGGTTGGAATTCTCAAATGTGAGGAATAAATAAGCATCTTTTAGGAGGAACTATAGTTCATCTGCAGTTGATGTGGGAAAGCTCTTCTTTAATGAAGAATGGCAATGAAGAAATAAAGAAGGAATGATAGAATTAGAAATTTTCCATTTTTACAGTCCCTATGAAATAATTGATCCAGATAAGGTTGGTCAATGGATATTGAAACCTTTGTATAAAGTGTTGGGAAAAAGTATACTCGCACCATGTGAAAGCATGATGCCACAGATTACTTTCTAATTGTAGAAGGAAAAACAACATTTATTATAAGGGAGAGATTTTATGGTCACTGTTTGATCCATGTAATCAGACTTATCATCACTAAAAGTGAGACAGACGGATGTGATGTGCCTCCTAACATGATGCAAGGCTTTGAAAAACCATTGCCTAAGAAGCATTCTTGTCAGAAATGTGTAAGGTGAATTTAATCAAAATGTAGACATAATTTCCAGTTTATAGGAAATACTGAGAATACAGGAATCAGTTAAATGACACCAAAAGGAAACAAGCAGACAAATCCCAAACCAAAAACATAAAGAGTCTCCTCTAGATTATTAGAGATATAACAAACAAACATAACGTGGGAAACTTGATTAGGTTCAGTGTGAAAAAAGGAAAGCTCTAAAAGATATTATGGGCCAGGTGGAGAAATTTGAATATGGACTGGGTATTGGATATTATTAGAGTTACGGTTAATTGATATCACCTTGTTAATGTGATAATGGTATTGTGGTTATGCAGTATATGCTGAAGTTTTTTGAGTTACCTTCAAATGCTTAGGACAGCATACACACAAACATATATAAAATGTGTTTTATATGTCTTAACAAAATACTAACAATTCAAATTTAGGTAATAGGCATATGGATAAGCATAGGAATTCATTGCAGTATTCTTTTAATGTTTTTATATTTGAACATTTTCAAAACAAAAACTTGGGAAGCAAATCCAACAAGCCATTATTGTTTGCCTACTTGATGGAATAAAGAACCCAGGGAATTGGCAGCTGCTGGAGGGAAGACATGGGCTCCTGGACGTTTGGTCAATAATATTGTACCATGTTGTTCCTCTGGTGTCCCCTTTCCACTCCCTCAGGTGAAAGAATTAGAGATAAACATTTTCTTTTTATGATTTTTTTCCTGGGGATGTTCATTCCTGCTGGTGATTCATCTTTCAGCCAGGGCGCCCACCCAAGCAATATTTTTCCCTTATAAAATTTCATCTTACTAGTTGTCATTCATCATTCCAGCCTGTCAAAATCTTTAGAATTTTGATTTGCTCATTCAGTCTACTAGTTACCTTTCCTGGTCTTGTGACATCTGAGTGGTCGATGAGCTTACTTTCTGTGTCTTCATGCAAGTAGTTAATAAAGATATTGAATAGTACTCCCCTCCAAGCCTTCTAGTGCATACTCCCTTCCAGGCTGTAGCAGATCTTCTCCTCAGCTCTCTTTGGGCCCCATGATTCAACCAGTTACAAACACCCTCTGCCAGCTCTGCCTCAGAACCCCCTGTGCGCCACTTCAGATCCTTTGGTGTCAGTACTTCTTCTGCCTGCTGCTGCGACCTGCTCAGTGTGGGCTCTCCTTGGCTCCGTGCAGGAGCCTCCTTGTTGTGCCTCCCCTCATGACTGTCTGGAGACATTCCTGTTGACGTGGAGACATGAGATGCCCCAAAGACCACAGTCCTGCCCATGCGTGGTCAGCCTGGAAATGTGAGGGTTTTCTGCCCTGTGGAGCGAATCTTTGAGCAAAGGAAGACTGAAGATAGATTCTTTGCTCTTTCTCCCCCTGAGCACGGTCTGAGTGGCATCAGATAAACAATTGTTTGCACTTGGTGGCTGCTGAGTTGGCTCTCCCTCCTTCCCTACTGCACTCCCCATTTTGCTCACTCCTGTTTCCCTCTGACCCAGGCTCTGCTTTCTGGAAACTCAGGTAGAGATGGTTTCCCACTGTCATGAGTCTGCATGTCTTCAGTGTGTGCCCAAGAATGCAGTAAAGGATTGCTAAAGGCCTTTCTCAAATCAAGAGTCCTTGAGCGGCATTCTCCTGAGTTATCCATCCAGTAATCTTGCAGTGTGTACTCATGAATATCAAGGGCATATAGTACATAATGGGATCAACTATTCCAAAATTTAAGTTAATTTTGCTGTATGCAAATTATGCAAAGTCAAAATGTTTTTTAAACAATGTTGTAGTGACATCTTTTCCATTCTGAGGAGCAACAGATAAGGATTTCTTCTAAGTCAGCAGCTTGTGATGAACTATATGTGTACAAAAGTGCTGTTTCAAGTTTCTTCTTGCTCTGCCATTGATTGCTTTACTTTGATTTATACATCCTTTTATTCATCTTTTTCTGTCATCTTAAACATTTCCAGAAGTCAAGGAAAGTGATTAATGGACTTATATGTTGTTGGCTGTATATTATTTTGAATATATACCTGGCTAAACCATTCATATTTAAAGCACAGAGTTATGACCCAGTAATGGCTCATTGGGAGGCAGTATGGGGTAGCGGTTATGAGTACACATTTCAAAGTAAGATGTTTTGCATTCACAGTCTTTCTCTGCCATTAACTTACTGTCTCACTTTGGCAATTTACTGTATTTAACCTCTTTGTGTCTCAGTTTCCTTATCTGTATAATAAGCATGATAACATTAGTACTTATTTTATAGAATTATTGTGAAGATTGAGTTAAAATATATAAAGCAATTATGAAAGTACCTGGCAATTAATGAGTACTCAGTAAATATGAACTGATATTCTTATAATTATTAATTATTATTAAAATTATTATTACTACTACTATCACTATGATGACTTCTTTTCTAAGGTTATTTTCCCTTTAGCCATACTCTGTAGAGTATACTTATAAATATAAAAAGCAAAAATAGTCTCCTGAGCAACTAAAATAGGAGTCATAAAATTATAGCACTAAATATAGGCTCCTTACTTAGATCTTCATTCAGAGCATATTGACTCATGCTGCTTTCAGTGCTAACAAGTTTTTGATCTATTTTTCTGGATTATAGATAATTGGAAGCATCTTATAAGAAAGTTGGGGAGTGGGGTTGTTGTTGTTGGGGTATAATGAGAGAAAGCTTTATGGTAACAGGTGACAATTCACCATAAAATAGAAGACAGTACATGAGGAAGTCACAAGAACCCTAAAGCTTGATGGCTATGAATATTAATTCATTGAAAAGAATATTGAGCACATACTTGGTGCCAGGCACTGATAGACCAAGAGAATACAAAGGTGAATGTGATTGACGAGGTCTTGACCCTCAGGAGATTATATTCCTTGGCTGGGGTGGGGGAAGATGGGAGTTGAAGTAAATACATTTAAACAAGGCAATTCCAAGCATGGTAAGTTTTAAGAACAAAATACACGGGACCATGTGGTAGAGAGTAACTGATGTGCGAGAAAGGGTGATTAGAAAAAGACTGGGGTGAGACCTGAGGATGAAATGAAAACAGCCTTGTCAACAGCCAGGGGACAAGTATGCCATGTAGACGAAAACGCAAGTGTGAAGGCCAATAAGTATGAGAGAGTTCAGTGGATTCAAGCTATAGAAAGAAGACCAGAGAAGCTAGAATGGTAGTGAGGGGCAGGAGGTAGAGGAGAGTGGATGGTAGATGATGTGAGCTGATATTAGAGAGTTAAGAAGGGCCAAGCTCATGTGAGGTCTTAAAGGTGGTGGTAAGGATATGGAATTTTATTATTAGAACAGTAGAATCCACTGAAAGGTTATAAGCAGGAGAATGATATGATCTAATACATATATTGTATTAGAAGTGTGTGTGATAGTCACTGCTAAATATAGAATTACTAGAAGGGGGCAAGATTGAAAACAGGAGAAAGGCAATGAATTGAGAGGCAATGATGATTTGAACTGAGATGCTGGTAGTAGAAGAGAAAGAAGTGCTTGTGTTTGAGATTTATTTTAGAGATTGACTTGATAAGATTTCTGAAGAATTGGGAGGGTGTCGGGATGGGGAGAGGGGAATAAGCAAAAGACAGCAATCAGAATCAGAGCCGACTGCTGCCTCTTGGCTTGAACAACTGGGACAATGGTGGTACCGTCTCTGTGGTGAGGAAGACTAAACGAGGAATGGACTGAGAGGGATGGAGTCAAGGGTGCCCTTTGGGCTATGTTTGGTTTGGGAAGTTATTAGACAACCATATAGAGGAGATGGGGAGGCACTTGGCGAGGCAGTTCTATGGAAAGAAAATGAAGGGTAGACGTCGTCTATGGCTCGAGAACCTCTGAGGGTTGATATACAGGAAAGCATAGGAATTTAATGAAGCTATAAGCTTTTTGGGATAAATATTGGTGAAAGTTAATATTGGTGTGTAAATTTCGAAAACATCAACTAATTAGGCAAAACTTGATTTTAGTATTTATAAAGGCCTATTAAAGGTCTCTGTAAGTGGGATGGGCTTCTTTTATTAAGAAGACAGGGGAAAATCCTATTTTTTTTCATATGAACACTCCAGTTCACTCTAGGCTCTCTCATATTTATTGCAATTGTCTTTTAAAACTTTCCAAGAGCCCCTAGACTTGTCCTTTTCCACTTGTGCCTCCCTGTTTTCCTATCTGAAGAACAGAGGCAAATGAACTCAATCATCTCTGAAGGTATATCAGATGCTAAATTTTTTTCTAGAAATCTGGGTCTCAGGGTCCCATTTAGTTAAAGCAACCACTCTGAAGAGTGGTTTTATGACTAAAATGTTTAAGAAAGGGCAAAGCTCTGAGTTTTATTATGCACACTTGCATTGTGGGTAAAGGCTGGAATGCCAAGGTCATTTGGCCCTGGCCCAGGGATATTGAGCTCCACTTTGGCTTGGGGAGTGTGGAGATGCATCTCTCATCATAGCTGTGGCAGCAGAGGCCTTCTCAGCATGTTATTAGCAAAGTTGCTCCAGAACCTCCTCTCAATCTGTGAAATCTTGGATCCTTAAGGGAGTTTTTTCTTTTTTAATTTAAATTTTACAAGATATTAGCTTTCCTTCCCCCGAAACCACCCTGTAGGACTGCCCACTGATTTATTTTGCTGGCAAGAGCAGTGATTTTATCTCCTTTCACTATGTGTGGGATGGCTTCATGGCAGTTATGTTCAAACTCCTTGGTGGGAGAGCCTGCTAAATTTGTAAAAGTGTCATTATTTACTCTTTAATATTCTCAAACAGGGCCAGTTGCATTGCTTACTTGAAAGATAGGCGTTGAATTCAAGACTAGCTTTCTGTAGGCTATCTGCAGCAGGCAGTATTGGCTGTTTTCAGCCTCAATTTTTTTCTTGCCCACTTGAGTTACCTGTGAACCTTTTGCCAAATATTGGCTGTTCCTATCAGATGGGGCATGTTGCTTTTTGCACTCATTGTTGAAAACTCCTTGAACTGATCATGTCAGAAATGAAGGGAAGAAAGGAGTTTGCCTGATTAAAATAAATTGCAAGATCTCGGTTCAAGTCGCTGAAGACTGGAGAAGAGAAGATGAGCTGAAGTCCATCAGCTCCGGCCAGGAGATGACAAATATCTTTCTGAAACTAGATTGTTGAGCTGGGAATCTGTGGCCTATTAAAAAAAAAAAAAAAAAAAAAGCAAAACAGCAAAGACTGAGGGCAAACTTGATTTGGGGGAAGACTCATAGACTGACACTTCCCTGGAGACTGTTTCCGGGGAATATTGCAGGTTGCCTGGTCTACATTTTCTGAACCCTATTCACTCATCTTCTCCCGCTGTTTATACCTCCCGTCCCACCAAGGCTGCTTCAAAAATTTTATTTTTATAGAAAATGAATGCTAAATCTTCCTCTTTTAGTGTTTGTACTCTTGCATGCATTTAGATGGAGGGAGACTGTGTGTCTGGATTTTTATACTATTTCTACCACTTAGAAGCGTGGACCTCTCTGAGTTTCAGTTTCTTCACTTGCAAAATGGAGACAGTGATTTCTACCTCAATAGGAGGCATCACACACGGAAAAGTGCATGGGCTTTTGAGGTAATACAGACGTGGTCTGCATCTTGGTTTTGTCTCTTCTTGGCTGCGTGATTCAGGGCAAGTTGATTTTGCCTCTCTGGGCCTCAGTTTCTCCATATGTATAATTGAGATAATGCCTATGTTGTAGAGTGGTTGTAAATGTGATATGGAAAATCATTAGCACAGTGCATAGCCACTAAAACATGCTCAATAGGCAACAGCTGCTATCATTGTAGCCTTTTATATACAAACTCTAAGGCCTGAGTCTCAAACAGCTTATGATATTTCAAAATTCAATATAAATTGGGCTGGCCTTGATCTTGTCTAAACAAGAGTGTATAGTTAGCGCCTCATCATATCCTGGTCTTGTAATGCAGTTTCATAGTATTGACCCCAAAGGCAACATTGCAGAAGACCCAAAAACCTGTAGCCATGAGGCTTACCTCTTACGCAGAACCCAGCAAGCACCAGGCACTTCTGCTGCAGGGGCGTCTTGCTGGAGTTTGGTGTTTTGTGGCTGCCAATTCTCAGGGCAAGATCTTGATTCAATGGAGTCCCAGTGTCAGGATCACCAAGGCCAATGTCAACTGCATATCGGCCTTGGGTATTATTTTAGTCCATCTTTCCTGTGTGAGGAGGTAGTTATAGATGGTCCACAGTATGGGATTTGAGGTCCTGGGGTGTCACATCATGGAGGCAAGGGACATGGATGTACCAGCTGGCCCCTAGATTGTGCCTGGTTTTCCAGTAGAGTAGCATCTACCCACGTGGGCTCTGATTTTTGATTGATGTTGCATAAAATAAAGGTTCAGTAGATAAAACATTGGGGAAATGAAAGGAATGTATCTTTGACTACAGAGATAGATGTGAGTATTAGCTCCAGATATCCTATCTTCTGCCTTTTTAGTGTGATAATAATGTTAGAACATTTTCTCAAACTCCTACAAGATGCCCAGCACTATGCTTGGCACTTTATTCATATTATCTCTAATCCTCCCCAAATGCTGCAGAGTCCTTGGCCATACTTCAGTGCTGCAGGTGAAAAATTTGAAGCTCAAGGACATGGCTGCATCATCGCCACAAAATTAGGAGAAGATCTAGGCTTCATTTAAACCCAAGTCATTCTGATGCCGAGTCCAGGCTTCCTGTACTCTTGAGGTGCTATACATTACATTCTTAGGGGAAAAAAAAAAAAAAGGCACTGCCTAGTATGATACTTTGAAAACCATAGCTCCACTGGGTTGATTTGGGGAATGGTGAGCTGGTGGTTTTGCCTGGGGAAGAAGTAACTCTGTATGATCCACATGCTTGTGAACCACCAGAAAAAGAAAGAGGATAGAGGTAATGTTTAATAGTTCATAAATGGTAAGACGTGGGTCCCAATTAATCTAAAGACTCATGGCTTAAAACTGAAGCAGGGCCCTGGAGGCCACCTGATGTGGCAGCTGTTAACATTTTAGATGCTGGATTGTGAGGAGGTGCAAAAAGTTCCAAAAGAGAGGCCAACGGCAGTCAGGGTGGGGGACACCTGGAGGGATTCAGGACAGCGACCATTTTCCAACTATTTCAGAAGTTTTGTTTTTTACAACTAGTTCAGAAGTTTTTACTTTGGTGTCTAGTATGCCAATCCAGTTGCTTACCAATTGAACATGAGCCTTCTCAGAGCGAGTAAAGCTGGTTGGAGGCACCGTGATGTTTCCTAAATTGCCAGGTGATGAGTTGCACACCTGTCCATATTACTGTAAAACCTTGTTCGTTTTTTAGTGGAAAGGCCAGGAAGACAAGTGGCTCTGCATAGAGAATGTTTTGTTTGCCTCAGACGTTTTCTTGTTTCAAAGCCAATATCGGTAGAAGTTGTCCTTTGTTTTTTCAGCATTGTTTACTTTCCAATATTTGTATGGAGTTATCTATCATGCCCTACCTTGGAGCACTGTTTTATAAAGGATAAGCAAGTTTAGCTCCTTCAGCCTCCCCTAAATTTTAAATATAAGGAGAATTCGTGTGTTCTTTTTTCTTCTGCAGTGGTTGAGATTAGAGCCCAAAACTTCTCAGCTCCTCTAATTGTCTTCCCCGTGACTGATTGTTCTTCCAGATTCATAATTTTATGGAAAACGTTCTGCAAAACACATTGATTTTTATTTAAATTCAACAACGCCCAGTGTCCTGGTTGATATTAACTTAAATGCTTGGTTGATTTAAAATGTAGGAGGTGCTGCACTTGCTTGATTTGGTTCCCAGATCCTGCTCTTGTCCCAATTCCTTGTCTAACTGGAAAGAGGCTTTAGGGACCTGGTCATCCATTATGCTGCTTTCTCACCTCCACATTTCTGGTGTGTTCTGGTATGAGGGGATTTATTAGAGACTTAGGGACTTTTCTGGATGTGTAGTGGGGAGTGTGTGTCAATGGTGTGGGGGCTGTGGAAGGAGATGCAGTCTATTTTCTGTATAATTTTTGCTAATAAGTTCAATAACATTTATAACAAGAATCGTGAAACACATTTTTTTCAGGTATCTATGCCTTTCTCTTTTGGCCACGGTATATTTTATGGCTGCTTTACCCAAACTTTCAGAGTAAATCAGTGGCCAAACCAGATCTTGGTCACTAACCTCAAAGACAATGACACAGATATGAATTTTGTCTTATTGTAATAACTTTCTCATTGAAGCTTCCTCCAACCCTCAACTTCTGGGTTTTGTGGTCTCCCATCCCTTTTTCTAGTTTAATAGGAAGCCCATTATTTGGAAACTTCCTCTAAACATTGTGGTTCTGGAAGGTGACCCTGGATTGATCCCTACTAATCCTATCAGCAGGGACCTTGGGACCAGCCTGTCTCCCTTTATGACCCATTTTTCATCTGAACCAAATCCTTTGAGGAAATGGGACTGAGACAGCTGGGACCACCCAGTGAGCATACAGGGTGGTTATCAGACAGGCAGTCATGTGGTGCTCATTCAGTTTCAGTAGATGCCTGGATTTTCTATTGGTGCTTAGGCCAGAGGCAACTAGACCTGGAGGTGCCTCTAATCACTGGGTGACTTCATTTTCAGAAGTGGACCTGAGAAACTGGCTAGTCCATCATGTCTGACTCAGAAGCACTGGGGCACAATGGCTTGTACTTATAAGGCGCTCATGCTTATCTGCCAACATTATTTTGATAATGGTTTCATGCCATGAATGTACAAATAGAGAGATCTTACTGAATGCCATTTTAGAACCAGATAAAGCTATTTGATATTTAGAAAACATATTGGCATGAATAAGAACATGAGTATATTTGCCATCACCCTTCTCAAAGGGTGGAAGAAGTCGGTAAGGCCGATCGAATAGGAGCCAAGAAACTTGGGTCTTTGCAGTGCTGGTGAGAACTGAGTCATTGGACTTCTCTGTGCCAAGGTTTCATTGTAAATGCAATGGGGGTCATTCTTTGGTTAACAGTCATATGAGGATTTGAGTAAATCTGAGATGTCTCTTGCCTTTATAGGCAAAATGGATGGCTTAAGGTGGTGACTATAAGTCTAGGGGAAGTGATAATGCTGAAGAGCAGTAAAGTAAAGTGATGGTGGGAGGATGAATACAACATAGAGGAGGAGCAAGAACCAGCAGTTCTCATTTTCTTCCAGGTGGTAGTCATGGGCTTGGTGATCCCCATTCAGGTGGGTTTCAAGAGTGAGGCAAAAAGAGAAGGAGACAATATTTAAAAATCTAGGAGTAATGAATATCTGAGAAGGAAGAAGAATGGACTTATAATGCCAAGTTGAGAAAAGGTAAATGATAAAAGGGCTTCTAGTAAGATGTTGCCTCATTCCTTCTGCTCAAGTATCAGGAAGAGAAAGCAGAGGCCAGATGGAGAGGGCCACCCAAGCAGAGTCTCTATGGTGAAGGAAACAGTTCCTAGAGCTGCTCAAAGGGCTATTTAGGGCAATGAATCTTGAATCACAAGCAATTCAGAACTGGGTTCAAAAAGAGTTGACTGCCGCCCATAAGAAGCATCATGTTGTGGAAGACTTGGTTACAGTCCCTGGGGCTGATGGTGAAGACATATTTTTTTTGCAGTGACTAAGGTGCCAGGGGTGATGTCAGGCTTGTGATGGGAACAACCACAGACTTGTTTTGGAAGGAGGGCTTTGAAGGAAAAAATGAGAACTACTTCTTAATATATGTGGAAATGTCATTAAATAAGTGGAGGTTTCAGGCTGTTTTCTCCTCAGACACACTAGGCACTGGGTGTCCAGGGCACAGTCATCTTCTATGTAGTTTCCTTTCTCGCTAGGCAGAGTGGGTTTTTTTTTTATTTCATTCTCTTTGCTGTGGCTTCTTGTGTTCCTCCTCCTCCTCTGGGTTTGATTACTGTTCACTTTTAGATGATACCCCAATCTCCTGGCCACCCTTGAATGGTCAGCTTGACCTAATCCTGTATAAATCATATACTTTCTATAATAATATAGTAAAATACTATTTAAATATAAAATTTAACAGAATATTTTTATTATCTACTCAAAATTCACTGGGCAAATGTACTTATTTCGTCTTAACTCCGTGATTCTTCTGTAATTCCAGTTTCTTATCACAGTGGATTATACTTTCTTGTATGTCTGAAATTTCAAATCACAAACTCTAGAGCAATTTTTGATTCATTATTTGTTTTAAGGGACTGTGTGAACCCCAGATCCTTTACCCCAGCTTCTGGTGTGTAACACAAGGACACTGGAGTCAGATGGCTAGGTTCAAGTTCTGCTGTTTCTCACTAGCTATGTGACTTTGGGCAAGTTTTTTATGTCTCTCCATGTATCTTTTTGGTCTTTTGTAAAATGAAGAAAATAACAGCACCTACCTCAAATGGGAATTGGAAAGATTTAAGAGGCAGAAAATTTCTGGTTCATAGTAAATGTTCAATATATGTTAGCCATTGGCATTATCACTATTAGAGTCACAGAATTCCACTAGGACTTTTTGTGATGTAGGAGAAGCATCATCAACTGAACACTGAGACAGACCTGGGTTTGAATAGTGACTTTGCACTTAGCTATGTGACCACGAGCAAGTCACTTGACTTTCCTGAGTTTCAGTTCTACTCATCTGCAAAATGGTACTCATGGTACTTGCACGCAGCAATGTTGGGAATTTTAAAATGGGTGGTATATGTAAAACATATAGTATACGTATATGGGTGGTATATGTGAAACATGTAGTATGTATATATGGGTGGTATATATTAAACATATACTATGTGTATATGGGTGATATATGTAAAACATGTAGCTCGTTGCCTGGCTTGAGGTTGCTTTCCCGTAAATGGTAGCTACTATTGTTAGGGTTGTTACTGGGATTACCCATGGGTAAGAAGCATAATTGAGATTCAAGGGCCAACATTTCCTGTCCCAAAATTAGTCTTGCTTTGAGTTTCTTCTCATTCACACTGTTGGCTCAAATTTCTTGTCCTTTTTTGACTTCAGCCTAGTGCTTCCTTGACCTTTATAATCTTTATCTTTCTAGTCTCATGTGCTCACCTGAATATTAGGACTTCTTGTTGTAGCCCTGCCAATCAGTCCTTGTTCTGAACAGTGTAGGACCTACCTGGCTTCAACTCCTGGCTCTAGCACTTACCTTAAGCATGTGACTTAACTTTTCTGAGCCTCAACCATCTTTCAAATGATCATTGTAATAATGATCTCATTGAATTGTTGTGAGACCTAAAAATAGTTCCTAACTGTATTCACCATTCAGATGGTGCTCTGTCTTAAGCTGGTTTCCCTGGAAACAGACTCTGAGGCAGAGATTTACCTGCAAAAGATTTTTGGGGGCAGTTGTCTCTGGAACAACATTTGTAAGGAAGTGAGGACAGCAGGATTGTGCAGAAGGAGAAGTTGAATTGCAATGCCATTTCAACTGAAGCCTCGACCAAACACAAGGGGAGACTGGAGTCAGGATGATCCTTCAGAATCATCACCAAGTGGCCCAGCCTTTGTAACTGCATCAACCAGTGATTGGGTGGGGGCTACCCAGGGGAGGTGGTGTAATCTCGAGTGTGTATCTCCATTTCACCAAGGGCAGCTGCTGGAGAGGGATGCAGCTGTGAGCGGATAGCTGAGGAATTGAGTGCCTCAGTCCTGAAGGGGATCTGGGTGCACCCCACACTATGCACTACATGCTCAGTAATTTGGAATTGTCTCTGCTCTACTCTTTGGCATCCATTTCCTTTCTCTTCTCATAGCACTAGGTTTCACTCTGATTAGCAATTGCTTTTTCCTCTCAAGACCCCCAATTCCCATGTTGTTCTTTTTGAATTGATGTCTAAGAACGCTGTGTAGGTTATCATTTTTCAACTTTTTTTTTGGTAGGGGGTGTGGATCAGCGCAACCAGTTATTTATCTCTCATTGTCCAATGAATAAAGACTTAAAGTAGAGGTAGTATCTTTCCTTTTTAATTTAAGGGCCACTTCTGATCATTTGTCAATGTTGAGTCTACTCAGTCTGCTGTGATGAAAGGAAATGTAAGGCTGTGTCTATACTTAGCTGGAAAGAATGCTGTGATCAGTTAGTGATACCTGCTATGGGAGTGGGTTAGGAGACGGGGTCCTCATGCTCCATTTTTGATGTCCCAAGTGTAGAGCCTTGTCTTCCCTTTCAGTGTTGGATGTTAGAATGCTTTCAACTTTCCTTAGTTTTCTTGGTAAATTTCTGTACCACTGTTTACATCTAATTAGCCCCTTTAAGTGTAATTAAGCCGTATGCCTAGAATTGTTTCTCAGGTCACCTTAATCACTTCATCTACAACTTCATCTTCAGGAAACCTTCCATTAAATAATTAAAAGAGTTTGTTAGAAGAGTTGGGTTACTCTCATGAACACTTTTTTACTTGCCTTCCCATTAAATTTGGACTCACCTTATGTGAATACATTACATTAATGCTTATTTGTTTGCTTTATGGATTTGTTTAGTGTATTCCCTAAGGAGCACTCTTTCTCTGCCATCCTTGTCTGTCTTAGATTGTGTAAGCTCCCAGAAGGCAAATACATTGTCTTTTTAAATTGTATTGTACAGTGCTATGCACAAACACAGCAATTAATTCTCAAAAACTGACAGTTGGAGAAGGCACAATGGAACTGATAATATCTTAAATGATTTAAGTGATGTCTTTAATGTATTGGTTATCACAAATGTTTTCCTAAAAAAAACTTTCAGAAAAAAATGAGATAATGTTCAAAGTATGTTGAGTTTCTCTGAACTAAATCACTTGTTAAATTAAAATTATTACTAAAAAAATCAGTCTTAGGTTTTTCTGTCTGTATCCACAAACTGCTATTGTTGGATGCTTCTACCAGGCTCTTTAAATTGTCTTCATGAAGTTAGCAGGCTGAAGAATAACAATGGAGGCAATGGAGAAAGTGAAGGATCTGTACTTGATCTGGGTCAGGGGTTGGCAAACTTTTTCTGTAAAGAGCCAGATCGTAAAAACATTTTCAGCAATGTGGGCCATATGGTCTCTGTCACAACTACTCAACTCTGCCATTGTAGCAAGGAAGCACCCATTGATAATATGTAAACAGTTAATCATGGTATTGTTTCAATAAAACTTTATTTACAAAAACAGGAGCAGGCCAGATTTGTCCTGTGGTTTGCTAACACCTGATCTAGGTGATAAGACTAAATTGCACTGACTACTCATGAACTGATTCAGAGATACATTACTAAATTGAACCAATGGCAATGGAGACACAATTTCAAAGTCAATAATGTAAAAATAGTTTTAATGACTTATTCTCATATCCTACGGTTCCTAGTTTGGTTACTCCTGCGCATGGTGCACAGGAATGCTCAATCAAGTGTATATTCCGTAGGGGCAATTTCTAATCCCAAGTGTCCTAGGCACTTCCATTTTTAAGATCCTGGTCACCAAGTGGTCTCGATGTGGGCTCCTTACTTACTTACTCCCAGATTTGGAGAATCCACTGAATCTCTGCAACTAACCTCATATTTCTTCCCTGTATGAACTAGATTGTGATATCTTCCCTACTGACCTAAGAGAGTTGTTGTAAGGCCAAGTTAATACAGCTCGGGAACATGCACATTCCTATTAAAAAATTAAGGAATAGTAAATTTGCTTGACCCACTCTTTCTCTCAAGCTGAGCATGGGACTTGGTTGATATTTCTTTTCTGGGCAGGTTTGTGTGTGCATGTGTGTGTGTGTGATATAGAATATCCAAATACTATTGGATAATTGAATGATTCTTAAGCTTTGCTTCATATTCAACTTACCTGCATCACTTTTAAAAATCCTAATGCCTTGGCAATATCCCAAATTAACTGAATCTGAATCTCTGGGGGTGGGACTCAGGTGTTAATATTTTTTTAAACTACTCAAGTGGATTGTTTCATATTGCTGCTGTAACAAATTACCACAAAGTTAGTGGCTTAAACAACACAAATTTATTATCTTACAGTGTTGTAGGTTAGAAGTCTGGCACAGGTCTCACGGGGCTAAAATCAGAATGTTAGCAGGGCTATGTTCTTTTCTGGAGGCTCTAGGGGAGAACGTGTTCCCTTGCTTTTTCCAGGATCTAGAGGTTCACGCCTCCTGCTTTCTTTTTCAAAGCCAGCAAAGTCAAGTCAAATAGTTCTTAGTTGCATCACTATGACCTTCTTCTGCAGTCCCATCTCCCTCTGCCTCAACTCTTTTGTCTCCTTCTTCCCCTTTTAACTACTCTTGTGATTACATTGGGCCCATCCAGATAATCCAGAATAATCTCCCTATTTTAAGGTCAGCTGATTAGCAACTTCATTTCCTTCTGCAACTTTAATGCCTCTTTGCCATTTAACCTAACATATTCACAAGTTCCAGGGATTACGATGTGGAAAGCTTTGAGGGGTCCATTATTCTGCCTACCACACTAGGTTATTCCAATTCAGAAAAGGAATGGGCTATAAACCCTAACTAGTGGAGAAAATAATTCCCACATGTGTTCTATTGATGGCTAAGGCATATGCATCCATTCCTTCACTGACTCACTCATTCATTCATTCATTCATTCTTTAAGTATATAGTGAGTTTCTGTTGTGTTCTAGGTATTGATGCTTGGGATATAATGGCAAACAGGATAACCGAGGTCTAGAGAGAGGAAAAAGATACTTAAATAGAGAAAATGCAGGTGTTTTGGATCCTTTCCCAAATTTTGAGACCAGGTTAGGATTCCTGGAAGAAGTGATGTAGGAATTAGGCAGGTATAGAATGCTGAATAATAATAGCCTGAGTACCTCCTCCACACACTTAGTGCATTATCTTTAATGCTCACCACATTTCGCAAATGTGGAAATTGTGTCTCATAAACATTAAGTAACAATAATAGCCCTCTGTTATTCTACGAAATAATGAGATTGGTTCTATACTAAGGCAGTAGAATGGCCATTCTTCCTTTAAACACTGGGATAATGTATTATTCTCTTCTAAGTTCAATTTTATGTCTGGGGGGGAAAAAAAAAAAGAGCAGAAGCCTGATCAAACTTCTGTGGTTATAACCTGCACATAGCCCTGTGTTTGGCTTTATGGTTTGTCTTCTGTCTGAACCAGGAGAGCACCATGTTCTCTATAGAGGTGCAGTCAGTATTAATTTTATTGGCATAACAGGCCTCCCAGTGTAAAGTCAGTATGTTGCCATTGACAATACAGTAGTTCATCCAGGTATCAAAGTAGATTGGATATGGGAATCTGGTGTCTTCTGGATCTAAGCAGTGAAGGACCATTGCCATCATTTACTGGCGATTTCAGAGCCTGCTTCTCTTCAGAAGGATGAGCAAAAGAACCCAGAACAGTACTCTTAGAATCACTTACTTCCCCTCTCCCTTTTTTCTTTTTGCTCAGTAAGATTAGCCCTAAACTAACATCCGTTACCCATCTTCCTCGTTTTTTGCTTGAGGAAGATTAGCCCTGAGCTAACATCTGTGTCAACCTTCCTCTACTTTATATATGGGTCACTGCCACAGCATGGCTGACGAGTGGTGTAGGTCCGTGCCTGGGATCTGAACCCACGAACTTGGGCCGCTGAAGCAGAATGTGCCAAACTTAACCACTACTCCATGGGGCCAGCCCCACTTACTTCCTCTTTTGCACATTAGGCCTGGCAGGTCCACTTAGGGTACTTTCACCATGAATCTGTTTTTGGTGAATTACTTGGCTCTCGCAGGTAACCAGGTTTAGTTTTTCTCTGTGATGAGAATATAGACAATGTCATTTCTCAACTACCATGTGGATAACCAACACCCACAAGCATTAAAGGAACAACCTACAATGTGGAGAACAGTGGGATACGTTGGAAACTGCTAGAAGGGACTTTCAAATGTTTCTTTGGGTTGCTGTGTTCTAGGTATTGATGCTTAGAATACAATGGGAAATCAGAAGGCTGAGGTCTAGTGAGAAAAGACAGACAATTAAGTAAAGGACCTATTAGGAAGGGGCTTTAGGCCAAATTATAAGACCAGGTAAGAATTCTTGGAGGAAGTGATGCTCAAAGGTGATATAGGAATTAGGTAATAATACCTAATTGGGTAATAATAGCCTGAGTGTCTACTCCAGGTAATTAATATGTTATCTTTAATTCTCACCAAAACCTTTCATGGTGGATCCTATTACCACCAGTTTTCAGATGAGGTTTCTACAGATTAAGTAACTTTTAGGGTCCCACAGGAAGATGGGCAAAATTGGAATTTGACTGGGAAAAAACTCTATCAGGCTGCAGTGGCTAATAGAGTGGCCATTAGTCACATCTGGCACTTTAAGTTTAAATAAAAAAAAAAGTTAAGCTTCTCAGTCACACTAAGCACATTTCAAGTGCTGAACATCCTGGAGAGTGATGTCAGAAAGATGGCAGAATAGGAGTTTCCAGCACTGGTATCCCTGCAGAAACATCAATTTGAACAACTATCCACACATGAAAATACTTTCACATGAACTAGGGAATCCAGGTGAGGGATGAAAGCACCTGAGTGGAGCATGGTACTGAGGCAAGACCATTGAAGAGGGTAGGAAGGACATTTTCACCTTACTCATGTCCCTCTTCCCCCAAAGCCCAGCAGTGCGGTGCAGAGAGAGATGCCCTTTGCCTGGGGGAAGGAGAGTGAAGTGAACACCTGACTTTGCTGTTGACCCCTGCATCAGGCCTGCCACAGTGAACCCGGGCTGTAGGCTGGCCCCCGTGGCCCTAGGTGGCTAGTGGCTACCATATCAGATAGTGCAGATTAAAGAACATTTCCTTCATCACAGAAAGCTTATTGGACAGCATGCCCTAGGGCATCTAGAAAATATTTAAAAGAGTTCTAGAAGATCTTTGTCAGGTTAGCAACAGGGTCAGTAGCATGTGGGTACCTAGAATATCAGAACCAGAGGCAGACTCTGTTTCTATGCCAGTGGCTCTGTTCTACCCTTACTGGTCACAGGGTAGATAAAGAAAGATTCTTTATCTTTCTTTATAAGAAGCTTTCACTCTATCTGTTCTGCTACTGATGAGTGGAGAGTGGGAGAAGAATTCTAGGGGTCATATGGTTAGATTTTTCAGGAGACTATATATATACTTCTATGTGAGATCTACAGGAGCATGCAGGTGGTGACTTTGGCATGGGGGTGACCATGGGCTATTTTAGCAAAGTGATGTGCTACTACTTCACATGTGATCTGGATCTAGGAATTAATTCTTATAACTATATAGAGAGAGTACATAATAAATCAGGCAAATGTGTCAAATAAGAAATGATCTGCTTTAAGATAATTTTCAAGTGATATCTAAGGATCCATTTATAGGTAAAACTAGTAATATGCTAAAAGGGAGCCATTCTTATCTGTTCGTTAATACATATCTTTAAAGGACTCCAACTTTATTTCTCTTGTCCTAGTGGAAGTTTACCTTTGTATAGTGATCTCAACTTTGCAAAGCTCCTTTATAAGTATTATATTCTACCATCTTCAAAGTCATCCTATAAGAAAGGATGGGCAAGTATGGTGATCTGCAATGAACAGATGAGGGAAATAGGGTGCTGGGGCTTTATCTTTCCTTCTGAAGCCGGTGAGCTAGCTTGATTCTACATCTATTGGCTTTTAATCTTAGAGTATTTCTAACAGACCGTAAAAGGAAGGCAACCTCACTTATTTAAGGAAAACAAATCTAAGTACTACTTTTCTCCTAGTGTTTAGAAAGTTTACCTTCTAAACAGTTCATGTTAATGAGATTTTATTGCTCTCAAGAAAGGTGTTGAGGGGCTGGCCCACTGTCGTAGTGGTTAAGTCCGGAGTACTCTGCTTCAGCACCCCAGGGGTCATGGATTCGGATCCCAGGTGCAGACCTACACCACTCATCAAGCTATGCTGAGGCGGTGACCCACATACAAAATAGAGGAAGATTGGCACAGATGTTAGCTCAGGGCTAATCTTCCTCAAGCAAAAAGAGGACGTTTGGTAACAGATGTTAGCTCAGGGCCAATCTTCCTCACCAAAAAAAAAAAAAAAAAGCTGTTGATTCATGAAGGATTCAAGAGAATCCAGGAGACAGTTTGTGGACTCGTTTAGAGCACACCATCAATTTTTGTCTCAGTAGTGAGGTGATAGGACACAATGATGGTTGCTATTTTATCACCTATTAGGAACTAAGTGCTAACTGAGTCTAGGTACGTAACATGGATCTTAGTTTGCTTGTTACCAGAAAACACGCCTAGTTCCTGTCTTTGTTTCAGGCTGTTAAAGTGAAATTGTGTTGTTATTGACGGTCTACCTCGCAATTCCAGTGTGATAGATGCCAGCAAACACACATGGAGTGAATGATCTTGCTCTAGTCTTCAAATAGAGATCAATGACAATTTTATTGTTCAACTGTGCCTCCAGCCCATACTGCTGCCTCCATCATGAGATAGCTGGAATGATTAATGATCTATTGGAGGTATTAATGCCTCGTGTTTTGGTATTCTAATTATAGAAGCAGATTGGAGCCAAGCTTTAGAG
Organism: Ceratotherium simum simum; assembly: GCF_057802395.1. NCBI lineage: Eukaryota > Metazoa > Chordata > Mammalia > Perissodactyla > Rhinocerotidae > Ceratotherium > Ceratotherium simum. The sequence continues at coordinate 33,238,265 of NC_141904.1, forward strand.
TGGGTTTGAGATTGAAAGATATTTAAAAAGCAGGTGATCGGTCCAACACTTCCACTTCTTTCAATTTAACCATAAATCAGTTGTGAATGATTTTTCCACTGTAATTTTTCATAGGTTTTGAACTTGGGTAATGAGCATCCCTGTCCCGGCATGAAACTGTGATTTTCCTAGATCTTGTTGGAAAGAAGGTGAAAATTTATGAAGGGACGTAGAGGGAAATATATTGCATTTCTTCTTATCCTCTGCTTGTTTTTTCCCATCCTTTCCTGTACTTCAGCCCTGATAAGTCTCAACTTTCATGCATGGCATATAGTATTCGGGAAATGGGAAATCTCCGGTGGTCTTGACCTACTTTCCGGTGATGGTACAATTACAAATAAGTTGATACTATATAAAGTAGTACTACATTCCACACTGAAGAGAGCATATGGAGAAGCAAAGAGTGCGTTTGCCTGAGCAGCACCAATTCTTTTCTTATTTGCTGAATATGTTGACTTCAGATTTTTTAAAAATATGGGGCAGCTCAAGGTGTTGCTACCACCCAAGAAACTGCCATGAGGACCGTGAGAAAACTTCTTAGGATCCCTGGGTGAAGGGAGAGGCTGAAATTGGCATCACTTTGACAAGTTTTCTTTCCCTAACTAGCGCTGCCGCTTACCCCAGTGTGGGTAATGTGATATAGCTGTGCCTGATGAAATCCTGGCTTTCAAGTTGTGGAAAGCACAGGTTTTTTATATTTGTATAATTTTTATTTTTTAAGAATTTTACTATCTGGGAAATAGATTGGCAGCAAAGAGCTTATTAAAATAGATACTTTATAGAAACTCAAATGCAGCAAATGCTCATGTTTACCTTTATACTGTAGCACATGGAAAGATCCACCAGGGCTTTTGAGATATTCAATTTTTCTATAGCTGCAAGATTGTTTGAAGCCATATGTATCAAAGCAATATATTACATTCATAATCTACTTAAAATATGAGGGTCATTTATTAACAGGTTTGTGTTCCAATTCTATGAATGTTTGGAAAGAATGATTCTCTTTCTTCCCTCCTTCTTTCCTTTCTTCCTGCCTGCTGATTTGCCTGTTTTTCTTCCTAAAATATCTATTGAGCCACTATTATGTATTAGGCTAGTCCTAGGTGGCTGAGTGGTGGGAGAGGAAGATGATTTTGAAAATAGGTAAGATTCAGTCCTTGTCCTCAAAGACCTTACACTCTAGTGGGGGTGGGGGAAGAGTGTAAGTTTCTGTTGTTGTAGACAACGGAGTCCACTCTAAGCAAAACATTGTTTATTTGAGGACATAAGGTAGCTGACAAAGTCTTTGGAAAGCCCTGGGAACCAGGTTTGAATGCCACATAGCCAGGTATGAGAGCTGCCAGGAGAAGTACCAACCACAGCCTTGCTCTGGAGGAAGCCCCACTGCTGCTGCTTTACAATACTGGCCAAGACACTCGGCCGTAGCTGCCGCAGAAAAAGAAGTCCCCTTAACACCACGTTTGCAAGAAGAGCCAATCTCCACAAGTATGTCAGTGACCTCCTGTTGTCTTCTTTGTCATTCCAAACTTCTGAAGGGTACATTTGTTTGGCAAAACCTGGGCCACATCAGCTATCTCAACTGCAAAGAAGTCTGGGAAATGTTGTTTTTAGCTTTCCAGTCTCTGCCACATGGAAGTTACACTAGGAAAGTTGGAATGTGTATGGAGGAAATGAATCTATAGTATCCACCACGGGGAGACAGGTTAGGAGATAACCACAATAAACTGTGTGTTATGCAGGAGTGGATAATTGTACTGTGGGAGCACCTAGTGAAGACACCTATCAGGGAGGAATAGGGGATTCAGGGAAACAGTGGAGTAGAGTTACACTTACTAAAGCTTGAATGGTTTCATGGTTGTATTAGTCAGGATAGGATAGGTATATGATGCAGAAACAAACAGCTTCAGAATCTCAGTGGCTTCACGCACATACACACACAACTCATGCAAAGTTGGTTCTGTAGGCAGTACTGAGTATAAATTTGTGAAGCCTAGTGCAAAGGGAAAATATTAGATCCCTTTTCCAAAAATTATTCAGAATTTCAAAACGTGACAGCAGAACATTAAACGAAGCACAGAATGGTGGACCTGTGCAATTGCATAGATTGAATGCCCATGAAGCTGGCCCTGTATGGGGGTCCAGGAGACACTCCAGGAAAGCTTTCTTCTATTTGGTAACTCAGTAATTCAAGCAGCTTCAGTCCGTGCTCTGCCATCTCAACACAGTCTCCTCCACATTTGCCAAAACCGGGCGAGAGAGTGGAAGGCCGCACCGGGGCTTTTCACTGCCTCAGCCTGGAAGTGACACACCTTACTTCTGCTCATGGTCCATTGGCTAGAACTGGTTACATGGCCTCAACTGGCTACAAGGAAGCAGAGTCTCCTGTATGCCCAAGGAGGAAGACAGATCATGGTGAACCAGCAGTGTCTACCCAACGGCTCAAAGAGAAGGGAATGACAAAAACAATAACTTTGCTCTTTGAAAATACTATCTGTATTTGAATATTAATAAATTTAATGTGGCTTAAAAATTCAAGAAGTATGTCTGCTTTTTACCAATCCACTCGTTTTGAACAGAACAATCTCAACATAAAAATATTTTTGCTAAATCGAAGTGCTACTAGGATAATTAGTAGTAACTAATGACAACTTTGAGTTTAATGCTTTGGAGCAAGGAAAAATGTTTCTGTTTTAGTACACATGTCTTAAGATACACATTATATTTATTTTATTGAAAACAGATGTATATGAAAACTGATGGAGTAAAAAAATATTCTCTTGAAGTTAAGTCCTTCAATGAATCAACTAAATATATGTGCTCAGACAACAAAATAGTATCACTGAAATGATTCTAAATATTTTTACCTGCTTCTGTGAGCTGTTCTGAATTATCTTGACCTGTTGTGGGCTCAGCTGTACTGACTTATGAAGTCCACTTCTGAGCTTGGGAAATAGGTGCTCAAAAGAGCTCGCTCTTTGTGTCACTAATACTCTGTATCTATTACTCTGACACTTCTAATTATGAACTAAAACTCAGAGTAGTCAAGTTCAATGTTGTGGTACAGATAATAAAAGGAGCTTCGATAGGAGATAAATTAATGTGGTTCGTAGTAGACATGGAGGGAGTACCTGTTGATGGTTATGTTTCTTTTTTCCCAATGAACTCCTATTATTGATGTGCACATTTAATTTGCACTTCTTTAATTTTACTCCTTTAAATTTAATTTTGCTCTTTTTTGCCATTTCTTCTACTCTGATGTTGAACTACTATTAGAAGGTTTTATTTTTATGTTACACATGTGTACTGTGCTCTCCTGAAAAGAAAACTGGACATCAGAACAAATAATCAGAATCCCAGCCCAAACACTATAGACGATGGTACAAATTTATCTTTTAGCCTTCCCCCATCTATAAAATGGGAATGAGGATTATGATGATCATGATGATGAATATGGTGATTAAGATGATTAGTAATTAATTGACTGTCTTTCCAACTCAATTTTATACTCCAGAGTCTGAACCAGGGGTGAGCAAACTGTGGCTAGCTGGTCAAATCTGGCCTTTTACCAGTTTTTGTAAGTAGCGTTTTATTGGAACACAGCCATGCCCATTCACTCACATATTGTCTATGGCTACTTTTGTGCTACAATGGCAGAATTGAATAGTTGCAACAGAGACTGTGTGGCCTGCAAAGCCTAAAGTATTTACTATTTGCCCTTTTACAGAAAAGGTTTTATAATCCCTGGTCTAGATTATCATAAAATATCTGTTTTGGTTTGAGACAATTTAGGAATATTGCCTTAATGAGATACGATGCTGCCTTTAAAAAAATTTGTGCTGTATACTGCACCCAGAAAATTCCCAAGGAGAGCCTAACCCAGCTTTCAGCTGCTGAGACAGAGGTGTATCATTTTATCTTTCCACTCTTGAAATGCTACCTACAGGGCCACTGTTGGCAGAGGTCATTATGCAAACACAGATTCATCTCTTCATGATACCTGCATGCAAGGCATTTGCACAAATGTAAATTGTATTAAGGCCTGAGTATAATGTATATACTTCAGTCACTTTATGAAATTGTTCAGTCATCTGGACGTCTTTCACTGTTTGCCAGGAAATATGAAATAGAGAATTGAGCAATTTTCTTGTCAATTTGATCAATGTAGACTGGCAACCTGGATGCCTTTAGTTTAAAAAAAATGCTCCCCCCCACCTTGGTTGCTGAAATTTATTTATTTCTGTTACTAAATTACCCAGTTAATTAGTCCAATTTTCCAATCTATTTTACCATTGAAAGTTCAGCCTGTTTGAATTTTACATGTGGTTGGTACAATTGAGGTCTGTTCCCACTTTTTCAGTGTAGGATTCATGTTTGTTTATTCATCTATTAAATGCTTGGTCCTTTTGATCTGTAGCCTAAATTGTTCAAATTTCACCTTTAAATCAATAAAGTACCACTGTAGAAACACATTAAAAAAGGACGAGAGACACTGGAATGGAAGACCAAGAACAGGAGAATTTGGAGAAATGGTGCCCTACTGACAAACTGAAGGTGTGAGGAGAAAGGGCCTTGGAGGAGGCAAGCAGGTAACAGAAGGCCGTGGATTGAAGCTTTAGGAATAGTTGTGTAGGGTGTGAGAGGAAGCAGAAGCAGCCAGTGCTGTAGAAGGAACCATCAATGGCAGAGGAGTGATCACTGGCCTTATAAAGATCAATGAGGGAGAGGGAGGGAATGTTTTAAGGAAGGTTAGTGGCCAGTAAAGTTATATTCAAGAGTAACTAATCTGAGAAAATAAAACTGATTGTGAATTCCAACATTGTCCTGGATGAAGAGGGGGATCTTGAATAGGTTCCATCTAGTCCCACCTTGGTCAGGTGTGGGAATTTTCTCATCATGCTACCACTACCTCCTCCTGGTGTTCAAGAACTCTCCTACCTCGAGGGGTTGATGAGTGTCCTTATAAATAAACAAACGATTGTCTATATGGAGTAGGGCAGATAGGGTGAGAAGCAAAGTCACAGAACACAGATAAATGTCAGCCTTGAGTAGACATCAACAGGTACCACATTGCCCACTGTGAGTTGATGGTCCTCAGTGGCATCACTAAAAATATGTCTGGATGATGGCATGCCCTCACAGCCCCAGCTTCTGGCCATGGACAGTACTCGCTTTAGAGGGGATATTGGTTTTTGGGTTTCACATCTTCCTGTTTACACAGCTCCTCCCCTTCCTCTTTTCCTGCTCATTTGTGCAAATGGTTCATACATTTTGAAGAGTGGCTTTTGAATTTATAGTGAAGTATTTTTGCAGTCTTTGTTTTCCGGTTTCCCCAAGACTGACTCATTCACATTCTAGAAAAGAGCACTGAGGAAGGAATTTCATGGGAGGAATAATGCTTTAAAATACTGTAACCTGCCAAAAACAGTTATTAGATTTGACGATTTAGAGTTGGTTGATGGATTCTGATGTTAAATTGGAGGAAGCCATGACTCAGAGAGCATTCAGAAGGGTTTTCTTGTTGGTTGGTTGGTCAGCTCTTTTTAGATATGAAGTTATAGGTGAATACAGAAAAGTAATAGAACATTACAGAATGATAGAGAAAGACCACACATAGGTCCAGGTCTCAGTCACTGAGAGTTCAGAAGACATCCATCACCATTAAAGCTGAGAACCTAGGACTGAGAGAGGAAGCAGGGCATTAACCAGTGTCCAGTGGGTCAAGTCCTGAGGAGTGAGATGGAGAGAGGTTATTGGCCAGGAGGTAGGAAAAAATTCCTGCAGAGAAGTTTTGCAAGTGACTGACATCTTTCAAAAGCCCTTGCTTCCTACAAGTGACCTGTCTTCAACTGTAAGTGGTTTTCAAAAATTTGATGAGTGAATGCCTGAGGAAGAAGTAGTTAACTTGTGTCTTGAAGAAAATATAGGTTAGCTTGGCAACGAAGAGGGAATATGAGGTCATTCTAATTAAGAGGATTTACTGAACAAGGATAGAATTGGTGTAGATCTGGCATGTCCTGAAGACTCAGCAAACTGGTATATTAAAATCAATGCTTCCAGGAGTTGGTATGTGTTCTGAGGGTCTCAGTGCGACTTTGACTGTGTTTCTTGTGCTTTTCTCTGAATGTAAGTGCATAAACAATTTACCAAGTTAGGTTATAAGCTTGAAGGCTCAGCCTACATCTTTTATCTCAAAATGCAGGCCACACTGGTGGAATTACAGCCTTTTTAGTATAGTTTTCACAAAATGTTTTAATTCTTGGTTTTCCTTCCCTTACATCACTAAAGAGCTTCTTGACCTAGACTTGTGTGAATTTTAATGTACAAATCACTTGAGGATTGTTAAAAATGTGGATTCTGATTCCGTAGGTCTGGTAGGGGTAGAGGCCTGAGATTCTGCATTTCTCACAAGCTTCTAGATGATGCTGATACCGCTAGTCTGAGGACCGTATTTGGGCTAGAAATGGCTAAATGAAAGGGAAAGAGTTTAGTAGCAAAAAGGGGTTGAGTTTTACAATCAGAAAGTCCTGGGTGAATTCTGGCTCTGAAACTTATGATGACTTGAACTTGTATGACTTGATTTGTTTAAACTCTTTGTGCCTTGTTTCCTTATCTGAAAAGTAGGGATAATGCTACTGCCTTCACATGTATCATTCTAATATGTGCATTTCCTCCTGTATCTATCTTGTTCACTATTTTATCTCCAGTGCTGAGCACAATACCTAGCATATCACAGATACTCCACAAACATGGATTGAATGAATATTGAATGTATTAATCAATTACCAAATAAATAGATTTGATTATAAATTTTGTAATGTAAGTAGAATATGCAGCAGAGTATCTGACCCTAAGAGATATTTCAATAAATATTGGTTGTTTCCCCATCTCCTCCCTTTTCCTCTGAAGCAAAAGCTGAATTCGTATGAATGCCTCAAACTGTTGAAGCAACAACATGTAAAACAGGTACTGTCTTTGTGATCCCTCAGTGAAGTAACAATTACACTTCACATAATAGAAGTTTGATGGATGGATGACAGAGTAGTTTCATAATGTTGTGGTTAGACATAAATGGACAAGGGTAAATTCGGCAATCACGTCTCACAAATTGATCATCTGGATATATGTTTGTGTCTTTGCTGCTGGAGCACTGGGAGGGAAACACTTGTGAGAAAATTTGAGGCTTTGTAGAATTCTGTGGATTCAGAAAAGACTGGAATCAGGTAAATAGTTGATCTTGGGAATACAAATTTGACAAATCTGGCTCACCAACTCACAGGCCCCTAAACTTCCCTAAAATGTCCAAATTTATTTGAGTTTAACAAGTTTGGTCATTTCAGAGTGTAATAGCTGTGGAACTTAAAGAGTTAATATTAATTCACAAATTAGTATGACTTAGTTTAATTCAATTGCTTTCCTCATTTTCAGTCAGTCAACAATATTTACTAAGTACCACCTATGTGCCAGGAATTGAAGTAGATGCTGGAGAGATGAGGTAAGGAAGCAGAGCCAGTCTTCGCCTTCCTGAACCTTATTTCAAGAGTGGGGCAGAGAGAGAAAACAGAAAAACAGACCAAGGGCTGTACCATTTGGTTGACTTTCAGAAGAGCATTTACTGAAATGTGTTGTCATTTATTGATTAAATGGACTTAAAACCAGTTCTGGTGGTTATTTATGGCTATGACTTTAGAGCAATAAGCTCTAAAAGTGTGGTAACTTTCTAAAAGTATGGTAACTTTAAAAAAAATTCTTATTTTTAAGCTTATGATGGCACAGAGTTTTTCTGTTCTGTTCACTGTTCAGCACTTTCAGTAACAAGCACATGGTAGGTGCTCAACAGGTATTTGTTGAATGATAAAAAAAAACCTTTACAAGAATATACTCTTAGTGAATTTTTGTTGATGATGACTGAGGACTTATAGTTCTGTGTTTACCCAAGCCCAATATAGTATCATTTCTCTATTATATGTATCCAATGTATAGGTTCCTAGCCATAATTAACTTATTAATTAGTGTAAAAAGAAGAAACATTCACAAACTATGAAGATATTTTTATGCTAAAGCATTTAAATAGGTGCATCAAAAAATTAATAGTAAATGGCTCTATGGATAATTCTGAATATTGACAATTCTCTTCTTAACTTAGTGCTTTTAATTTTTATGGTAGCTGCCACTGCCATTAGTGGCAGTTACTATATTTTAAAGTGTTTATTGAAGTGGACAATAGATTTGAGTTTGTGTTTTCATTTTGTTCCCAAAGCTGATGATTATGAAGTGTATTATGTTTTAGCATGCATTACTATTTTACAAACCTTGGTGAGGTCCCCACCACTCTCAATTTCTTAAGTACAGTACAGGATTGTCAGCAAAGCTGCCACCTACTGATTTGGTCTAGTCCTTATGCCATATGGCTCTTACGCTATAGGACATTCATTGCCCAAAGCAGGAGGTACCATAATGTCAATAGCAAACACATCTGGTCTAAAAAGAGGAGGAAGAGCGTCTAGTCTAAGATGAATTCTGGCACAAATGCAGTTAAGTAAGCCATGTGACTAGCAGATCTCTAGGATTATGATTACGATTATGGTCATTCTAATAGGGAGCTAAAGAAGATTTTGTCACACAGTATAGTCACGAAGGCACCTACCTGGCTGATGTTGTGGGATCAGTATCCACAACTGCAGGTCCATCTCATCAAATCTTAGGCAGGAAATCTTGGGCAATTTCTGAACTGATAATGATGAGTGAGCCCATGAAATGGATGGGTAGTCAGGTAGGTGGGCCAACCATTGATTCTAAAAATAGCCAACCTATAGATTAGGAGTACTTAGAAATGTAATGGAATCAATTAAAGTATTGTCACTTTGTGTTTTTCATAGCTGTGAGATAAATATTTAAAATTGGTAGAGGAGGGCAGGGATATAAAAAGAAAACACTGTCAAACAAGTTTTCTTGTTGTCCTGGAGTGACAATCATTCTGGAGTTATTGTCCCAGAAAATTAGTCTTTTCCCGTTAGAAAAAGTGAAGGCAAGAAATAACTGCTCTTACTATTTAATAAGTGAAGTAAGTCAGAGTAGAAAGACTACTCAGAGTTGTATAAAAATTAGTGTATGACCGTGAGTAATGGGCTCTTTATCTGGGAGGCACAGGGTGGAAACCAGAGGAGCTAAGTACACTGAAACTCATTTTCAAATAGAGAATGTGGTCTTGAGAGTAGTTGCAAAAAACAGACCAATAAAGGCGCCATGAAGCCAGTACAACAGGAAGAAAGGAAACATGGCCCTAGGCAAACGGAGCCCATCACCAAAGCAGAGGAAGAGGGGGACATAAAAGGAAAGAGAGAGAGGGAAGGAGGGAGGGGAAGGGTCGTGGGGGAGAGGGAAAGGGGGAGAGCGAGAGAGAGAGAGAGAGAGAGAGAGAGAGAGAGAGAGAGAGAGAGAGGAACATGCATGCTCTGCCTTCAAGCTAACTACTTGTCTCTCATTGGGCAAGGCATAGAATCAGAGTCCTTTTCTATTAATCAAAGTAGTTTTCAGATGGTCCTTTGTAGATTTTAGGGGAACTGGGAAGGGCCTCCTCAGGAATAGGTTTGGTTCAAAAGTGGCTGAAAACCAGTGACCCAGGGATAATCTCCAGATCTAACAAATTAGGATTTTCTGACTTTTATCATCTCTCTAATAGGGAAGGATTGATACTGAAAAGCAAAATAACACTTCTATTTTATGCTTCCAATCAACTGAAAAACTTATTATTGTACTTGCTTAGTAATATGTATGTAGTGTTGATACCAGCTCAAGACAAAGTTGACATGAAAGAAGCCATATTGTAGAAAAGAAGCCCTATTGTAACTTTGAATGACCTCTGACTAACTAACCCAGCTGGATATGCACCCTCCAGGAGATCTAACTGCTCTGTAGATTTTACCACCCCTGCTTGTGCATGTACCTCCCAGCTGCGAAAAGATGATAACTTTGTTCTTTTGAGTTCCTTAGGTATGTGATGACCCCTCAACAGTGAGTCTGTGCTGATAGCCATCATCAATGAAAACTGAAAGGTCTGGTGTGGCAACTCCCAGTCTGTAACACCAGAAAGTCAACATTCCTAACCCCTTCCCCTATAACCCAATGGCCTATATATAACTGCTGTAAGATTTTGTGCTCCCTTAAGATGGTTCTTTTGGACATGAGTGGGCCATCTTCTCTCTTGCTAGCAAGCTGTAATCAAAAGTCCTTTTTCTTGTACCACCTTGCTTCTTGACTATTGGCATGTCTTGCAGTGGGCAGATGAACCCCCTTTTTGGGCAGTAACAGTGTGATTTGATGATTTGTAATTAACACTTGTGTTTCCAAAATCTTGTTAATCTCATGCATGCAGTTTTTGGAATAGGAGTCCCTGAATTCATTTTGACTCATTGGGCCATCAAGTTCCTATAACGGTGTCAAGGATAAAATAGAAAATGGATTAAGGCTTTGAAGGGAATTGCTACACAATTGCTTGGTACCTGTAAAGAAGTGCCAATGTTTTATTGGTAAAATAAAGTGAATCCTCACAGTGGCAAATTATGGGGGAGGGTGGCAAAGAAGGAGCAGATAGGGGGATAAAATTTTCATTTTTAAATTTTTACTTAAATATAGATTATTAGTCAAATGATTGGAAAATCAATAATGAAAAATAGTATTTAAGGGTTTTCTCCTGGTGCAGAGAAGGATATAAAATATAAGAGAGAAATACAATAAAAGGGCAGAGTGATGGTAGGAGAGCCAATTAATTCCTTCTGAGCTGACTATAGGATGAGTTAATAACTCTGCCTGAATAGGAAAGGATGCAGATACAGGAGTCTATAGGGCAGGCAAAAATAAGATATTGGCCAGAAACCCTTTTCTGTAGTTCAGAATGCTGACCCCACGGTTAGGATCACAGATTTTCTAGAGGATGGATTGGTCTTCTAGGTACAATGAAGGTACATCTCAACTCATTAATAATGAAGAGTGCCTTTTTGGAAAAACTTTTAGACAATGAGGTTTAGAATGACTAGAATAACCTAATTCCTACGATTTTATCTTTGCCAATGTTATTTTAATAGAAAACTGAGTTTTAAAAACTCAACTGTAGAAAACAGTTTCTTTTTCATTTTTGGCAAGCAGTAGCTAACTATTTTGGTAAACTGGCACACAGACACTACGGGACATTTCCCCCTTCAAAGAACTGACAATGTTGGATAATGAACGAAAAAGCACCTGGCATGTATGTTGACTTTATAAAGTGGTTTCTGATTGGCAGCTCCCGCCAGACAGAAAGACCCACTATAAAGGTTCCCTTTGCACCCTTAGCCCTCCAGCACCTTGAATCTGCAAAAGCTGCATCTCATTCGCCTGTTAGTTTCAGGGTAGTTTTGTGCTGATAGTGTTCTGGGAAAGGGCAATAATTATCTCAAATAATGTTGTGTTACATCCACCGCATTAAAAAAAAATAGTGAAAGCAGTTATTGAATTGTTTTCATCTGGCAGATAATGGAGATTGGTTTTTGACCTGTCATGATGCACATAAATGGTTAATCCCATTATTATAAAGAAAATGAAGCTATTAGCCTTATTTATAGAAGGATATTTTAGAAGAGTGAACAGTTGGGTCTAAAGAACACTTTCTCAGGCTTTTAAATGCAATTGGAGATTCTCAGCTAAGAAATCTAGAATGGAAAATTTCTCTTCTAAATGTAAGCTGAACACATTATTTTAAGTATCATTATCTGTATAGGAACAATTATAAGATCAGTATATTCTGAAGCCAAAGGGTTTTCCCTAATTGTGTGCTTTTCCTAACTCATTCAGCTAAGCATTCTGAGACCCTAAATCTTGTTTTGGAGTCATTTGTCAGCCTTATATGGAAAGCTTAGTGTGTATGCTGTCATAATTACCACCTGCGATGAGACCTTTAAACCCTAAAGGAAATAAATAGGAGGTATAGTTGTAATTTACATGCTCACCTCTTTATTGTTTTTTCCCACTGTTCTTTGCTGTTATCAATAGAGTTACACTTCTGTGACTTCTTGGTCTTCTAGCAGTTTAAGTGAATGTTAGAATCATTTTTGACATTTTAGGGCTTGATACTCATGACTAATGATGTCCTTCATAATGCAGGATATATTTTGCTGCTTGAAAGCTCTAATGTACTTAAAATTGATGGAAAGAACTCATCTACTTGGGGTGACAAGTCAGTGTATAGTGAATTAATTGCATGCTCAAATTCTCTTTTCAAGACAAGCCAGGATTTTATTTTCCAACACAGAATCGAGAATTTATGATTGGATCCCCCAGGCAACTGAAGCCTCACCTCTTGGCATGTATATATAATATTTTGTGTTTGCGTGCATTTCACAAAGTAATCTTCTGTTTAGCGTCATCACTCAATGAAAATGAGGTCAACCATCATAACTGTGAATGGCCTGACTTTGTGAATTGGAAATTTCCATTGAAATGCTGCAACAACACTGATCCTTGGCTCATTTTCCCACCCTCTGGCTATTTAGTTTACTGTAAGGCCACCATAATTGTTTTTGGCCTTATCATTCAAGTCCTTTGTCCTATTAACTGAGCTATAACATCTGTCTCATTGCTTTTTCTGTCCCAGTTCACTCCCTAGAAAATTGCATAGATTTCTTTGCTGTGATTTTCTCACCAAGCCTAACCTCCTAGAATGCCTTCTGTCTTCCTGTGGCCAATACACTCTTAAGTCCCACCATTTCTCTGAAGCCTTCCGTGACCAGCTTGGAGACTACCTTGACAATATCATCAAATGAACTAAGAAAAGTGTTCTCAGTACCTCTGGAGTATTATCTTGTTGTTTCTCGTTGTGCAAATCTCCCTATGATCCAGATTCTCAATTGTGAGCTCCTTAAGGGAAGGTTCACTACCATAGTTTGTATATCCCTTCCTCTTCCAGTACATGTATTTCTATATAGTTTAAGCAGTTGGGCAAATTGAAAATTAATAATGATCTCTTTGCCTTTATATTAGTCTAATACCCTAAACCAGAAGATTATAAGCTTGTTGAGGGCAGGGACCCTGATTTACTTGACTTTCAACCCCCAGCACCTAGAGGCTGTCGTGTTGTAGGCACTCAACATTGTCTGTTGAACTGAACTGAATTATCTCTAGTAACTGGATATAGCATGCCTGTTTTAAATATGTTCAGAAAATAGAGATCTTACATAGCATTCCTTGATAACTTGGCTTCTGAACATTTTTTGCATTTAATTGAAATTATCCTAGCCAGGTCTGGCATTGAGATGGCTTCTGTTTTGGCTTTGGCAAAACCTTTCAATATTGAGGATGACTTGAATTAAACCACCACCTCTAATGAGGGTTGTGTTATTCATGTACACAGCTCCCAAATTTTAAGTATTTTAAAATGAAATGAACAATATCCCAAGATATTTTAAATTATATGAATGGAGCATATCCACTGAGATCTTTAAGTGTGGCTCTTAATACTAAAGAAATAGAGATATGTAACTACATTCCCAATTTTTTAAGTCTAAATCTCAGCCTTATCTAAAGAATGCTAGAATCCATTGCTAAAAAGGAATAAAAGTGAAGTCATTTGACTGATCTGCCTGACAATATTTCTCTGTATTGACTGGTTGATACACAGCCTCAGTCAGCTCCCTCTGGTGGCAATCCCATATACCACCTAAAGCCTTTTTGGCACATAATATGATTGGTGGCTTATGAATAATGTCTAGACATGGCATTAAAGCTCATAAAATGCCATTTTCATTTGCCCTGTCATTGTCAGGGACATTCCAACCATCTTTGTGAATAAATCTATGAACAGTAGACCCATTCTCCAATTTCCAGGTGGCTAGATGTTAATTTCCGTGGTCAAGTATAACTATAGATACACATATTATTGTTAGCAAATGTGATTCAGTATAACCATCTTAAATAGTTTCTTCATTCAAGTCGTATTTTTTTTCTCTTTCTCTTGCCTGGGGATTTATGATTTAACAGGCTGTAATAGGCAAGATAAAGCCATTCATCATTCAGGCTTAATGTGGAAAAGTAAATTTAACTTGGTGAGCCTGATATATAAATATTGGCCTTTTTGGGAACACACAGAACATATTTACTTGAGTGTAAAATCCAGGCTATATACTATGTCCAACAAATTTCTCAAGTCTGAGGTTCGGGGGAGGGTCTTTCAGTGCTTTAGGTTATAGAGACTGCTGAGATTATTCCTGAGGGTGGGAGAAAGAGGTTATGTATGAATTTTCTAGCTTCCCCAGTTTCTATTCTTTTGACAGCATTTTAGTAACAGTACATTTTGTCTCAGTATTTATGTATGTAAAATATGTTGGAAAATCCATTTACTCTTATTTTCCTTCCATTTCAATTTCTGTTGCTAACAACAACAAAAAAGGAAAGTTGATACAGGAATATCTGATGAACCCAATATTTCCATTTCCCTATTTTATTACCTACTTTATATAGTATTCCTTGAACCAATTTTACTTGTATTCTTATTTGTTGGATGAATAAATGAAAGAATGAATAAACATGAGTATAAAAGTGTTTCTGTATTCTAGTTGGAATGCCCCTTCCACTTACTGAAATTTTCACCTGTTGCTCAGTTTTAAGGAAATTCTCTATTTCTTGGAGAGGCATTCTCTTGTAATTGGTTGGACTTCTTCTTTCCCTCTACCACACTTCCATGGAACTTTGTATTTTATTTAGATAACTATTTTAATCTGCTTTGTATTAAAGCTATTTAAGTAGTGTTAGTGGTCATCTATAAAGTATCTTGTTCAATTTAAACCTTCTCGCTTGGTGATTTTTATGCTTCTTTATATTCCACAAAGTGGAGCATAGAGCATTTAGAAGGTAGGATAGCATCAGGGTGACCATATAATTTATAGTCCAAACTGGACACTTTTGAGAGTGAAGGGAGTGGTATTAGTAATTACGCTAGGACAACAGGCACAAACCAGGGCCTTCCTGGGAAACCAGATGTATGGCCTCCCTAGGAAGCACGAATGATAATTCTGATTTAAATAAGATTGAAACCTGAATGAGAATTGTGCAGAGGCCACCATGTTCAGGTCTCTTTTCTGATCCCTAAGAATAAAATAGACTTTAGTGGGACATTGTGAATAAATATGTTCTTAGCAGTCCTACTGGGGTTAAATGTTTAAAGACAAGAGAATAAGCATGTACGGCAAATTATTAGACGGTTTAGGATCCAGTTCTTACAGGTGAGAATAAAAAATACAATATGTGGTTTCTATTGTACAGGTTTATTCTGTATACTGGTTACATTCAGGAAATAATTGTTTATAGCTTAGCATCATGGTTGTATGCATATCTGTCTTCATTACTAGACTGTGAACTACTTCAAGGTAGAAAATGTTTGATATTTATATTTGTATCTCTTACAGTCCCTTATATGTGCATAGTCAACACTGTGTACTGTGAAATTGTGTGGAATCTTGGAAGAGTTTTGCTAGTTCAACCTTTGCTTAATGGAGGCTCTTCTATGAAATTCTTGACTGGTGGAACTCTCCACTTATGAGGAACTTGTTTTCAAAAGAAGCCATCTCATTTTTGAATTGCCATATTTATGGGAAAATATCCCTTTAGCTTAAGTGACAAATATGTCTTGTTATAGCTACGTTATAACTGTGACTTGATTGGGCATATTTCTTGAACACTCACTATCTACAGGGCATTGTGAGTCCATCCCCTAGTCCTCATTTGACCTTCTGGATTTACCCAATAAATCTAATCCCTTTCCTTTCAAATAGTTGAAGTCTGCTGTCGTGGTCTCCTGAGTTTTCTCTTATCAAGCCTTGGCCATACCAGGTTTTTAAATCTTTTATCATATGACTTACTTTCTAGACTAATTGCTATTCTGTTCATCTTTAAAAGTATCCCACTTTGAAAGTCTCTCTTAAAAGGGAATACCCAGTTCAGAGCAAAATCTGCCAGGTGAGGTCTGAGCAATGCAGAGTATAGCAGTTTATGACCAAGACTGCTGTACAGTATTGCAGATTGTGCACTATACAATGGTGCCTGGCAAAGGTGGCATATGGAGGCTAAATTCTGGCCTGGACTCCATCCATCAAGCCACATGCCCTGGCTCAGGGCTCGTCTTCACAGAGGAGGGACCTCCATTTTCTTATTAGCACAAAGGCGTGGTATGAGCATTCCAATAGCAAGTAAATTACTCTGACCCTTCTCACCTTGCTCACTTCCTAGATTCTGTACATCTTTATAATAAAGCCTAAGATTTCCTATGCTGTTTTGGCAAGCATATCATGCATTATTTTGACCTTGTGGCTAACAATAGTTCCTGGGTCTTATTTATATGAGCTTCTGTTAAACCAGATTTCTGCTATTGTATCTGACATTGATATATGTCATTGAAAAGGATAAAAACTTTATGCAATTTATACAGATTTTCTTCCACATTGGGTTGAAGTCATTAATCAACACTCTTTGGGAATATTTTTTTCAACCAGCTGTTAATCCATCTCACTCCTAGTCATTTCTCCATCTTCTTTAAAAGGATGTCTTGAAACAGTAAAATCTTTGCTGAGCTTGTTACTTTATGTCCATGGTACTTCCCTGAATCAACCAGGTTTGGCAACCCTATCTGCGTAAACAAATACTAATTCTTGGCAATCACTTCTTTTGAAGTATCCACAATTTATTTAATATACACGTTAGAATTTAATTAAGGCTTGATATCAAGCTCACCAATTTCTGGAGTCTGTTTTCTTTCCTCATTGACCATTCCCATTCCTTTGGAAAATCAGGACATTCATTTCTCTATGGACACCTGGCATCTCTCCTATTCTCCTTAAATCTTCAGGGGGAATCTGTGAAGATGGCTGTCGAATCACTCATTTTGTCTAACCTGTCCTCTTAACTCTTCTTCTGGAGCATCACAGTAACCAAAGTAAGAAGGCCAGAGGACCTTTGAGAGTGGGTCTGTGACTCCACATTCCCCAGAGGTTTCTAAGAGAACAGGTGCTAAGCTTCCTTCTTCAAGTCACTGGACAAGAGTCAAGGGTCAAGCAACAGAGAACGGGGTTTGCTTCATGATAGATATTGGGGTTGTTCAAGATGATGGCTTCTGAGATTTTATGAGGAGGCTACATCTCCCTACCTGCTAGTTTTGCTCTTTGGAGGGTCCCCAACCCTGCTAACTCCATTTAAACATAGCGTTTTACTACACGGGTAAGCTGAATGCCTCCTAGTCTCAATATGTAAAAGAGGAATGCCACTTGTACTATAAGAAACTTGAGATTAGAAAGGACTCATTCTCATATCTGAGGAGAAGAACCAGCTCATTCAAAGCTGTCTTATTAGTATAAGAAATACCCACCTTCTATTCATTCATGGTTCCCCACTGCACGAGAAAGTCCAATAATTTAATTTCTCCAGGTTACTGAAGGAGCACTAAATAATGACTGGAAAAGCAAAATTTCATCTCGAGAGGAAGACTAAGCAGACTGTATCAGTTAGGATATACTAGACTTTGCTGCAATGAGAAATGACCCCCAAAACTAAGTGGCTTAAAATAAGATTAATTCTCATTCACCCTACATGTTCACTGAAGGTTGATTGAAGGGCTCATCTCCATGGCATCATTGTTCTTGCTACAAGGCTCAGGGTGATAGAAAAGCCACTAACTGGAATGATAGTGTTTGCTGGGACAGCGAGAAAGGAATGTTATGAAGCATGCATGGGCTCTTAAAGTTTTTGTTCTCAAGTTACCCACAACACTTTCCTCACAGTTTAATGGCAAAAGCAAGTCACACTTAACTTGACACGGGCAGGAAATACAATCTCACTCTGTGTCTGAAAAGAGACACTGAAATATATGTGAATAGCCAAATAAACCAGTTGAAAAAGTTTTCCTATTGATATAGAAGTAATGGAGTTGATAGATGCAAACTTTACCAAAAAGGTAAGAAGATTTTTTAAGGGGATGCAATTAGATTCTGTCATTAATAAAAAAATGCTGTGCAAATTTAAAAATTCAGCAGACAGTTTGAAGGGAGAATATTCCAAATACCAAATTAGATTCCTAGAAGACCAAGTGTAATGATTATCTCAAAACACAGAGCAAAAACACAAAGAAAGGAAGATACTGAGTGAAAAATATAAGAGACATAAAAGATAATTCCAAGACACTTAACTTGCAAATAAAAAAAATTTCTAAGAGGGAAAAAAGGAACAGATGGAGGAGCAATATTAATATTAAAAAAGGAGAAGAAGAAAAATTCCTTAAGATAAAGAAAGACCTAAAACTTTTATTTGAAAAATATAATCCAGGTCCAGCCTGGTTTCATGAAAAAACAAAAGTATGTGTATGTGTGTGTATATATACATACGTACACATATGTATATTTACACACGCGTACATATATCTACACATATTTGTACATACATATGAATATACACATACATGTAAATACACCCATGAATACATATGAGTATGTGTACACTGGAGTTATAAATACATATCTATATATAAATACACACACACACACACACACACGCATGCTTTGGGGTGTATATACGCAGGAGAATATGTAGGTGCATATATATAATCTGTATCTCCTGGTGAAATTCTTGAAGGCCAAGTGGACAGAGAAATTTTTCTAAGCTTCCAGAGAGAAAGAATATAGTTCTTAGTAGAGAAAGAGAATCAGACCAGCACTAGCCTGCAACCATGGAAGCTAGAAGAAAGAGGGATGTTGAAAGACTATTGACAGGAGGAGTAGCATCCAAGAATCTCATCCGAGATTTCACTCATCAATCAGAGAAGAGAAATATTCAGATATGCAAAGCCTCAGACTGTAATCTATTCTTATATACTATATCTGTATAAAATATTTGATGAACTAATATAACCAAATGAAAATTGAACCAGAATAGACATTTCAAGACGGGAGAACAGTGATGAACAGTGAATTTCACAATATATAGTTAAATATTTACTCGTCAAAATAGCTCTATAAATGTGCTACTATTTTTTTTTGCCCAATTTATAAATGGGAAAACAGAGACTTAGAGAGAGCAGACTGGTGTTCAGAGTGGCAGAGCTGGGATTCAAGCTGAAGCAGTATAAGTATAGAGCCTATGCTCTTAATTATTTATCCATGTGACTTTCTCTGAAGCCTTGGTGTCTTAGTCTGTTTGGACTGCGATAACAAAATACCACAGACTGTGTGGCTTATAAACAACCAAAATTTATTTCTCACAGTTCTGGAGTCTGAAAGTCTAAGATCAGGGTGCCAGCATGGTCGAGTGAGGGCCCTCTTCAGGTTGCAGAGGGCGACCTTGTATCTTTGTATCCTCACGTGGGAAAAGGGGCAAGGGAGATGTCTTGGACCTCTTTTATAAGGGCACTAATCTTATTCATGAGGGCTCTGCTCTGATGACCCGATCACCTCCTAAAGGCCACACCTCCTAATACCATCCCATTGGGCATTAAGATTTCAGCATATGAATTTGGGGAGGACACAGACCTTCAGACCATAGCACTTGATAGGGGAGAACTGCTTAAGTAAAACAAGAAAACCAGGAGACACAAAGGAAAGAGAGACACATTTATCAACAAAAAGTGTTTGACAAAAGGTACCAAATACAAAGTCTAAAGGTCAAAAATAGACTAGGAAAAAAATATTTGTAACACATGACTGAACAAAAGCTTATGTAACTAATGTGATCAGACCCAATGATATAAAAAGAAAGCAACTAGATAAAAAAATGGGCAAAGTATATGAACAGGTCATTCACAGAAGAAGGAATGCAAATTGCCAGTAACTTATAACAATATCCCACACCTCATTTGTAATCTGGGTAGCACAAATTAAAACAACATTGGAATAAAATTTTCCACCCTTTGGATTGTCTATAGTTAAAAGCAGGTATAACATTCACCATATAACTGATGAGGACTCTGTTATATGTATACTTTCATATGCTTATGGTCACAGTATAAATTTATAGATTAAGGAAAAATAACTTAGTAGTATCTATGAGAATTAAAAATATACACTCCCAGTAAGCCCATTGGGAAACACAATTCTATAGAAGTCACAGCATATTACATTACAACTTTGGTGTACTGGTAAATGTTTAACCACTGGCTCTCAAGAAAGAGAGGAAGAAAGGAAAGAAAGGAGGGAGGAAAGGAAGGAAGGAAAGGAAAGGAAGCAAGAAAATCTCTCATTTGTAGCACTTGCCACTTTCCATGCTGTAAATACTCTCACCATGGCCAAGTTCAAGCTACTAACGTGCAGAGTTGGAAAAAGGTGCACACAATTGTAAGGGCATGCTCCAACACACCACTGCATCAAGACCTGTGCACAAGAACCTCAATTGCAATATTACTGTGATCCCATAACTTTGTTTCCTGTATTCTCTCTGTATTATTAGACTTGTTAAAAAAAGCATTAATACTTTTGCAGTTTTTGACACTCCTATAAAAATTTTTAGAGTGAGATTCACTAAGTGTTCTCCAGTTACCTCATAAAGTCTTTCTGTATTTTAGGATCTGATTTATTGGGTTCTGGAGTCTCAAACTCAGTCAAGTGCTCCATTACTGTTTCCTCATCATCTCTTAGACATTGTAAAGAAATCTGACAGCTCCATTAATAAAATGAATCTTCAACACTCCAAGGTTGGCAAAGGAGTGATAGATTACTTTATTGCTACCTTTGGAGGATCTGTGTGTGATTGTATTAAGGGAGATGTCACATTTCCCTTCAGTTTGAATTTTACGAGAATGCAAGTTTCATAAAACCAGAGACCATGTTTGTCTTATTCTCCAAAGTTTCCGGAGGCTATAGCACAATTCCTGGCCCTTGGGAGTTAGTTAATAAATAATTAATCAGCTGGTAAATGAATAAATAAACAAGTAAATTTTCTCTTTGCCACACTCGACCCTTTTGGTTTGAAAACTATCTTGATAGAGAAAATGACAGCGAAAGAGTTGTTCTGCTCTTTCTCTGCCGTGAAGGTTGACTATACTGCAGTTAGCTGAACGATCTCTATCTTTGTTTTTCTTTTTGCCTTGAGCTTAAAAGGACTCATAGAAGAAAAAGGTGCTTATGTTTCTTTACATTTTTCTAAAAAATCTTTGCTTCTTTCTCTGCTTTAGCGTTTCTGACACTGTGTGTGCATCCTTTACATTGCACATTTTTTCTCTCTGTACTCGCCCTTTGAAAATATAAGCTCATCAGAGAGCTTTCTCTGCAGCCACTTGGTCAGTGTTATCATTTAAAAATTGATTCCTGTTATGTTCATTTGGATCTTTATGACAGTGTTATCAGAATTTCCCCTTTTAATAATCTCTTGCCTTGTTTGAGCCATCTTTCTTTTTAATTTCTCAAGCCATGATGGTTCTATTTGTTTTGGTCTGATAAGCAAAGAGTGTATGGTTTCCCAGCATCCTTAGACTACTGGAAATTTGTGTCACTAGATATTGGACTGTTTTTCTTAGTTTTATACCTGTCTTTGTTCCTCACCTCAAAAGCCCTTGGGCTGTAGTATATGGGACAGACATTTCACTGTCCCTTCACAGTTTAATGATGCAGGTAGTGTTTACTGAATGCCCACTCAATGTCTGTCTGAATCAGTATTGCCTATTTTATTATAAGCTCCTAGGAAAAAACAAATGTGAAAGTATCTAATATAGTGCAGTTCCTTTGGGCACTTAAATACTGTGCATTTTTGTGTGTGTGTAAAGAAAATATTCTATTTACATGTTTTTAAAGGAAAAGATCTGAAGTAGATTGGTATTTAAGTAATTCCAAGTCTTTTTAAAAGAGTACATTATCTGTGAGCTGTGTGTGAGAGAGCTAATCTGAGCAGCAGCTCTGGAGGGTTGTGGAATCAACCTTAGGGTAATACACAGTGTGCCTCCTTTATATCGTTGTAGAACTATTTTCCAAATTATAGGTTAACTGTAAGAGGGTTCACAAAATTTGTCATGTCTCTAGGCTGCCTGTTTTATCCTTTTTGCAAAGGCCGTGAATAGAAGAGGAGCCACAAGACTGGGAAAGGGAAAGAGGGAATATTCTCTGCTAAGTCATCTAAGACAGGAGAAATGCATTTTGCTGTTAGTTTCAATGTTAAAGAAACTGAAAACTTAAATAAGAAGAAAGGCCACATGGAGTTTAGACACTCAGTGCTGGATAGATGATTTTGAGGAAAGAACCTCACCCAGAACACACACACATACACACGGACTCACGCACATACACGCATAGAGAGGCAAGAAACTTAGGATAGCATGAGAAGCCTAATCAAGTTTCTGTTTATGATCATGCTTAGGTTGAATAGCGACTGATAAGCATGTAAGATTTGTAAACGTGGCACCTAATTGGACCTAGGTGTTTGAATTTCTTTTGCTATTGCTCTGTGTATTGTTTGACTGAATATAAAGAAAGGTAATTGTTTTCATAAACATGTCTCTTTTATTAAAAAAACCTTTAAAGTGAGGGGAATGATTGTGCTACGTATATCTCTGTTTTAGCCCATGAAACCGTTGTGAAGCCGCCATCACTCAACTTGCAACTGAATATCTGAATTGTACACAGTATTTAGGAAGAAATAAATAGCCTCGTTCTGTAAAGCCATGCCTATAAAATAACAGTAAACTTCACTGTAATTAGCTCTTACACTCTGATTAGGAACATATAAACCTGCCAAAGAATCTTTATCTTGAAATCTGTGGCCTAAACATTCCATTGTCTGAGCTCAGGGGACAGAGCTTCAATCTCTAAGGAATCTGGGATTATTCATTGAGTTACTCTCTGCCTCACTTGCAAAAATGGACATACTCTTTGTCTCCCTTGCCAGATTCCCAAGGAAATCTGAAGAATTAAGTCTTTAAAGCTCTACAGAACATATATAAATAATCATTTTAATTGAAAACTCTCCTTGGGCAGACAAATAGGCCCTATGATTTGACACGTTCCTTTTCATCTCCATTACCTGTGATGGAAATGCATAAATCCCACTCTAACCAGCTCACATGTTAATATCTTCAACAGGATCCTGATAGATCTGCCAACCTAGATGATGATTTCTAACCAGTTTCACATTCCAGTTGTGTAACAAACTAGAAGGGCAAGGTGGATTCAATGCGGGCTTTTCACTTTGCTAAGCATAGTAATGAATTCATCACCACTTTCTCCTGGGAGAGCACTGAGAAGAATCTTAAAAGGTTTAATTGTTTTAAAATGATGACCAGACAGGAATATGGGCCATAATTCAATTCAACAAGTTATTATAAAGATACCTACTAAGTGCAGGAATTCTACTAGGTGTTCACTAGGCGAAACGTTTCCAAAGGCCAAAAATACTTGGTCCCTTCTCTTGAGGAGCTTAAAATGTAATTGAAGAGGTGAAGGAATACATGTTTAATACTAGTAGAAACAAATTGTGGGGAGGAAGAGTATATTGCCAAGGAGAGATTAACTCTGTCTGATAGAATCAGGGGTAAGTAGATAGAGAAGGTGATTTGAGGCAAACCTTGAGGACTTTAAAGTTTATTGCTGTTTTTTTCCTGCAGTTTTGAAGCTAAAGACCTACCTGCATAGAGGAAAAAATGGCCACCCAAGATTGCCATTTGTTGAATTTGTTGAATGGCCTGACCTCCAGTTAGTATTCAGTAAGTCTTTAAACAGATGAGAAACTTGGGAAATGAGAGGAAAAGCAGACGGAGGGAACTCTGTGAGAGAAGGACCAAGGCTTTCCATGAGTCTTTCAAGAGCCTGGTTAAATGATGACGCTGTACATGCTTAACACAGACTTTCTGAAGAGACTGATCTCAACATGGTGGTCATGGAGCCTCAGTGGAAACTTAGAGAAGGAGAGATTTTAGCATTAGGTCTTAATAGGAGACAAGATGTGAAGAATAGATGAGAACAAAGGAAATGGAGTACAGATGAATGAGAGAAAGTAGGTGATGAACAAATTTTAACAAATAAGGTCCTATTTTCAGGCCTACATTTAAAGGGAAGTTAACGTTTTGGGACTGTCAATTTTGTTGATTCCTTACAATACTGTCTCTCCCCTTGGATTCCAAACACTTCATGCAGTTTTACTTTCATAGAAGATAATGTTGGATTCCTGAGTGTTTTACTTTGGCGGTGTTGATGTACATAAGCCCTATTTACCCAAACAGTGGCTTGGGATAATTTTGTTTGTCTACCTCAGTAGAATAACATTCTTTTCCTGCAGACATCAAACATATTACTGTTTGTGATCACGATGACTGTTGGTTTCAGGACTGTCGTGGGAAAAGAGAACAAAATTCTAATTTTATACAATGAATCAGAATGCAGGTCACTTCATACAACAGGGTTTTTAAAAAAATTAGTTGATCCTTTGGATATTATTGGAAAATATAAACTGTCCTTTGGATTTTACATAATAGAGAAAGTCTGTTAGTGTTTTTCCTTCTGCCCCTTCCCCCTTTATCAATAAATTAAGACATAGTCTTATCAACTTCATCAGTTGTTAACAACAACAACAAAAAGAATACTAGCCTATTGGTTAATATTGAATGTATTGGTGAAACTAATACAGAGAAAGAGCACTTTGTGAACCAAAAGTTTAGTAGAAACTAGAGCTTCATGGAAAAATTTACTTGTCAGGAGTCAGGAACCCTATTTCTTTATTCTGACTTTGCTACACACGAGCAGAGACTTGACTACACTCTCTTTTTCTTTGGGTCTCTGTGTCCATGTCCATAAAATGTAGGGTTTAAAAACTTGTTTCTTGGTTACAAATAATAATAATAATAACAAACACTTATTGAACACTTACTCTTTAGCAGGAACTGTGCTAAGCCCTTTGCTTGTATTATCCCACTTAATTCAAATGACAGCTTTTTCAAGGTAAAATTATTATTATCCTAAATTTTCAGTTTAGGGAATTGAGACATAAAGTGTATCGTGGTGTAAAATACCAGGCATTGCACTGAGGGCTTTTCATGTATTTCAGCTCATTTTAATGTAATCCTCACAACAGCCTTGTGATCTAGCTCCATTTTAGATAGAAGGAAGTAGAGACTCCAGGGAGCAAAGAGATTTATCCACCTTCTCTCCGTAAGATCATGGCAGATCCAGGACAAATAAACAGGTTTCCTGACTCCAAGGCTGATCCCCTTCTACTCTACCCTGTTTACATTGAAACTACTGGAATTTGATTCTTTCCATGTCTATAATTTTTTCTGTAGAAGAAACCTAGGAATTTAGAAAATTATAAGCCACATTTGGTCCATTGAATGTGTCTTGTTTGCCTGTACGGTAATTTCAAAATTTGGTAGTTGCCAATATTTTAATGTAAGGAAGCTTCCCATAAATAATCTACATTTCTGGCTTCTTTTGAAAAATGGAAAGTTGTAACATCCCTGGGCCCTAATCCCTCCGTGGCAAGTGACCACTGGAACTGAATCACGTGCTCTCAAGTTTCACACAGTGCCCACCCAGCCCTCTTCATTTGACTGTCTTACCTCCAGGGCCTTTGTGTTCATATGAGTTTGTGACTTCTAGATTAAATTAAAGATTTCTACTTCTCCAAAATCAAAGAATTTAAAGGTTTGCTGCATAGCACAGCAAGTTGGTTATTCTACTTGGCTTCCTGCTCGTGACATCCAGGGGAATGAAAGGCACAGTGGTGTGGTTTCTCTTTTGCAGGGCTTTTACAGACAGGGCATTTCTCCAGCATAAGTGACATTTCAAATTCAGGAAGGCGAGCCAAGTCGTAATTGGCCCTGTCACCATTTGGGTTTGACGCTGGCACCTCATGTGTTTGCCCTGGTTGAGTAATCTGTTTGCATCTGGGTAGACCGCACATAGACAAATGTGAACTCTGTTTATATTCATTTCCTGCCTGGGAACTTGCTTCCTCTGGGTCATAGCTTTGGAATGATTGATAGATTGGAAATTTACTGGTATAGACTTACATGCAAAAACTTACTTGAACCCATTTTCGGAGCTGACCTTAATAACCTTCCTTGGGCTACAGTAAAGGGGACTTGCTCATTGATAGCTCCAGTGGATTTGAGCAATTGTGTAATCATCATGTCTGAATACGAGATGTTCAATGTAATCAAGACATTTAGTATTCCCATTTTATAGGTGAGGGCAATCAAAACCCAGAATTGTCTAAAGTTATGTTAGCTAGCTAGGTAAGTACCCATTATATATCACAAATACCTCTCAGTCAGGAGCAGAATTCCCTCTTATTTCCTGGGTGCCTCTCCCAGGCAAGTCAACAAGCTCTACTCCCATGGTTCCTGAGGAAAGACAAATTCACCACCTTTCCCTTCATTTCTCATGAGCAGCAGTCTGCAAAGGGCCAAGAGGGAAGGGATCAAGCTTAGGAGACTGAAAACTCCTGGATCTGTTCCGTGCCTTGTTCTGGGACCAACCGCAGAGGCTTCCTAGGGCTTCTTTCCCCATTGTGATGATGTCGCCACGTTGTTGCAGTATTGACATCAATGAGCTGCCTATATAGCTGTCTGGCATTTAAGATCTCATTCCTATCCTCTGTCTTCAACCAGTGGGTTACAGGTAAAAGTGGGAGAGGAGTAAGTGAGACAAAACTGGAAGCCCTCCAAGAGAAGACTCATTGGCACCATCTTCATCAGGCACACTTCTCTGGAACCTACCCTTGGAAGCCTGGGGGATGCCTAATCCAAGTTTGGCAGCACTGCAAGATATCTCCTAGTACAGTGGGCATCAGATTTTTTATTAGAAACTACAGTCAGCTTAACTCCACCTCCAGCACTCTACTAGGCTTTGTGAGACTTACAAAAGGAACATGCGTAAGAAGCAGCATCAGCTTCAGGGAATTTATGTTCCAGTTGCTGAAGTCAAGAATGTGTATAAAAATGTTCAAATAGGAGCTCGTAGGTTTCTTTGAGGCACTGACCGTCAGCATCATAAAAGCGCCCCACACAGTAAATAATCCCTTGTCCATTCCTGATTCATAACACCCAGAGACTGTCAAGGACGAATGCAATTTTGGGGTAGAGGAAAAGAATTGCTGTAAAACTAAGGTGGGAAGATGTTAAACTGCCTTAGGAGTGGAGACTAGGCAGAATTAGAATTGACTTCAAGTAAGCCGTCCTTTAATATTCAGCTACTTTAGACATTAATAAGACTACCAAGGGACAATGTTTAATATTATAACTTGACATAGGTTAAATAGCCAATGCAAGTTCAATGCCAACTTGAGCACAATTTGAGAGAGCATGGAATATTTTTAACCTGATTCTTAAGAAAGTGCAGCAGGCTTCCTTCTGTGTGGGTAAAATCATTGGCAACATGTGACATCATTTTCATGCTGTAATGGCACTCATGCATGCAAAGCACCTGGAGAGTAAATAAGCCTAATGGAAAGCGTTTCTTTTTTCCCTTTTGCCATGTTTCTCTTTCAGAAGACCTGTAGCTTTGAAGGTGACTGTAATTAAATATTCCATTGGCATTGTATTTCTCACCTGTGAGAAAATTTAGCAGCAAATTTCTCCCATAAATAATGTGCAGAATCTTTTTGAATTGACCGGATCATCCAGACCTTCGTTCTAAGACTTGCTTGCTCTGACTATTGTGTCTATTTTCAACGTATCTCATGTAAATGATTATTTGTTTCATAAGTGAATTTATCTGGCTGTCATATGAAGCATTTCTGTGTAGATGGGGCAGAGGTTAGAGGAAGATGGTGAAAGTATGTTGTGTGTGCCTTCATATTAGGTGCTTAGAGGTCTCTGGTTGTCATTGTGTTTCCCTTCCACACCCTTCTTAATTCTGGCGTCTTTCTGGCCATTGTGACAGCTGTTTATTATTCTGTTTGCAATTCATTTCTGGAGGAATTACCCATTGCTCTGTCTGCTTGTCATTGTTGTTGCTTCTTCAAGTGCCCTTGTGACGAGGGAAAAAAACCAAACCAGTCCGGGCTCTGTAAAGGGCTGAATTTTCTATTCAAATTAGAATTATTTTTAGAAAGCTGCTATGGAATTTGTTTCCTTGATCAGCAGGATTTATATAATGCCATATGCTGATGTGATTTCTTCAGATAAAGCCTTCGAAATGTTCTTTTAGTATCCCCTAAAGGGTGGACGGCTGCATTCTGCGGGTAGGCTTGCCCCGTGCACCTGGAGCTGTGGCAAAGTCTCTGGGAGGTGCTGAGTGCATGTGGGTTCCTGTGGCCATTGGCTCTTGAGGCACTAGACTCAACCAGGAAGGGCTGAAAGGAGATTACAGTGAACTCTGTTAGCAGCCAAGTTGAGGATGTGAAGTGCTCTGTTTAATCAATACCTTATCTGGATAGTCAGTTGTAAAAGGCTTAGAAAATAATGCAACAAAATGCTCAGTTCTGAAATAACACTGAGTGTCATTTCACCTTTCTTTGATTCAGAAGGTCCTTTAGAATCTTTGCATCCTGGGGGAGCTAGTTAATAAAGATTCCAAGCCTAGAATGTCTGATAAACAGCCTTTATTCTAGTTAGGAAGGGAAATAGACAAGTGGGGAGGGCATAAACTCCTCTGGGCCAGGAGAGGGCTGAGAGCCCGAAGCAAAGGTAGGGGTGTTAGTAGTTAGTGGTGTTAGTATTCACCACTGTCTGCATCTTCTTTTTTTTTTTTCCCCACATCTATAAATGAGTGGGATGAACTAAATGATTAGTAAATTTCTTTCCAGTTGTAAAATTCTGTGACTCTAACTCAGAGTGTTGAATTGATACGTTTTAAAGGAGCCGTGTTATACTTCCTTTTTTTTTTTTTGTTTATTGCAATAACATTGGTTTATAACATTGCAAATTTCAGGTGTACATCATTATACTTCTATTTCTGCGTAGATTACATCATGTTCACCACCCAAATACTAATTACAACCCATCACCACACACATGTGTCAAATTATCCCTTTCGTGCTCCTCCCTCCCCCCTTCCCCTCTGGTAACCACCAATCCAATCTCTGTCTCTATGTATTTGTTTATTGTTGTCTGCGTCTTCTAATTGTTCCCCAAACCTTCACTTCTGGAGTATAAGATGGGTCAAGGTAGGGCCTCCTCTTTACCTATTTTGGTCCCTCACCTATTAGCATCTAGTTCTATGATATACTTTGAGGTGCTTAATAAATCAGATGGCTACTGATTTTCAGCCAAGGCCCGGGATTTTCCAGAAGGATTTCTTGGGGATGGGCCTGACATTGGTCTGTCTAGCTCATCTAGCTCAGTCTGCCTTTGACTGCACTCTCCCTCAGAAACAGGCTACGAGAACATATCTGATGATGCAGCATCTCCCATCTTGTTGGCCTGGAGGGTTAGCACGTGCCACATGACTCTAGTGTCCTGACTTGGTGCCCTGTCTCAGTGCCAGCTTCCATTCTGGGCTTCCAGGCTCGTCTTTCAAAGGGTTGAAAATAGCAGCACAATTTCCTTCTCTTAGGAGCTTTCTCACCCTTGACAAGCCCGTGGGACAAACAGGCCTGACCTCTACGACCTCTTGTCTGTCAGCCCTGATTGAATATTCATTAGACAGAGTGTCATGCCAGGCATCGTGGACAATTATAGAAGAAGGAGGTGATGCACTCCTGGCCTTTGAACATCTTATCAACTTACAGGAGAGACAGACAGCACAAAGCAAAATATATGAAAACTCACATGTCAACCAGACATATATCATTCGTTATTTATAATTCCAATTACTGTAGCCCGAGGGTACATATTTGCGTATTAGTATATCTATGTGTACATAAAATTAAAGCATTTGCTGAAATGATTGAAGTGACTAGAGCTGGAAAAAAGGTAGTTTTCTACTGTCTAAATTTTAGTTCTCCCAGAAATGACCCTGAGACAAGGATTTGAGAGCAAGTAGTTTATTTGGGAGTATGGGAAATAGCAGTAAGAGGCAGCCAGTAAAGTGTGTGTTACTGAGCGAGCTATGGATGACTATGGATGCTGGAGCTCAAGCCTATGGGGAAATTCTGGGGAACAGCTAAGAATGTGTACCTCAAAATTATCTCCCAGACCCTATCAGCCTCTGGTTGAGAACTCCTGTCAGGATGAGTTAATACCCAGATATTGCTGGACTGCCAAAGACAGATAGTTTTTGGATAAAATCCTCATGCAAAGAGATGCAGCTAACAGCGGTTGGAGATTGGCCTTGGAAAGGCCTGAGGGATAAGGGCAGAACTGACAGTCTCTGCTACATTTACAGGTATTAATGAAAGCAATGGCTTGGAAAGGAAAGGAGAAAGGGGTTTTGAACACTGAGGAAACCACTCTCTGTGAAGACTTGAATTAACGGTGGATGACATTGAAGCCAGAACCCATAGGCTTTCTTACACAAGTTCCTCGAAGGAGTGTGGCTCAAACGGCATAGGAAAGAAGGTCCAGGCTTCCAGCTGCAACAGACTGAATATGGGAGGCAATTTGGAGTCTGAGGATCCCGGCTGTGATGGCTACTCTGAGTTAGGAGCCCGCTGATCCACTAGACATGTCTTGGCTGCAGATCATGTTGTAGCCAGCAGGTGGGTTAGCCACATGGTAGATTGTGGGATGGTCACTTTAACTGTGGCATGAAATCCTGATTCATCCACAGGAATCATTCAGAAGAAGGAGAGCTGAATGTGATTGGAGATGCTATTGGTCAACATGTCCTTCCTTCAACTCACCTAGGTTGAAGAGGTGGGTGGTGACTCAATAGGCAATGGAGATATCATGGGTCCTCTACTATATTTATCAAGGATAAGACTGACAACACTGGGGGAGAGGGGGTGGTCATGGTGAGTACCTCTAAGGTGGATCTGTTACAATGTAATCTCCTCTTGTCTTGTATTGTGTGTATGTACCTTCTCTAGAGAGCTGGCAGATGGGGGAAGTTAAGACTGTCAAAGGCTGTGGCACTGCAGAGGCTCTTGTTCATCTGACATTGTTAGTTGTTGATGTATTGCTACAGAAGGCCGGCAACCTCGGCTTTAGCAAACGCCACCTGCAAGGACTCCCATGTGTTGATCTTTGTTAATGGAAACATCCATGTGTTTTACCTGACTTTTAGCTGACCTGGCAGATGTGCCCAGGAATGAGCACCCAGAGATTGAACCTCAGGGGTTAATTACCCTCTAATATATCAAATTATATGATTTGATGTGCTCTATTTCTTTTTTCTATCCTGTATTTAGATGCTAGGCAGGGAAGATCTAGAATAGACATGTTGATATTTTGTTGATATATGTTGATAATTTATTGATAGCTTTTACCTGGGAAAAAATGTAGGACATCCATTCTTATGTACACAATAACATAGTTTGTCCATGGAAGAGGGAGGAAAGAGTGTATCAGGTTGGGTCTGGTCAGGAGACAGAAGCTACACAAGTTATTTTAACAGAATGAATTAGTTTGAAGACTTGTATAGGGGAGGAAATGTTTTTACTCAACCCTCTTAGGGTCGCTGGCTGGGTGTGAAAATCAAACTGACAAAAACATATTAATAGGAGAAAATCATACAAATTTATTTAATGTAAGTTTTATGTGACATGGAGCCTTCATAAGGAAATGAAGACCAGAAGAAATAGTTAGACTTGCATATTTTTATGCGAGGTTTGATGAAGCAGTTGTGGAGGAATAGGGTAGGTTAGGGAGTATGAGGTAAGTGTAGTAAACTGGGGGAGACTTAGGCCTGTTTGTTAGGATTCTTCTCCACATCCCTTTGTCTTCCATAAGGATGCTCCTTTCCTCCAGGTATATGGAGGGCACCTCTCGCATGTGGCCTTTATGACCTGTTTCAGGGAAGAAGGGTGAGAAGGGGAGGAGGTCAGAGTAAACTTCCTGCTTCTGAAGCTTCCTCAAACTCTTTCAGCTTAAAATATTCAATGTGCCAAGGTGCCATATTTTGGGATAGTGTGTCTTGAACCCCATCTCTTGTTAACCAGGTATTGGACAATCCAAGAATTGTAAAGGGATACGGAGGGTCACAGAGGTAGTAAACTGGGGGACGCAGCTATATTTCTAGGCCTGGGGGAATAAAAGGAAGAAGTTAGAATAATGCAAAGTTAAGTATTTGGATGACGGGCCTTACAGAGGGAGAACCCAGGCCTCTGAGGAGGGGGCACTGGACAGCTGGCTGTGCTGGTGTCTCTGAAGGGAGCATGAAGAAACTGATGCTGGGAATATAGAGAAACTGCAAAGTGGAGTCACTTGCTCTTACTGGAACCAGTTGCTTCTGCCAGGGTGAAGAGTTATCGCTGGGGCCACGCTGACAGAGTAGGGAGCAAGTAAGGAGGCAGTTTACTCTCCTCCTCCTGCTTCCAGTCACGAGGTGGCACCTGCTACCTGCAGACCTAACAGGGAGGCTGCTGGCCCAGGAGAGATGTGATTTATAAAGTCCCAACCCCAACGCCACTAAGCAGGGTGTGTTTGGATGTGAGAGACAGTTAAGTTAAAAACCAACACAGAGAGAGAGCATACACATGTGCGTTCACACAAGAGAGAAAGAAAGAGAGAGAGAGGACGTGTGCATTTGAGTGAGCCAGCAAGAACAAGAATGTGTCCAAGAGTCTGCTGGAATAAGGAGCATTGTTACTGAATTATAAAAATAATCATAATAATAGCCTGAGCATAAGAACTTGGTTCAGGGGGGAAATAACATTAAAGACCTTTATTTAGTTTGGGGTGGGGTGGTGATTAAGTTCTACAGTCAGGGCATTAGGAGAAAATCACATATAAACACTAGAATCACACACTAAGACTCTGAGAGTCTGTTGAGATGAGAAAAAAGATCTGTGTCTCTCATTTCATGCTCATTCTGTGACATACACGTGCATACTGAGTGGAATGCAGGTAGAAAACCTCTCCCCTGCCCCATTTATGTTATTACTTTCTCTGTCTTCTCTTGCTCTCTCACCAACCATGGAGAGAGGAATTCTTGTAAGTTATGTGTTATGTGTGCTACAACTTCACCTTAAATTGTACCAGGGGATGCTAAGCACTCTCTCATATGCTATATTACTTGATGATCCCATTGGCCCTAAAAATGGTGTTATTATGCCTTCTTAACTGAAAAGAAATCAGATGCATAGAAAGGTTAACTAATGTGCTGTGGGCACAGCCAGTGAATGATAGAACCTGTTCAAACTCTAGTGTATCTTGCTCCAAAGCCTATGCTCCAAAATTAGCATAGCCTTGCTCCCACTCTCTGAAGGTTCTGCCCTGACTTCATGCCTAGGGAAAATCATGTCATTTCTAACATCAAAATAAGGGGCCTATGCAAGGTCTTTAAGATACGATAGACTTGCAGTGTCCAATATGGCAGCCACCAAATATTTGTGGCTATTTAAATTTAAATTAATTAAAATTAAGTAAAATTTAAAATTCAGTTCCTCCGTTGCACTAGCCACATTTCAAGAGCTCAATAGCTCTTGTGGCTACATGTGGCTAGTGACTGCCATATTAGTACAGAGCAGTTGCATCCTCGCAGAAAGTTCTGAATAGATCCATAGTGAATGAGAGCATGACTCTAAAACCTGTTTAACAAACCTAGCTCTGCACCTTACTGGTTGTTCATCCATGTGCAGGTTACCTAACCTCTCTCTGCCTCAGTTGCTGTATCTGTAAAATAAGGATAGTCAAGACAGCTCCTCATAGGGTTCAGATGAAAGTTAAATAAGACACTATTTGTGAAGTTCTTAGCATGGTACCTGGCACATCATGAGTTCTCAATGTGTGTTACCTAAAGGGGGAAAAGTTCTCTTAGCTCTAACATTATGTGATTTTCTAAGTACTCTACCATATCCATGTACCCTGATATTTTTATTCGGGGAAGACTGGAAGGAGTTTGAAGCAGAGGAAGGAGGATCTTGATAACCTATATTTGGAGTGCTTCATAGAGTCAAGGAACCCTATATTAACTCACAAATTATGTTATTTAATATACATTTCTATAACTCATACCATGCACCAGGTTCTGATCTAAGAACTTTGCACAGATTCCCTCATTTCATCCTCCAAACAGGCCTATATGGTAGGTATTCTCTACCCTCATTTTCAATACCCTCCACATTTCTGTACTCTCCACATTTTACGACTTATCTTGATAAGTCCTGCAGGAGTGGGGAAGACAAAGAGGAAAGAACAAGATTCTATCCTTAAGAAGAAAATGAAGAAAGAGATAACTGTAGAGAGTATATTATCTCAGGCTAGATATTTTGTGTGTGTTATCTAATTTAATGCAGCAGCCCTATGACACGGGTCATATTCTCCTCTTTTATAGATGTGGAAATAAGCTAAAGAGGTTATTAAAACTAGCCTAGCATCACACACACTGCTTCAGGGTGAGAACTAGGATCCTAACCCAGGCCTAATTCCAAATCCCATATGCTTTTTTTTTTTTTTTTTTTGGTGAGTAAGATTAGCCCTGAGCTAAGATCTGTTGCCAATCCTCCTCTTTTTGCTGAGGAAGATTGGCCCTGGGCTAACATCCGTGACCATCTTCCTCTACTTTTATGTGGGACGCCTGCCACAGCATGGCTTGATTAGTGGTGAATAGGTCAAAATCCTTGAACCCCGGGCCACTGAAGTGGAGCATGCGAACCTAACCACTACACCACTGGGCCAGCCCCCAAATCCCGTACACTTTTCACTGCATCTTGATGTCTATTAATAAGGAAGATAACACTTTTGCATGTTTAAGTACAATATTAGGTGGAAATAAAAGAATATAGATAAATTGCTCTAGGAGTTGAGAGGAAGAAGGGATTACTCCTAGCCAAGAGGGTCATTAGAGTCTTCTTTGAAGAGGTAGCGTTTGAAATGGAGCTTGAAAGTGGGTAGGATGTGGGCAGGTGGGATTGAGCAAAGAAGATTCCAGGCAGAGGGAGGAGCACAAGCAAAGATTCTGGCAAGATGAGGATACCATGAGTAGTTGGCAGTGTTGGCCCAAGGATGGGGATCTGCCTGCGTGGGAAGGAGTATTTTGTCACCACCATTACTTAAAATTGCCAGTGCATGGTCGTAGTAAAAGGGAGACTGACTCTTAGTTTTATTATTGCTTTTAAGTTCTCTATAGAAAATGTGCCCTCTCTATCACGTGTGCCCAGGACGGACCACTCCCACCAGCCCCTACCCTGTGGTACCCCACTGGTACCTGGGTTTGTTTGGATAAATTTCTGTTGAGCACCTTTCTCCCTGTGCCTTTCTTGGCAGCACTCCAAGTTCCTATGGTTCTCAGCCTGTGTTCTTCACTGGTGTGCTACCTACCCTGTGCTCTGGGAGACAGGTTCTATGAAGGACAAAGGGGTAGCCCTAGGCTTTCCATGACTTTTGGGAAAGGAGGGCCACCAGTGGAGCCAGGTGTCTGTCACACTCCAGGTCTGGAGTTCTTCTGCCCAGTCAGGCAGCCTGATTGGGATAGAAACTTTCTCCAGGATCTGAATGATGCTTTAGAGTCAATAAGCAATGCTAGGGCCGGCCCAGTGGCTTGGTGGTTAAGTGAGCGCGCTCCACTGCTGGCGGCCCGGGTTCGGATCCCGGGCTCGCACCGACGCGCTGCTTCTCTGGCCATGCTGAGGCCGCGTCCCACATACAGCAACTAGAAGGATGTGCAGCTATGACACACAACTATCTACTGGGGCTTTGAGGGGAAAAAATAAATAAATAAAAAAAAAATCTAAAAATAAGCAATGCTAGGTTGAACCAAAGGGCACAGACCACGAGCCTGAGGGAATCTTCTTAGAGATTTGTCACTCGATGGGAAGTTGAGAGTTTGAAGTTGAAGATTGAAATCACTAAAGAGAACACCAGGTGGTTGTTGATACCCCCCAGCCCTACGTCCCTGCCCTTTCCCATACTACTACCCCTGCACAAAGGAAAGAGGAGGCCCTCCTGCTAATTTTCAACTGCATTTTGCTCTCTGTTATGTAGCATTTCAGTGGCAGAATCCACACAGGAGAGTTGGGACAAGGCTGGCTGAGGTTCTCAAGGAGCTGAGTTTTGAGTTCAGGTGCCTGCATGGCAGTGGAATGATGCCTCCTGATCTTTCAGACCTTTGAGACCTCTGGGCGGTCTTAAAAATCACTTCAAGCCTCCCATCCACGATACGACTGACTAAGGGAAAGGTGGCAGGTAGAGTATCCTTTCTGAGTACTATTTTCTCTCGTCCTCCCTTCCCTCCTTTCTGTGTGTCTGTGTTGCTCTGTTGTGTCTCCTTCTCCTCAAGATTCCATAGACCAGTGATGCAGGGATATTTATTTTATGTTCTTGTCAACAGAGATATCATGGACTGGAAGGTGATGGGTACTCCAATGAGCTCACTACAAGATCTTAAAGATTCCAAGCCACTGGCTGCTCCAAAGCATAAAGCCACCCTTCTGGAGAGGCGGCACGAAGCAAGCCTGGAGGAGGTGAGGAACCATCACTCTTCCCTCTGCCCTTGACTCCATCGGCCTTTAGCTATCAGATGGTTTAGGCCCAGACCTGATGGACTTTTTCCTGTGTATCCTTCCACAGGCTCTGCTTTTGGCCAAAGGTTGGGCCACCTTCTCAGATATCCTGAGGAGCTGCTGAAAGACGGTGAGGAAGATGCTGTCCCCAGGACAGAAACACAGCAGCTGGAACCAAGAAGCACCTAGCGTGGGACTCAAGCCCAGCTCCCCTTCAGACTGAAGCTCTCTGAGCTGAGGCTCCGGATTGGACTGTCTTTGCTATGTCCTCTCCTGCATAACATGCAGTTCTGGATGCTTTTGAATGGTTGGCCGTCTTTTTTATCCTGTCTTTTCTTTTTCTTCTCTTGGCCCTGGGAATTGTAAGAAAAGAATTGCTTTAGAAAGTATAATTCTGTTGCTGAAATTAGCCTTGTTTGTGAATAAATTCTGTCCCTAGGGATTTTCTAAATTGCAGTCCCAGGTTATCTAGTAAATGGGGCTGCATGGTTTGATTTGCATAGTACTGATCCTTAGATTAAAAATACATTTTCTTCCTTTCTTTTTTTTTTAAGTTTGGATCCAGGTAATGGCCTGAGTCACATTTGCTTAGCTACTGAAGCGATCTCAGTGTGGTATCGCTTGGAGTGGAAATATAATCAAACGTATATTATACCTAAGGCTCTTGCACGCTATTTGATATATATGTTATGCTACAAAGGAACACAAACCTTGTAGGTTGAAATTTAATTCCTGTCTGATCCTGCAACTAGAATGGTGGAGAAATTATAAATATCAAAAGTGGCTTCAAATACCCTGAATGTAGGCTAACCAACAGTAAGTGAACAGTTTCCAAATGCCATTTTCTAAGGCAAAGCAGGAATTGGAGATCAACTGACCTCGTCAACGACGTTGCTCAGGTCTGTGTGTGGATCTGCCCATTTTGGAGGAATTAGGGAACAAGGCATGATTCTGTGTTTGGGTTTATGGAAATTGTGGTATTTCTGACTTACGTTCTGTAACTGTGCCTGCCTTGCAATAAAACACCTTCAGTTGACTCAGCAACAAGGTCTCTGTCAATTTCCTGCAATACTGTGTCCTCAGTGGCTTTGTAAGAAAGTCCAGCATAGATAGATCTACAAGTGGTTGACCGGCCAGAGATCTCAGCTGAATACAACGTTATTGCTCTTTCAGAAATGTCACTAGAGCTATTTGTTGTCTACACATGGGGTCAGTGTGTGGTCAACTCTACTCTTCATATTTTAGTCAACTCTAGAAATCCCTCTAGAAATCATAGCATAACTCTTTTAGGCCAGTGTGCTGCTATCTGCGATCATTCTCTAATTCTGGAGTCCCCATTTATTTCTATGAGAGTCTAGGATGAGCCACAAACTCTCTGAACCTCAATTTCCTCATATATAAAATGGGGATAATGACACCCCCTATAGTTATGGTGATAAGCGATACATCACAGGGATGGTACTTGACACATTGTAAACACACTGGATGTGCCAGCTCAATAAATAAAGAATTGAAAAGACATGTTAATTCCTTATAGTTGACCTTTGATTGAGAACACTGAGTAACCTCTGAGGGCTTCTTGCTTAAAGCCTTTATAAAGAAAGGTGAAGATTTATGAGACAGAAGTCAGGAGAAGAGAATCTGCTGCTCCCTGACTTGACCACGCAGCCAAAAACCCTAATTCCTTCTTCTGTGGAATTAAGGGCAAGTGTTATACCTCCTTCACAGAGATGACATTGCTTTTACAGAAAGTGAAATTTACCATGTACACAGATGTGTGAGATACCATCTTTCCCACCTATTTGGAACATCAGACCCCTGCCATCTGAGGGCAGATGAATTTCTCTTTAAATACTGACAAAGAGATCTCACTCACTGTGGGGAAGAATGTGACCCATCTCAGGCCTCATCAGACTGTGTCTGCCACTTTGGTAGAAAGTGTTTTTTCGAAAACCCCAGCACTCTCCACCACCACACCTGAGATTTCAGGATGACCAAAATATGAAGCAAAGACAAGAGCTAAGATAATTTATGTTGGGTGGCAGATGAAGTCGTTGTTCTCTGATTGCCATGGTACGTATTATAGTCCCACAGGTACTATCCCTGGACTCCAAGCTGATGTATAGTAGAAAGAACATTTTCTAATTTCTACCATGAAGTCATTAAAATGGTGATAATAACACAATAGCAAGTAACAATAATTACAACATGCTGTATGCTGGGTACTGGGCAAAGCAGTTTATAAGCACTGGCTCTTTTAATTGTCACAACGACCACGTGAGGTAGGTACTCTGTACTCCCATTACCTGGATGAGAAACTGAGGCATGAAATGACTAGGTAATTGGGCCAAGCTCCCCATTTGGTGAGAGTCGTAGCTGGGACGCCTGACTCCAGAGCTGGGGCTCTTTACCACTGTGCTCAGCTGCTTCCTCACCTGGGGCCCGGTCCCTGTCTACTTTACTGGCTTCTGACTTTGAACTTAGCCTTTGGAACTTCATTGTCCTTACTTGTAACTTGGGACTATTAATTATCATCCTCTCCTGCCTGCTTCCCACAATTATTGTCTAAGCTCTTGGCAAATGTATGCCAACTTACTGCAAATCAATAAGAAAATCAGTAAGAAAAGTAAAGATGTTATTTTAAAAATTAGTATTTCTAAATTAAAAATTAAATGTCCAGGTTCAGCCTACCTTATGCTAAATTCTACTTCTATTTAGCATTCTGAGGTTCTGGTGCATCATACCCAGAGGAGGCCCTAATGGATATGAATGTTGAGTCTAAGAGCTATCTCAAGAGTAAATGAGAGAAAGCACTGACTAAAGGCAAGATAATATTAGATTCTTGAGCAAAACCTTAGATCCTGAAGTCTGTGTCAGAAGACATCACTCATGCCAGATGGAAATAACCTCTTCTCAGTTCCTTCCAACAGCTTATCCAGAAGGTGGTGTTACCGTGTATCCGTTTGAAGGGCCACTGGAGTTTAAAGCAGTTTACGTATTTACAAGCAGAGTGTAGCAGTTGGCACCTTGTCCGTATCTCTGAGGGATTTCTCTGGCTGGGATGCCTGTGTGCATCCCAGGCCTGAAGTGCCGGGGTGTTCGTTCCCCTCCCCACTGAGACTAGCCCTCAACCAAGACTGAAAAGAGTTGGTACATAAGTGTCCCAGCTCCCTTACCCTTTGGGTGGATGACAGGCACATTCTACCCTGGCTCTGAGTTCCCCAGTGAGGTGACGCTCCAGTCACTCATGGTGGGAACTAGTTTGTTAACCTACTTTTGTTGGCTCCCTTTTCTTCCTGGTCTCACACTCTCACTTCTCAACCAGTGTTTCCTGGGATCACCTCTCCAATAAATAGTTAGTTTGCACATAAATTCCTGTCTTAGGGTCTGCTTCTGGGGGGAGCCCAAGCGAATTCAAGATTCTGGTGCTGATCAGTTATAGAAATAATAATGTCCCAGAGAAGATACAGCAGTTATCATTCAAGACTGAACGGTTTCTCCCCTTGTCCTTCTACTGACACCTCTGCTATGTTAGGAAGTGGAAAGGAGACCTTATAAATCGGAGAACAACTTGCCAGAGAACAGTTTCCTTCCGGTGAAACAGGCACCTCCACAGATTTCGAGATATTTTTCCTTTAAATGACAACTACCATATGAGACCAGGCAAGAGTCACCTGATGGCAAATCAAATTACAAGTCACCAGCTAGAACAAGTAATTAAATATGAGGGGGTAATGAGAAAAGGAGACAGTCACAATCCCAAAGCCCCCCGTTCACCTCTCAAGGACTCCTATTTGCCTTTGAATCACTTCTGCTTCAATTAACATTGATTGAGCCTGCCTAAAGTGCCTGGCTCTTGTCAAATTCCGTTACAAGAGGCTCCAAGACACTCTGTCCACCAGCCTTTGTTGTGTCTGACGTTTTCGTGGGAATATTGAATATTGCGTGAGTAGCTCACGCATTGATCAAGATTGTGATACAGGTTTGCTTTTTCTGGCATTGCAGTTTTGTAAATGGGATTTCATCTTTGCCATTATCATTATCAACTCAAACCAATTCTCTTAAGTTCAAGTTATGATGCTTTATAATTTTATTTATTTATTTTTTATTTTTTCCCCCAAAGCCCCAGTAGATAGTTGTATGTCATAGTTGCACATCCTTCTAGTTGCTGTATGTGGGACGCGGCCTCGGCATGGCCGGAGAAGCGGTGCGTCGGTGCGCGCCCAGGATCCGAACCCGGGCCGCCAGCAGCGGAGCGCACGCACTTAACCGCTAAGCCACGGGGCTGGCCCTATGATGCTTTAAATAGCATGTCAGATTGACCTGCTACTGCTTTTAAAGATAAATGTTGAAAATGTCAACCCCGTAAAGTAAGAAAATGTGCCTGAATCTTTGTTACAGACATCACACACCTAACTTATTTTTGTTGTTGTTGGGAGGAGGACACACAAAGAAACATGTTTCCTCTATGGCATTCCCAGTAAAGACTTTGATGTTTATTTTATCAGAGATGTAAATGGAATTATGGTATGTATCAGAGTCTGCTTTACCTCTTTTCTTCTCACTCTTTGCTAGGGTCTTGGAAAGTGGGGCTATATTTTAAGCAAGATTAGGGTAAGATTCCGATTAGGAAAAAAAAATCAGAGAATAGCATTGCTCCTAGGATCGTAAATGCCCAAGGACCTTTTATGTAGGGAAAACACTTACTACTATTGGTACCTTTTTAATGCCCAAATTTTTAATCTCATTAATTATTAAATTTTTTTCTAAACATTTAAATGCTACTTTTGCCACTAATAAACATACTTTATGAATCAAATCATCTTAAATATTTAAATGCTGATTACAAATAATTTTAAGTAGACGAATTTTCCTAAGTATTTCAATAAAGTCTCTACTCATTTCATTTAAAAGCTTCACAGGCTTTAAAAGCAGACAGCATGCACATGTGTATACACACACACACACAAGTAATCACAATGAGACTGAGAAAATGTTATACCTACATTTAAAAAATTAAGAAGTATTTAT
This sequence comes from Ceratotherium simum simum, assembly GCF_057802395.1. Lineage (NCBI taxonomy): Eukaryota > Metazoa > Chordata > Mammalia > Perissodactyla > Rhinocerotidae > Ceratotherium > Ceratotherium simum. Next base: position 33,279,800 of record NC_141904.1, read on the forward strand.
ACTATAAGTTTGATTTGTCTTCATTATTCATAAACATGTTTTATCCTTTCCCTGTTTTTGATACTTCTCAATGTTTATACCTTCCTAGAGTTAACAGTAATCTTGCCAGACTTAAAAGAACGCAGTCTCAGAATAGCTGAGTTTACAGATTCTGGGTTATCAGCCACTTGATTTTGGGTTGGCATATGGGATGTTAGTGGATCTCTTCAAAGTTGATTCAATCCTGGGCTGATGTTTTCTGGCCTGAGTTTTTTCTTAGAGTCAAGGTTCAGTTGCTATGTCAATGAGCTATACTAGCAATGTGGAGTGCCCCCTGAGAGCTCCCAGGTCCATCAAATCTTAGTCCCAATCAGTGAGCTTTTATTTCATAATGCCTTGGTTTCTCAATATTTTTTGATTAAAAACATCCAGTGGTTTCATCATCTAAGGAATAAAAGGAGGAGTCTGGGCAGCAGATTCTCTTCTTAGGATCACTGCCTCATACGTCAGCTTCCAATACATTACTGGACTCTCTGCTGGCTATTATGTGTGGCCATAGGAGCTGATCACTCCTCTAGCCAACCAAGAAAAATCTCCAGCTTTTCATGAGTTATTTGGCTTAAAATTTATTGTAGCTATTCTTTTCTATTTAATGAGAAAAAAATAAAAAATAGAACATCTATATATATCAATACTCTACATATTAAAAATTTTTTTAAGTATGCACTTATTTTTGTTTTACAGTGACCTTTTTGTATACCTTATACTTTTTCATTGTTGAGTACTATTATGGACTCAAGGGTTTTCAGAGACATGTTATTCCAACAAACTATAATTATTCTTGTTGCTCAAATTATTGCAATATGTACACCCCATTAAGCAATCTCCCTTGTCTTTTCAGCATTACTCCTGAGATATTTTTGAAAGTATCTTGCTTAAAGGCAACAAGATGTTCTGTATTCATGTTGATTTTTCTCTACTATTAGCTAAGATTTTAGTCCCCGAGAAACCCTGATTCCTATTAGTAGAGAAGAGCACTAGGATCGCATATCAGTTTTATCCCCATGAATGTGGTGATAGACTAAATAATACTACTTCTGGCCACTGTAATGGAGCGCTGGAAAAATAGATAATTTAAGATCATAAGTTTTCATTATTCTTTTCTAATATAAGAGTGCTAATATTACTACCTAAATTTTTTTCTAATATTAGTTTTTAAAATTTATTTTCCTATACCGTGCCCTCTTGGATTATCAACTCAAACTGTAATCGCACTCCTTTCTCATTTATTAGCCTTATATGTTTTATTGATCACCATTTTATAGTTCTTTTGTTGACAAACATAAGACAGGATCCAGGGGGAGACAGCCACGGAATACTATAGACAATTTTCTCATCTGTGAAAGGTATGCTCTGATGAGGTTTAGGATTGAGATTTTGTCCTGTGGGTAATGGAACGCTCTATAGAATTTTTACCATTGGTCTAAGGCAGTAGTTCTCAAAGCAGAATCACCAGGAGGAGCTGTTAAAACACAGGTTGCTGGGCCCCACTCCCTAGTTTCTAATCAGTAGTTCTGGGGTGGAGCTGGAAAATGTGCACGTCTCGCAAGTCCTGGATGGGGCTGCTGCTGGCTGTGAGACCCACTCTAAGGACCACTGGTCTAAGGAACGTAAAGTAAGTTTTGTTGGCTAGGCAGGGATAGCCTTTGGGGCCTTGAGCTTGGAAGCCATTAATCAAGCTGAAGATTAAGTAAGAAAAAGTAGTAAGTAACAACTTCTAGAAAGGCAAGTCCTTGGGTTATGCAAGTTGAAATTATTATTATGAATCTTGCATATTTAACCAGGTCTACCTTCTACTCCATGGTTCCTCTCTCTTCAGGGAACTCCTGACTGCTTATCAGCATTAGATCTCATACAGAGACTGAAGTGCAGAAAAGTATAAAAACCTCAATTTAAAAAAAATCAACATAATTTTATAATTCATGTAGAAAATTATTTTCACCATAAATAAACACCAATGAAATTTCTTCGAAAAAATTCTTTGGAGGGGGAAAGAATTCACATAAACAAAGGAATTTTGTATCTTTAAACCCAGATCCTAAATCTTGATTTTACTTTAAGGTTGAAGCATACACCTTGTCTCCCTTTCCCTGACATCTGTTTTAGAAGGAAGTTTATTTTCCTAAGTGTTTAAGCAAGTACCAGGTATGCTGTCACTTCAAGATGAATAATAAACAGCCTTAATAAATGGGTGTTGTGGGTTGACATTAATAAGACATTTGCAATCCTGTAGGAAGAATCATGCTGGAAGATAAATAGATGCCTTTATTTATACTATTGTTAGGAACATGAACTTCTGACACACAGAGCAGGTGTTCAGTCTATTTTGAAACTACCTGACAAAACCCCTTTGTTTTCTTGTTCCTCTGTCTGCCCCAAAATATAGATATTCCTCAAGGTTCTGCCTTCTCTCTGTTCCTTGACCTCTGTATTTTTCCATAAGTGAACTCTTCCACACACTTTAAATTATTATCTCTAGAAGGGAAGATTTCATGGTCCAACCTACCCCTTCCTCTCAAAAAAACTGAATCTTTATTTCCAACTGAACGTAGGACATCTTTATCTAGATGTCCTTTAGGCAATTCAAACCTTCTGTCTATAGCAGGACTCGGCAATTCGTCTTCCCAACCCAGCTTATCCTTATTTTCTCTTCTCCCTGAATATAAGCCATATTATTTGTTTCACTAAAATCTCCCTCTTTATCATTCCAGACATCCACACAATTCAGCCTCCAGTATGTCTCTCTGACATTGATATCTTTACTTCATCTTCTATTGATAAAACTGTATCTTAGGCACCGAATACTGCCATTCAAATGATTGTTAAAGCCTTTTAACTGATTTGCTTATTTTCAGCCTCTCTCCACTGCAATCCATCTTAAATATCATTGCAGCACAAAATTTCCCAAAGATCATGTCACTGATCATGGCATTGCCCTTATCGAAAATCTTTCATGACTCCCAGTATGTAATGAGATATGTTCAAACTCTTATCCTGCCATTCCAGATTTTCCAATACACAGCCCCAACTTACTTTCTCACTTCTCTCTCTTATTATCCACTTATGAACCCTTTCACTCCATTGGTGAATATCAATCTTTAAACATGACTTTAAATTTAATCTTTTGTTTGTGTTGTTCTTTTCTTTATATCATCTTCTCCTTATTCTACCTATTGAAATCTAACACACTTTTAAAGATGTGTCCAAAATGCTGCTTTCCTATGGAATGTTGCTTGATTCACTCCAGCCAATATTACCTTTTCTTCTTTTTCACTCCTACACTACTTTGTGGAGTGTTCACTTCTGACTTGTGCCTGTACCTGGTGGTTGTGATGATATAGAACATTATTTATTGGATCCTGAACTCCCAAATCCTGCTGTACATCTATATGGGAAATAATAAAGTGGATCCTCCTGGCAAATGCATGCTATTTGTAATCCATCAAATATTTGAGAGCCTTTTCTTGGGCAGGCACTGTGCCAGGTATTGGGGCCATACTAGGTTCAGGCTTTCATAGAGCTTATGTTCTACAAGAGGGACAAAGATAAGAAATAAACCCATACAGATTGTGATTTGTACTAATAAGAAATGAAAACAAAGTGATGTTAAAGAGAGTTGTGGGTGTGAGATGTTTGTAGTTAAGGAGGGTTTCTCTGAATAGGTGACATTTAATCTGAGACCAGATGAATGAAAAAAGCCAGCAAGGCAGAGGACTGGGGGAAAGTGTTCTGAACTGAGGAATAGCATGTGAAAGGCCATGAGGCAGGAATGAGCTTGGTGTGTTTAAGGAAGAGATGAAAGACCAGTGGGATGGCGTATAGTTGTAAATGAAAGTTGTATGAAATGAGATTGAAATAGAAGGTGGGAGTTAGACCATGTGGAGCCTTCTAGACTTTGGGAAAGAGTTTGGATTTTATTCTAAGCATGATGGGAGAACATTAAAGGAGTTTAAAGCAGGATAATGCTCTGTGGGAATGGAGTTATAATGGCACAAAAGAACCAAGCAGATTGTTTATTATCCTAACATATTAACGCAAGTATTATTTGGAAACTCTAGGTTGAATGAGCTGGCTGGGCTATAGATGGGTCTTAAAAACTCCTTTTGCTTTGTGGTCTCGATCAAAAGTAAGTCAAATTACCACGTTGGCCTCTTCTCCCGTTGGTCATCACTTTACCTTGGCCCTTGATATGTTGTAAATCCTATGGCAAGAGAAGACAGGAAAGAATAAACTCAAAGATAAATATCCCATAGAGGCTCAAGGACCATCTTACTTTACCAGTGATGTGGGAAAACTTTCAGAAAAGGGAAATTCTAAAAACACAGGAAATCCAAAGTTATGTGGATCCTACAGATTTTAACTTTTTTGCATGTAACACTATAGCTTCTATGACTACAGCAAAGCTCCATGCCCTATCCACAAGGCCAAATAGTGATCTTGGCCTGTGTCCTATGTCAGCATCCCCTCTTAGGGATGGACAAAAGAAGGTCTTGAGCTCTTCATAGAGGCATTCAATTTTTTATTTATTTTTTAGGAATGGAGTCTATAAAATATAATAGGCACAAAATATATAATTTCCAAACTGAGTCAAGTATTTTGTAAGCCACTGTCTTTAATGAGAAACTCAGAGATAGTCACACTCCAGAGTTTTTGCGCTATCAGTAGAAGTCTCTTTCTATTGTTTTTTGCTGAGCCCAACACATTCTGTACCATTTTTTCTTCAAGTGACTCATTCTGTTGTGTAACTCACTGGAGTAATCCCTTTTCAAAATTTTAGAGGATATAAACATTATTTGGGAACTTCTCTGATCTTTTTAGAATTTACTTCTTCACACCTTTTTCAACTTTACTTATTCTGGAGTCTCCTGACTGCTGCATCATTCTATCTGACTAAGTAATCAGATAAGATTATTGGTTTGTTGATGAATGAAAATAACTTAATATCATCTTTCTCACATTAAAAAAAAAGTTGTTTCAGCCATCATGGCCTAAAAATAAGGAATAGTTAATGAATCATGTTATTATCTGACATAGTATTACGAGGTGAAAATCTGTGTCTCTGTGAGTTTACCCATTTAGATCATGGTTTTAATTCAGGAAATTTAAATTAAAATGCCTGTAGAGGCTTGGCAGGTAGTACACATGAGTTAAGCAATCCAGGTATTAAAACAAAAAAGTTAAAGTATGATAATAAATGGTATCTGGTGTGTGGCCACAACACGGAGTGGTAGGGACCATAGTAAACTGAAAAGTATGTCAATTTTCAGCTCTCATTTATTTTTTTCTTTAGAGAAATGTGGGCCAGATAATCTCATATTTTTCAAGTAAACCAGAATATGAACTTTTTATCTGGCATCTCCTGACTTTTAAATTGGCCACTAATTCAAAACCTTTAAAATACTCTGTGGGCCAACACATTGAGAGTCAAACCAAGCATCTACAGCTAGATTTGGCCTATGCCATACATTTTCAACGTTTTTTCTAAGCCCCACAGCTGTAAGGAAGGAATGCAAATTCTCTTTCACTTGACAGCCCATCAGGCATTTGAAGACAGCTATCACCATCGCTCATCACCACAATCTTCTCTGTAATTTCTTCCTCCATTTAAGCAGCACTTCAGCCAAACTCACAGGATATTCTTAACCGAATCCACAAACACCTGCCATTAAATAATTGTTATTAGGTGACATCAATCCAAGAATTATGAGAAAACTCAAAGGAGATACTTGGAAAACCTTTGCCAAACTATGTTTCTTACCTATATAAAAAGTTATTCTTCAAGAAGACTGTCAGAGCACCAATATAAATCCAAATTTTATTAAATGGTGGAAATTGCAGGTTGATAGGAAAAATATTTGGTGAAAGGTTTCCTCAAATCACTCATCACTTCTATCTACATATGACTTTAATTAGATAAAATGCCTAGTCCAGTGTCTGCTTCTTAGAGTAGGTATTAATGTTTATTCCTTTGTATTTTCCATTTGCCTCACCACCTAGATCCACTCTCTGCCCTTATGTTCCCTACTTTGTGATATGGAAGGACCAAAATACCCATGCTCTCTTGCCAAATGGCTTCCAGTAGTATTTAGCCAATGGCAGTCACCAGAAAGACACCAGAGAGCAGAAGGAGAGAGAGGTCAGGCTATTTCTTCCATGTTCCCTCCCTGCTTTGAAGCCCTATCTCTGACAGTAGCTGTCTCTGTGTGATCTCAGCTTCTACCAGAGAGCCTCTCTTCCATGGCTCCAGCTCTCACAGAACTCCTGTAAGGCTTATTTTCTCCTCTTGCCTCTTTGGCTTTGGGGGTGGTGATGGCTTCCTAATGTTGCTAATATCTTGGTGCCTCAACATCCCTTGCTAAAAGTACCTCTGTCTCTTGATTTGAAACCTCTGGGGTGATTTTGTTATTCTGCCCGTGACACATACACTCTCCTTCCCTTTCTCCTTAGCTCTTATAATGCCATCTCTGTATGAATGATATGAACTTGTCTCTAAAGAAAGGTGTTTAAATATGTAGTTAGGAGTGTTCACTCATATTTTCTTGTTTCACTGTCTTGGTGAGTGTCAGGATCTTCTTGGATAAGTCACTCTCCATGGATTCATGTTTCAAATTACTAAGAACTAGCCCATTGATCCACGGAGTGCAAGAATATCTTAACAAGTACATGTGGCTAGCCTGCCATATCCAGCATGCTCAGGTGCAGCCTCTGAGTGTCCAGAAGCCACAGCTCTTCCTATTTCTGAACTAGACCTGACCTCCTGGGATGTATCAGAAGCATTATTCTCACTGACCAGAGTTAGTCTTGCTTTTCTGACCCATACTTCTGATGAACTTGAAAAGATGCCCACTGAACCCATCCTTTACTATGATTTCTGCACTTTGGGTCTGTTCCTATATGTTCTCAGTTCATGCCTGGAGACCTTCTCTAAATCGCTCAAACTTCCCAGAACCATAGCCTTGCCATCCTACCTGGTCTCAAGTATACAGGGCTGCATGGATTCTGGGTTCAAGCCTCTTAGGGCACTGGAATTTGGTCCTCTGGCCCTGTACCATCTTAGTCTTCCTGGCTTAGGCCACACTCAATCTCTTCTTTCTTCCCTTTTCCTTATGTCCTTTGATTAAGGTCCAGCAATTGCCTGGGGAAGAATCTGAACCAGTTATGACAGTGTAATATAACAGGTCACCCTCTGTAAACAAAAATTTTATGAGTATTAAATGTCAGCAACCAATAAACATAGCACTATCTCCAATCCTGCATCTGTAAAATCCACTAACAAGTAATTAGGGAGAGAGGAGTAGAGGTTTTAGGTTTAGAAATTCAGAATATCTCTTAGCAAAATCCATTTTCAAAACAATATAGGTTTTAAAATCTGCACTAACAATTTTAATATGGTCTTATCTTTAAAGCACTCTTTAACTACTAATTCTCCCAGCACGCTTTTGAAGTATGTATCATTACCAAAGGTGTGTGCCAGACTGGGTTATTTTTAAAATAAATTAGTATAGTGAATAAGCATCCTGTTTTTACCTTAATGTTTAAATTGGATTTTTTGGATATCATTTAAAACTACAGAATCAAAGCAATTAAAGTTGTATTCATTGGGTTACGATATAATAGGTTATATGTAGACATTTTATAATGCTGCAGTCAATGCCTATTTTCTTTTATGTTGTATATCCCTACAGAGTGAGCCCCTAGATCAGGTATTCTCAACCAGCAGGAATTTCGCCCCCCTTGGGATATTGGCATTGTCTGTAGACATATTTGATTGTCATGACAAGGAGGAGAAGGGACAGTATGCTACTAGTATCTAATGGGTAGAGATCGGGGATACTTCTACATATCCTACAGTGTTCAAGACAGCCCTTCACAGCAAAGAATGATCTAGTCCAAAATGTGAATAATGCCAAGGTTGAGAAACCCTGAACTACAGAGAAAAACATTCTCATTTGCCAGTTCTGCAGGCTGTCTTCTTCTACCCTTCTGTGACCCTCAGACTAGGGCTAACATCTCACTAACTTCAGGTCACTTCAACTAAAGGGAATTTTTGCTCAGAATTTCTTCAATCTTAGTATGTAGTCGCTATGTGTCTGATGCTGTCTCCAGAGCAGAATGGAGAACTGAGATGCTCTTGAGGATCTCTCAATCAAAATGTATGTGTGTTTAGGAGAGGAAATTGTTATTTGAAACCAAAACTGATCATAGTTGCCTTTCGTGCTAAGAGAAGGAGGGAGGTGAGAAAATAGATGGTGGCAGCATAATTCTTATCTTTGAGAAAGTAAATCCCTCTACTGCTTTCTTCAATTTACAATGACACACTGAGGAGAGAAAAAGGTGAGCCTGCAATAGTAAAGATTGTTGATTCTTCTGGGTTGCTGTAGGTGAAGATCTGAGTAGATGGCCCTTTTGTTTAACTAAGAACATCAATGAGTGTTGGGATTTGCACAGGGAGGCCTTGAGTGGGGTTAACTTGTTCAGTATAATAGAATCAAGAGTTGGCTTTTTGGGTAAGGGAGCGCAAGGCTGAGAGATCCAGAAAATAAGAAAGCAAGAAAAGGTATAGAAAGTCTAGAAGAAGAGGAAGAGCACCCAGCAATATAGTAGGAGACTAGAGAAGGAGAGAAAAGTAACTAGCGAGGAGTCCTCCTACATGGCTTGAAAGAGAAGGCATGTCTAACATTCAGCCAGTTCAGGTTGTTTTTCTGTATTATAAATCCCTTTTAGAACCTCAAAACTTTAGTAAAGTCAGCTACACACACACCTTGTGAGTAGTTTCTGGCAACGTCAAAGAAAAGAGGCTAAATTCCACTGCTGAATCAGTGTAGTATATAGAGAAATGAATCTGCCTGGGACCATCAGACTTTAACAGGTATCAAGTAGTGACCTAGAGCTAAATGCAACAAAGAAACTGTAAATCCCTGTGAACTTACAGAAATCTTGGGAAAGGCAAATGAATTACCATAGGATAGAAGGTAGGGAATACAAATAAATTTTATTTAAATCTCAAAGGATGAGGTTACTTCAGCTGGATCTGGGTAACATAATATATCAGAAAATGCTTGATTTCAAGTAATACAAATCTAAGTCTAACTGGCTTAAGCAAAAAGGGAATTTATTGGCCTAGATAATTGGGAGATCCAATAGGTGGCTGCTTCAGGTACAATTGCATCTAGAGGTACGAACTGAGTCACAGGGGCTTTGACTATCCCCATCTTGTGACTTTACTTTCCACTATAAAGACTTCACTTTTAGGATAATTCTTTTCGTGTGGCAGCAGAGATGGCTCCTGCTTTCTCCAGGCTTCCAAGCACTTTGGTGCTTTCTATCTCAGAAAGAGAAGGGCTTTCTTGTTCGGGTCATGGGTTGAACCCTAGATCAATTCCTGTATCTAAGGAGGGGCATAGTCTGGCCCTCCTGGGTCATGTACTCACTCTTTTGCCTGGGGAGTCAGGATCATGTGATTGGCAGGCCTATCAGTTACAGGAGGACATTTCCCCAAAGGATAAATTACTAAAGAGACAAAAATGTAACGGATGTAACTGAACACAAATTATTTTAGATTACTTGATAATAATTCTCATTTTATGATTTCATTGGATAAGTAATTCTGGTTTTAGTATGTTGAGTGTTGTAGAGCCCAATATATTTGAACTAAAACACAGATCCTTTCTTCTGGGAGAACCCCCTAACTGGAAAAATCCTTTTTCTTTTCATATGTTTCAATCAATGATTCTTTAGTTTTACTGTGCATCAGAATCACCTGTAGAGACTTAAAAAGAACAGATGTACTGGGCCCTATCTCAAGTTACTCAGATTCAGTTAATCTAAGATGCGGTGTAAGCATTAGAATTTTTAAAAACCATCCTTATTATTTGGGGTCAAGTGGTGGTATCCCAGGACCCCTATGTTAAAATGCAAATGGTTCAAAAGAGGTAAAGATGTTCAGTCAATAACACTCTGTGTGAATTTGATGGGCATGTGTTCCATTAGAACAAATGTGTGAGTAGAGTGGTGGCCAAATGAGAATATAATAGAAGACGGGTAAATGTGGAGAGGGTGGAGTGTGAAAGTAAAGGTTTAATTTGTAACCTGGGCACTGCTGAGGATGGCAGGCCTGGGAATAATGGCACACCGTAGTGGAGAGACCTCTATAGCAGCCAGGTAGACTTTGGAGGACATTTATGCCCCGGTGTTCTTCTGATGAGCTTTTCATCTCATGTCACAGTTCTTTAAACAGGGCTTCTACCTTGAAGCCTCTCTCTGAGCCTCAGTTTTGATAACTTGTTAAGGTACCCCAGTTCTATTCCACCACTGAGTTCTATCTTGCTTTGTTGTTGCCAATTCTTCTATAAATGATTATAACAATTACTAAGTTATTAATAAATATCAGAGACTGGATAGGAACCATTGTGTTTTGTTTTTATATTACTTTATTGCAGAAATAACATTAAAAAATACAAAATGCATTGTTTAGTGTCAGAGGTTGGGTTCTCTGGAAGAAGATGCTGATATGAGTGTCTAAGGGATGTGTATAGGGACCAATACGTGTGAAAAGGAGGAGGAAGCAGAATTGGGTAGAGGAAGTTGAGTTGCAATGCAGTCCTCACAAATCCTTGCCCAACTTCAAGGGGAGCTCTGGGGTGAGTATTGGCTGTCAGGATGTCCCGCTTTGGGTTAAAATTATGGACTTTTATACCCCAACCTTTCTCATTCACAAATGGGGGCTGCTTCAAGAAAAGTGCTACCCTGGGCAAGGCAGCTCTTTGCAGCTAAGGGAGACATTGAAGGAACCGTCAGTGGGAGGTTTGTGCTGATTGCATCCCCTGCAGCTGGGCAGCAATTCCCTCCTTAGTGGGAGATGTGGACATATGTTTGGATTTGGCTTGCTAATATTCTGTCAAGATTTTTCCATGGGTTCAAAAGAGATATTTGTCTTTAGTTTTCCTTCCTCCTTTCCCTCCTTCCTTCCTTCCTTCCTTCTTTTCTTTCTTTCCTTTTTTCTTTCTCTCTCTCTCTCTCTCTCTCTCTTCCTTGAACTGTCTTCATCTGGCTTTGGTAGCAGGGAAATAGTGGCCTCATAAAATGAGTTGAGAAGTGTTTCCTCCTCTTCTATTCTCTGGAAAACATCATGTAAAATTGATGTTAATTCTTCTTTAAATGTTTGGTAGAATTCTTAAGTGAAACCCTCTGAAACTTGAGATTTCTTATCTAGGACTTTTAAATTACAAATTAAAATTCTTTGATGGTTATAGACCTATTCAGATTCTCTACTTAATATTGGTTGAATTTTTGTAGTTTGCGGTTTTTGAGTAATTGATTCATTTCTTCTAATTGCAAAATTTATGAGCATAAAGTTGTTCATAATATTGTCTTATCACCTTTATAATGTTGTAGTTGTATTCCCTAACTCATTCCTGATATTGGTGATTTGTGCCTTCTCTCTCTCTCTTTTTTTTAGAAAAATTTTGTTAGTCTTAGTAAAGGTTTATCAGTTTTGAATCAGCTTTTTTATTCATTGATTTTCTTTACTGTTTTTCTGTTTTCAGTGTCATTGATTTCTGTTCTTACCGTCATAATATCCTTCCTTCATCTTGCTTTGGACTTATTTTGTATTTCTTTTCCTAGTTTTTTGAGGTAGAAACTTAGATTATTGATTTAAGACTTTTTTTCACTTTTAATGTAAGCATTTAGTGCTATAAATGTCTCTCTCAGTACTGCATTATCTGTGCCCCATAAAATATGATATGTTGTGTTTTGTTTTTATTTAGTTCCATGCATTTTGAAATTTTTTGAGACTTTCTCTTTGACCCATGGATTATTTAGAAGTGTTTATTTTTCATGTTTCTAATGATTTTCTTGTTGTCTTTACATTATTGATTTCTACTTTGATTGCATTATGGTCAGAGAACACACTCTATGTGATTTCAGTATTTTCAAATTTGTTGAGGTTGTTTATGGCAACAGTATGGTTTATCTTAGTGAATGTTCTATGCACACTTGAAAAAACTGTATTCTGCTATTGTTGGATGGAGTGTTCTATTGATTCTGTTGGTTGTGTTGTTTAAATATTCTACATCCTTGCTGAATTTCTGCCAGAAATTCTGCCAGATGCTAAGAGGGGAAACTGGACAAATTTTCCAATAAAAAAATACATATATGAACATACATACAAATTTTTGCACACAATTTCAAGGAGATTTTAGATTTTTGTTGCTCTGGCAGAAACAGTAGTCCCTATTTAAAATCTCTGGTCTTGATAGAGGTTTTCACTCTCTTTCTTACCATGAGTAACAGACATTGTCTGATGAAGTCTTGAAATAGGGCAATAACTATGAGGGGAAAGAAGACTTCATCAAAGAGAGCTGATGAGATGATGTTGACAATTTCTTATACTTCACAGTTTCGCCCATGCTTGGACATGGCTGCTTTAACATTAATAACAGCAGAAGGGTCTCCATGAATTGTCATTAGGGAGTGTGATGATCATAAACATGCCTCTGAACAGAGAGATGCCATTTAAGTATCACAGGTGATGCTCCAAATGTCAATCATCTATCATAATGTAGCAAGTACAAAGTATATGTCCAGGGTCTTAGTGTGTATCAATTCCATTGAGGTTAATAAATGTCAGGTAGACCAACTGATCATGTTGTGAGGAGATAAAGATGAGGCCTATATCAGTTAGATATTGCTGCATAAAAACCACTCCAAAACTTAGGGGCTTAAAACAATAAACATTTATTGTTACATACAAGTCTTTGGTTAAGCTGGCTGGTTCTTCTGGTCTCAGCTGAACTAACTCATATGTCTGATGTAAGTTTCATGTTGAGTTGGCAACTCTGCTGATATTGGCTGGGCTCTCTCACATATTAGAGGATTTGGTTGGCCATTCACTGGTCATTGATATTGTCCTCAGCTAGGATATTGTGGATCTCTTCCACATGGTCTCTCATCTTCCAATGAGCTAACCCAGATTTATTGTGTGACAGTGGTGGATGTTCTGAGAGTGAGAGTATAAATTTGCAAAGTCTCTTGAGGCCTAGGCTTAGAACTGACACACTGTTTTTCCTGCCATATTCTATTGGGCAAAGCAAATCACACAGCCAGGCCAGATTAAATGAGTAAGGAAATAAACTTCCCCTCTTGATGGGAGGAGCTCCCAAGTCACATTGCAATATGAGAGGATATAACATGGCCATTAATTGGGCCATTAATGCAATCAATCTTCTGCAATGCCCTTTGCAGTCATTCTTGCACAGATTCCTTGAACTAGAATATTTGGAAGTAATTTGGTTTTCAAGGTTTTTACTTAACCTTGCTTTAAAAAGCTTTCTGCTACTTAAAATGATAAAGAACTTGGTGAGGTTTGTGTCTCAAGTAAATTGGGTGCTGTTTTCTTTACTATGGGTAATTTTTTTCGTTGTATGTTAATAGGAATAAGACTACAAAACAAAGAGGGATGGAGGGAGAGAGGGAGAGAAAGACAGATGGGGAGAGTGGTGGAAGAAGGGAAGGAGGGAAACAGAGAGAGAGCGAGAACAGCCTGTATTATAAAATCCAGACTTCATATGGATTTCCAGGGCACTCACAATAGTTGTTTATTTTGTTAGGCAGAATAGACCCCTGCCTGTTATTTCAAGATAATCCTGTCAAATGCGGTGGCTCTGTTGGAAAGCATTAAAATTATTATTCAGCATTGCTAGAATCCTTTATGTTTGCAAAGAGCTTTACAATCTCCTTTATTTTTTATTTTTCAGTGAGAAGTTTGGCATTTTTACTCTTTTTTTATAGCAGATTAATGATGGTTAAACTCTTTTCCTACTATCACCCCTTCAATATTATTATAGAGCCATAATGGCCTTTGAGAGGTCATGAGATAAGGAAAACTTGAGGGCTTTTCATTTGGTCTCCCCAGATGGTTCTGGAGACTCTGGAATGTTCTTTGGAATCCCTATTTCAATATTTTGTCACTGTGATAGATAAGTCCTTCTTTAAGTGCAAACCTAATTCCTGCCATTTCTTCTTGTTCAGTCTTACAAGGGCATAGAAAGCAATGTGTCAGCATTCTCTTAAGACCACCATTAACAAAATAGATATGGTCATAAAGCTTTCATTGGAGAAGGGAAAATTTTTCCAAAGTTGTTGGAGATTTCTAGTGATAGTTCCTTAATGCAAAATCAATCTGAGATGCAGAGCAAAACAGTATATATATGCCAGATAAATTAGGTTGAAAAACTAATGTTCATTCATATAATTATTCAATCAGTCAAATACCTCCCATGTGCCATGTACAGTTCTAGGCCTTGAGGTGATAAATAGGACACATTCCCTGCTTTATAAGTGTGAAGGAAAAACACACTTATAAATAGATAAATTACTATATTCTGTCTTAGGTAAACAGGTGATTACTATACATTCTGTTATCCATGGTATTCTTAACTAAACACTCTGAGAACAAACAGGGGTTTTAGATACGCTAACTATTCTTATTTGCCATTTGCTATGGTTAGATGCCCTGGTCTTCCATTCATGGAGCTGTTATCTGCTCTTTCAGCCAAAAATTATCTGTTGTATTCTAATTCCTCTAGTTCAGAACTTAATACGACTAGATTTGTGAGGTTTTTCCATAGTAGAGTATAAAACTATTCACAGTGATTTTTTTTTTTTTTTAAATCTCATACTATTTTAAGAGCGATAGAAGAGCATGCTTTTGAGGAATGAGCTGTCAAAAGTTTGAGAATTTATAAATCGTGTTTCCAGTGATAAAAGAAAATGGACAATTTGGTAATAACTTGGATCAATTGGGCAGTTGGCAGGGGGGTGTGGTGGGGTGTTCTGTTTTATTTGGATAATTGAGGCTGGAATAAAGTTTCAGATGGAGGAGTTTGAATAAATGACTCAGCTCTCCTATGAAGTGTTTGTGATGGGCTTCATGACCGCAGAAAGCTGCCGTCGAGAGAGTACTTTAAACAGTAAAATGAATACGTGAGCAGAGATTAGGTCAAATCATTAATGAAATTCCCTAACTATGCCTAAGAAAACCCTGCACATAAAATGTCACAAGA
Source organism: Ceratotherium simum simum (assembly GCF_057802395.1). NCBI lineage: Eukaryota > Metazoa > Chordata > Mammalia > Perissodactyla > Rhinocerotidae > Ceratotherium > Ceratotherium simum. The sequence goes on from NC_141904.1 coordinate 33,294,904, forward strand.
ATATAAAGTAGAGATGGTCTCTGACTGTTATTAAGCAGGGATACTTGGTATCAGCATCTTTGTCAAACAAAGGGAACATTTGTAGAGGAAAGTTTGTATTTTCGGATGAATTCAAGTGGGGAGAAGGAATCACTCAAACACAGATTCCCCATCACTTAGCTGAGAAATGTACTTCTTGGGATGCCTTATGAAAATGTGTTCACTGATCATCCTGTTTCCTACAACCGGAAGGAGGGTGTTCAGTAGCTGGGACTAAAGTTTGTGCTGATGAAGACACTGATCTGGGAGTATCTCAGACCCTATTTAGTGTATAGTAAAGAGGCATAAGGTGTATATAAAAAGCAGCATCTGGTATTTACATGTTTGTAATTATGAGTTAGATTACTTAAGATCTTGGATATTCTCATACCCCCGAGACATTGCAGGGCTCATATTTGTTGGTCTATTCTAGAGAGATGGGCCCAATTTCTGAGTGGATTGGTCAGGATAGGCAAAGTCATGCCACTGTAACAACCACCTTCCAATCTCAAGTTTAGCACAAAAAATATTATTTCTTTCCCCTTTGGGCAGGGAGGGGAGCAGGTACAGTGGCTTTTCTGTAGGAATCTTTCTAATCCTCTAAAGATAGTTAACATGCAAAAATAAAATTTTGCAGAACTGAAAAAATATGTTTTTGTTCTAGCTTCCACTTTGGCAATCTCAGCACTGGATATAGGAAGGTACTTTGTTCCCCTCCAAAATAGAAGGCACATTCCTTTGGCAAGTTTTTCTGATCTTGTATTTTAGCTGAGTGAGGCTGGGAAATAGAAAACTTTCATTTATCGCATTTAATGATAATTAAAGAGGATTTTGCAGCTTTTCTTGAAAAAAGTGAAAAATAGAATTATGAAAGATTGAAATTCATACAAGCAAAGCATTTTCTTATAGAAAAATGACTTGTTTCAAGTAGTACGCTTCAGCTCAGAAATTGCCGTGTGAATTTTTTTTCATCATTTAGTAATATTTAGAAACCCTAAATATTTTAGTTATATTGTAGTGGTTACTTTGGCCTGGTGCAGCTGACATAAACCACGTAGTTACCTTGGTTTGTGTCAATTGAAACAACTGAAACTTGTTTCTTTCTTTTTTTTTTTTTTGCTGGGAAAGAGTCGCTCTGAGCTAACATCTGTTTCCAATCTTCCTCTCTTTCTTTGTTTTTATTTTTCTCCCCAAGGCCCCAGTACATAGTTGTGTACTCTAGTTGTAAGTCCGTCTATGTGAGCCACCACCACAACATGGCTACTGACAGATGAGTGGTATGGTTTTGCACCCGGGAACCGAACCTGGGCTACTGAAGTGGAGCATGCCGAACTTGAACCACTAGGCCATCAGGGGAGGCTCTGAAATTTTTTTTTATATCAAGTTGAAGATCTCATTCTCCACTCTCAAAACCTTTGTGAACTTTGTTGTAATGAGATGGAGTTAATGCAGAGTTTCTCGACCTCAGCGCTATTGACATTTTGGGCCACATAATTCTTTGTCGTTGGGGGAGGGGAGGTGTCTTGTGCATTGCAGGATGTTTAGCAGCAACCTAGACTTCACTCAGCAGATGCCAGTAGCACTCCCCCTCCAACCCAGTTTTGACAACTCAAAATGTCTCCAGGTATTGCCAAATTTCCCCTAGGTGACCCCATCACCCCAGATTGAGAATCAGGGTTTAGTAACCAACCAAGTTGAAGGTAGCCAATATTTAACCAATTGAACTTTTATTTTTTTGATTGGATTCTCATTGATAGAGAACAATTAGAATTTTTAAATATAACGATCACAGGCCAGATCCTTTTAAAATACATTCAATTTCCCAATTCCATGTAGCAATCGTTTGCAGAGAAGGTCATAGACTTCATTTAATGTCACAGCTGGAAAGGACCTGAGAAGTCATCTAGTGTAACCCCCTTTTTGACAGAAGAGGAAACTGAGGCTCAGGGAGGTGACTTGCCCAGGTTAGAGGCAGCCCCTTGACGCTGACAGCACATGATAAATAATGCTGTCTTTCTAATGCTCTTTGAAAGAGCGTTTAGACCTAATGATTTTCTCTGCTGTGTAATTTTATGCTGATATAGTTTCCACAGAAACAAGGCCATAGTGCATTGGAATAATTTGACGCCACTTATAAAACGGCTCAAGAAGAAAAGAAATACAGGAAACCAAGGTGGTATTTATCGAAGGTCTCTTCTTGCAGCCACTTTATCTGGATCCAAGAACAGGGCTGCAGCTACCCCCTACTGGGATTTTGAATTAATTTGCCCATGCAGGTTTTTCTAAGGAAGCAGGGATATGGTGTGGATTATTAATGCTACTTTTTATGACGTGTTTAGCAGACACTATATTATTATGCATTTTCTGTGCACTTTTAATGCTGTGAGCTAGAGTATTGTAATGTTCACCTGAGAAAAAATGGAGCCCAAGACCCAACAGGAGGAAAAAATCAGAAGGATGACCTTTCAGGATAAATAAAGCCAACATCTGAGAGATAAATATATGCTTGGTACATTCACATTAAACATAATAACATAGAATCATAGAATTAAAAAATGAAGGGAGCTCTGACAGCATTTAGATCAGGAAGGGCAGATATGCAGCATTCAGATCATCACTTCCCCTTCTCATGCCAGGACAGACATTATTAATCAATCATGACACCCTCGATGGACACAGGCTCATTATCCTTCTCAAGACAGCACTCCAGGTAGTCACCACCAATTGATTGGCATTGATAAGTAAATCTATGATTTCAACACACATTTCACCTTGTAGATAAACCTTCTGGGCATCATTTGTTAAAAAGATAATTACCCCCAATCATGCAACTAGTCATTGAAAGTATTAGGAACCAGTGTGTGTTATTTTTTTGACTTGCTGGCTGTTTTTATCTCTTTCTACCAGGCTAGGAGATTTTGCTGGAAATTCTGCCAGGAGAAGACATATGATGGGTTCAGGACAACAATCAGGGAGAGGTGAATGGTTGCAGACCAGACTGACCTTCTCGGCACCAGAGGATGGGGAATGGTTTTGTCCTAAGGAAGCTGGTGGTCTAGGGTGACTCTGAAGCCACCTTGCTTTGCAGGACAATGCTAGTGAAGAGATAGATAGTGTTTCTGAATCTGGGAGTTAGACTGGGAGTTAGACAAAAAGGGTGGATTATTGAAGTGTTCTGACCTTCTCTCTTCATCAGTGGAGTTCTTTCTTTGAAAGGGACGGAGGCTTCCTTGAGCTACCATGGCTAATAGGGGAGGGAAGATTGAAAGGGTATCCAGAAAAAAACAAATAACCCAGACTCAGAAAGAAGACGGAGCAGAGTTCTGGTTCCCTGGCAATGCTAGGGGCCTTGTCAGGAAGTTTTTGGGGTCTTTTCTCTCATACTATGAGGCTCCCTCGGCACAGGTGCCCTTTGCATGGTTGTTTCTGCCATTAACTGCCCCATTCTTTCCCTCCTTTCTGAAAAACACTTCTTTGCCTCATTGGTTTTACTTACTTATAGATTCCATTCCTTTTTAAGACTAGTTTACCATAATCTCTCAGAGTTCTGTTTTTTTGTGTGTGTGTGAGGAAGATCAGCCCTAAGCTCCTAAACTAACATCCGTGCTAATCCTCCTCTTTTTTTTTTGCTGAGGAAGACTGGCTCTGAGCTAACATCTATTGCCAATCCTCCTCCTTTTTTTTTCCCCCAAAGCCCCAGTAGATAGTTGTATGTCATAGTTGCACATCCTTCTAGTTGCTGTATGTGGGACGTGGCCTCAGCATGGCTGGACAAGCGGTGCGTCAGTGCACGCCCGGGATCCAAACCCGGGTCGCCAGTAGCAGAGCGCGTGCACTTAACTGCTAAGCCACGGGGCCAGCCCTCTCTCACAGTTCTTACTCATTGATCTTCTCTCCATATTTCCTTTCATCTCCCTCCTCCACTGCTAAGTACCTCACGCTCTCAGAATTTCTTGGTTCAAATGTTGAAGAAAGGGAATCCAGTTGGCCTAGCTATCCTATAACTTAGAGTTTCTCAAAGCATGGTCCTCTGACCAGCAGCATCAGCGTCAGCTGAGAACTTATTAGAAAGGCAATTTCTCCGGCCCTACCCCAAACCTACTGAATCAGGAACTCGGGAGTGAGGCCCAGAAATCTGTTTCAACAAGCCTCCAGGTGATTTTAATGCACATTTAAATCTGAGAACCACAGTCTAACCCCAGGTCTCTGGATTGGCTACTCTTCTGGTTAGGTCCTCACCTCTGGTCCACTGAGCTGTGGAGGTGCCATTGGGGTGGGAGAGAGAAAAAAGAGAGAGCTAAGAATGACATGGTATAAAACATGGTTATTCAGGGCTGTCCCTCTCTTGGTGACTATGGATGGACCAGGTGCAAAGACTGACATTTCTCTAACAGTTCTACCGAATACAGCACAGAATTTGGAACCAAAATTCTAAGCCCTAATTTCAATTGTTTCTCTGTTACTTGGAAGTTTTCTGACCAGAGTCAAGTCACTTTTCTCTTGTAGGCTCACTTTATTGATAGGTAAAAGATAGCATTACTCACTCTTGGGAATCTGTAAGGATCAAATTATGACGATAACTAGTATTTAAATAGACTTTACAGTTTACAGCACACTTACTCATATGTTTCTCAATTTGTCCCTCCGGTAAACGTATGTAAAAGTACTTGTAAACTGCAATTGGCTATAAAACTGTAGATCTTGCGGTTATTATATTTTCCAGGAAAGCTTAAGGAGGAGAGATGTTTCCTATGGTCCAGACCGACCCATGCAGTGACCATGAGCTTGTACCATGAATTTTGTACTACAGGATCTGATCTTAAAAAAGAACACCTTGAAGCCCTTGTTTCTAATGCTTTCGAGGCCTGAATCAAAGCAGTATATACTCCCCCCCGTTTGAATTTACTTAGAACCTGGCTCTTCCTTTACAAAAAGTACATTAACCACATGCATTTTCAGAGAACATCATAGACCTAAAAGTCATAACTTTGGGAACTGATCAAAATTTTATTCATGATATGATTTTAATCTCCATAAATGAGTATCTCATACATTGAGTTCCCATGGCATCTCTAGTTAACTATTTTTCATAAGTCAGTAGTTCTCAAAGTGTGGTCCTTGGACCACCAGCATCAGCATCATCTGGGAACTTGTTGGAAACGCAAATCCTCAGGATCCACTCCAGACCTACTGAATCAGACATTCTGGAGGTGAGGCCCAACAATCTGTGGTTTAATAAGCCTTCCAGATGATTCTGATAATGCTAAATTCTTAAGAATCACTGCCACCACTCTTCTTAGTTGTGCTGAATATTTTTTGAGAGCAGGGGTTGTGCCTTCTTTCCATTATCTTCTTCATAGTGCCTTGCACAGAGAAAGTGCTCAATTACCATCGGCAGATTTATGCAGTGGTGAGGTAAGATGTGAGGGTTGCCAAACTGGGAGCCACTAGACCTCTACCCAAGTCTTGGATTTGTTACTGAACAATTAGCACAAGAGCAAATGTCCATGGACAGTCCTGACATCAGTGTGTCCAAATTAGGATATTCAAGAATTTTATTTCCAATGTGGCTTCTTGTTTTGGGTATTCTTGGTTACTGAATGAAAAGCCACCCCTCCAATCCACTTGAACTCTGAAACCTGATCTTTTGTCTTCTCTCAATCTCTTGCACCTGTGTCCCACTGTGAACAAATACACCCATATTTTCACACTTGCCACTGAGCAATCTCTCCACCTCCTTGTTCCTAAATGGAACTCTGGTTTTCCAGGAGGCTACTCCTTGTCTTGCAACATTTTTCTAGAGAAGCAGCTCCATCTTTCCTGGCTCCTCACTGCCACATTCACAACTTTTCACACTTAGGGAAACATTAAAGACTGCTTCAAAGCTCATCCTATCCTTCTAACAGCCATTCTTTACCCCACTCAAAGTCATCTGCCGTCAGTGGTCCCCAACCATGGGAACTGGTCAAAATCCACTACCTCACCTCAAATCCTGACAACTCCTAGGAGCTTTCAGTGACCCACCCCCTTTCTTATTACTATTTTTTTTTTTCTATTTTGCTCGTCTCCAATCTAGCACAGTCTTGATCATTGAGAAAGTGCTAGATAATTTCTTGTTGGATGATTTTGAAGGAAAGTACATTATGAAGATAGTTTCAGTTCATACATGAGGAGAGTTTATGGGTTCTCAAACATGTCAGTGGTATAATCTAAATGCCAAAACAATGGCTTGGCCTATTGATTTAGGGCTGAGTGGGTTAGATCTTTTTCAGTACTGAGGATGCTTTCTGAGGTTCACATATTTACCCTTCTCACTCTTCTCAGAGGGATTTTCCAGACAGATTCTGAAACATAATTTTTTTATGTAAAACTCAGACATGGGCATCATTAAAAAAGTTCAAAAGTATAAAATGTCCTGTATAATTGGAATGTCTCCATAATTCCAATTATGATGTTGGCTATTGTTTTTAGATACTCACTGTTTATTCATTATGACAGTCTATTATTTATAAAGAGCTTCTTTCTTTTTACCTAATGTCCTCTGGCATCCAGTAAGATGATTATGTAATTCCTCTTCCTTGGCCTAATGTCATAATACATTTTGTCAATAGATTCTCTAATATTAAACCTTTATCACATCCCTGAGATAAATTCTAGTTGGTTATAAAGGATAAAAAATTTATTAAAATATCAGAGGCTGGCCCAGTGGCGTAGTGGCTAACTTCACGTGTTCTGCTTCGGCAGCCCAGGGTTCAGTGGTTCCGATCCTGGGCACGGACCTACACACCACTCATCAAGCCATGCTGAGGTGATGTCCCACATAGAAGAGCTACAGCTCTACAACTATGATACACAACTATGTACTGGGACTTTGGGGAGAAAAAAGTAAAAGAGGAAGATTGGTAACAGAAATTAGCACAGGGCCAATCTTCCTCAAAGAAAAATTTATTAAAGTATTGACTCCATTTTACTACAGTTTTCTGCTTTGGGATTTGTATCTTAATGTTTAAGAGATTTTATTTTCAAGTATACTGCATCACAGAGAAACATCTTTCCAAATTTTAAATATTGTTTTTTGAAAAAAACCTATGTTCCTGATTTAAAAATGCAAACAGTACAAAAAGAAATAAAATGAAAATTAAAACTTCTCTTACCTCAAATATATCCTAACTTTATTCCCTACTGTGAAAACTCTTTTAATGCATCTTTCTAGAAATTTTATGCACATAAAAGTATGTTAAATTATATGTGTAAATCCACTTAATACAAATCCATTTAATTCATGTTATATATGTTATATGTCATTATTTTTTAATGAATCTTTTGAAGATCTTTCTATATTGCCAAAAATAGACAAGATGTGCATAATATTTCATTGTATGATGTAACATCATTTATTTATCTAGTTTTGTATTGATGATCATTTAGGTTGTCCAGATTTTCAATATTATAAATAAAACTGCAACAAATATCTTCATGTACACATCCCTCTGTATCTGTATGTCTTATGGGGAAAATTATTAGAACTGGAATTGCTAATTCTTAATGTTATGATGGATATCCCCAAGTTACTCTTCAAAGAAGTTGCACCAGTTTGCACTAAGTGATTTCTTCTTGACGTGGAAAGCAAATCCATGTTTCACATTGTTGGGTAGTAGTCTTATTTAAGGTTAGAAAACCTCAAGTCCCGCTTCCACCAAGCACCCTAGCTGGCACCTAGAAGGACTGTCATTGAAGTCTTCTTGGATCCTTTCCTTGCAAGCTCTCTCTACCTTTCTCTCTCCAGGGTTATAATGGAAAAATTGAGTCTTTATTTCTATTCATCTTCTGGAAGAACTCTACCTTTGAGAGCTTTTAATTTCAAAATTCTCCTCCACAGCCTCAAATAAATTTGAAACTCTTTAGCTTTTAGAAGGAAAAGCACTTCCAGAAAATGTTAAGGAAGAACTGGTAGCAAAAATTCCCATTTGGTCCCCATAGAGTTGTGCTTTTAATAAACACTAGGGAAGTGCCCCCAAGTTGCACTCAATTGCAGCCTTGTTTCTTGCTCCCCAGAGGACAGTGCCACCAGGCAGCATTTACCCTGCTAACTTCTGCCTGTCTTCCTGTCTCTGTGAACCATTAGGATGTTTCTGTTCTCTCTCACTTCGCCCACTGTGCCTTCACTGCTCTGTTGACATGCTTTTTGTCTCCTCTTTTATCCCAGTCCTTCCCTGCAGCTTTCCTTTATGAGTGAGACACAGTCAGCCTCTTCCCGTCCTGTTGGAATTCACCAGGGCCATGTGTCTGACTATTCTACCATGGCTACAAGAGCTATGGCCAGGACATTTTTAAAGTGAGTGAAGTTTCTATCCAATTTTAACCTTAAACTTCTGATTTTTTCCCATTTTAGTCCTGTGGTGCCTCATTTCAGCCACTGTATTTTTTATGTTTATGTCAAGTTGGCCAGGTTTCTGGGGCTCCCCAAGAAGTGCAGTCATTACAGCCCCAATAACTAACATCCATAGACTACTGCTGTGGGAGAGGTGGCATCCGGCTCTGAGTCAGACAGCCCTGCTTTGAATCTCAGCTCTTTTCTCACTAGCTGCTCATGTGACTTAACCCCATGGAGCCTCAGTTTCCACATCACTACCATGGAAATAATTACAGCGTATCTATCTCAGCCTCACTGGAAGCGTTACATGAAAAATGTATGTAAAGTGCTAATGGTGCCTGATATATAATTAGAGCTTAGGAAGTTCTAATAGTGCCTGTTACTATTATTGTTATTGTTGTTATTTACAAATCACCTTTGTCATCTTTTTAGAGCCTCACAAAATGTATGAGGATGAGAAAACTGAGACTACAAGAGGTCAAATGACAGCCCAAGTCATGATCTACCTTTCTCTCTCTCTCTTTTTTTTTTTGTTGAGGAAGATTGGCCCTAAGCTAACGCTGTTGCCAATCTTCCTCTTTTTGCTTGAGGAAGATTCGCCCTGAGCTAACATCTGTGCCAATCTTCCTCCATTTTGTATGTGGGTTGCTGCCACAGCATGGCTGACGTGTGGTGTAGGTCCACGCCTGGGATCCGAACCCACAGACCCAGGCCACCGAAGTGGAGTGCACCAAACTCAACCACTACGCCACAGGGCCAGCCCCCTACTTTTCTTTTTTTTCTTTTTTTTTTTTTTTCATTTCGTGTTTTTTTAATTGCTTCTAGAAATGCAGAGTGGTGGGATTTATAAAATGTAAAAAATAATTTTTAAAGAGTGTTTGGGGAAATTCTTTTTTTTTTTTCTTTTTTTCTAAATTTTTTGTTTATTGCAGTAACATTGGTTTATAACATTGCAAAAATTTCAGGTGTACATCATTGTACTTCTATTTCTACATGGACTACATCATGTTCACCACCAAAATACTAATTACAACCCATCACCACACACATGTACCAAATTATCCCTTTCACCCTCCTCCCTACCCGCTTCCCCTCTGGTAACCACCAATCCAATCTCTGTCCCTATGTGTTTGTTTATTGTTGTTATTATCTACTACTTAATGAAGGAAATCATACGGTATTTGGCCTTCTCCCTCTGACTTATTTCACTTTGCATTATACCCTCAATGTCCATCCATGTTGTCACAAATGGCTGGATTTCGTCGTTTCTTATGGCTGAGTAGTATTCCATTGTGTATATATACCACATCTTCTTTATCCATTCATCCCTTGATGGGCACTTAGGTTGCTTCCAAGTCTTGGCTATCGTGAATAAGGCTGCAATGAACACAGGGGTGCATGTACCTTTGCAAATTGGTGTTTTCAAGTTCTTTGGATAAATACCCAACAGTGGAATAGCTGGATCATATGGTAGTTCTATCGTTGATTTTTTGAGGAATCTTCATACTGTTTTCCATAGTGGCTGCACCAGTTTGCACTCCCACCAGCAGTGTATGAGAGTTCCCTTCTCTCCACATCCTCTCCAACACATGTTGTTTCCTGTCTTGTTAATTATAACCATTCTGATGGGCGTGAGGTGATATCTCATTGTAGTTTTGATTTGCATTTCCCTGATAGTTAGTGATTTTGAACATCTTTTCATGTGTCTGTTGGCCATCTGTATATCTTCTTTGGAGAAATGTCTGTTCAGGTCTTTTGCCCATTTTTTAATTGGGTTGGTAGTTTTTTTGTTGTTGAGATGCATGAGTTCTTTATATATTTTGGAGATTAAGCCCTTATCAGATGTATGGTTTGCAAATATCTTCTCCCAATTGTTAGGTTGTCTTTTCGTTTTGTTGATGGTTTCCTTTGCTGTGCAGAAGCTTTTTAGTTTGATGTAGTCCCATTTGTTTATTTTTTCTATTGTTTCTCTTGCCCGGTCAGATGTGGTGTTTGAAAAGATGTTGCTAAGACCAATGTCGAAGAGCATACTGCCTATGTTTTCTTCTAGAACTTTCACAGTTTCAGGTCTTACATTCAAGTCTTTAATCCATTTGGAGTTAATTTTTGTGTATGGTGGAAGGTAAGGATCTACTTTCATTTTTTTGCATACGGCTATCCAGTTTTCCCAACACCATTTGTTGAAGAGACTTTCTTTTCCCCATTGTATGTTCTTGGTTCCTTTGTCAAAGATTAGCTGTCCATAGATGTGTGGGTTTATTTCTGGGCTTTCGATTCTATTCCATTGATCTGTGTGTCTGTTTTTGTGCCAGTACCATGCTGTTTTGGTTACTATAGCTTTGTAGTATATTTTGAAATCAGGGAGTGTGATACCTCCAGCTTTGTTCTTTTTTCTCAGGATTCCTTTAGCTATTCGGGGTCTTTTGTTGTTCCATATGAATTTTAGGATTCTTTGTTCTATTTCTGTGAAAAATGTTGTTGGAACTTTGATAGGGATTGCATTGAATCTATAGATGGCTTTAGGAAGTATGGACATCTTAACTATGTTAATTCTTCCAATCCAAGAGCACGGAATATCTTTCCATTTCTTTGTGTCTTCTTCAGTTTCTTTCAGAAATGTTTTATAGTTCTCGGTGTACAGATCTTTCACCTCTTTGGTTAAGTTTATTCCTAGGTATTTTATTCTTTTTGTTGCAATTGTAAATGGGCTGGTATTCTTAATTTCTCTTTCTGCTACTTTGTTGTTAGCGTACAGAAATGCAACTGATTTTTGTATGTTGATTTTGTGTCCTGCAACTTTACCATATTCGTTTATTACTTCTAAAAGTTTTCTGGTGGATTCTTTAGGGTTTTCTATATATAAAATCATGTCATCTGCAAATAGTGACAGTTTCACTTGTTCCTTTCCAATTTGGATCCCTTTTATTTCTTTCTCTTGCCTGATTGCTCTGGCTAGGACTTCCAATACTATGTTAAATAGGAGTGGTGACAGTGGGCATCCTTGTCTGGTTCCTGTTCTTAGAGGGATAGCTTTCAGTTTTTCACCATTGAGGATGATATTAGCTGTGGGTTTGTCATATATGGTCTTTATTATGTTGAGGTACTTTCCTTCTATACCCATTTCACTCAGAGTTTTTATCATAAATGGATGCTGGATCTTGTCAAATGCTTTCTCTGCATCTATTGAGATGATCATGTGATTTTTGCTCTTCATTTTATTAATGTGGTGTATTACGTTGATTGATTTGCGAATGTTAAACCATCCCTGCATCCCTGGAATAAATCCCACTTGATCATGGTGTATAATCTTTTTAACGTATTGTTGTATGCGATTTGCTAGTATTTTGTTGAGGATTTTCGCATCGATATTCATCAGTGATATTGGCCTGTAATTTTCTTTTTTTGTGTTGTCCTTGTCTGGTTTTGGTATCAGGGTAATGTCAGCTTCGTAGAATGAGTTAGGGAGCTTCCCCCCTCCTCAATGTTTTGGAAGAGTTTGAGAAGGATAGGTATTAAGTCTTCTTTGAATGTTTGGTAGAATTCACCAGGGAAGCCGTCTGGTCCTGGACTTTTATTTTTGGGGAGGTTTGTGATTACTGTTTCGATCTCCTTACTGGTGATTGGTCTATTCAAATTCTCCACTTCTTCTTGATCCAGTTTTGGAAGGTTGTATGATTCTAAGAATTTATCCATTTCTTCCAGATTGTCGAATTGGTTGGCATATAGTTTTTCATAGTATTCTCTTATAATCTTTTGTATTTCTGAGGTGTCTGTTGTAACCTCTCCTCTTTCATTTCTGATTTTACTTATTTGTGCCTTCTCTCTTTTTTTTCTTGGTGAGTCTAGCTAAAGGTTTGTCTATTTTGTTGATCTTTTCAAAGAACCAGCTCTTGGTTTTATTAAGTTTTTCTATTGTTTTTTTGGTCTCTATTTCATTTATTTCTGCTCTGATTTTTATTATTTCCCTTCTTCTACTGATTTTGGGCTTGGTTTGTTCTTCTTTTTCCAGTTACTTTAGGTGCATTTTTAGATTGTTTATTTGAGATTTTTCTTGTTTGTTGAGATAGGCCTGTATCGCTATAAACTTCCCTCTTAGAACCGCTTTTGCTGTATCCCATAAATTCTGGCATGTCGTATTTTCATTTTCATTTGTCTCCAGGTATTTTTTATTTCTTCTTTGATTTCTTCGTTAACCCAGTCGTTGTTCAGTAGCATTTTGTTTAATCTCCATGTATTTGTGGCTTTTCTGATTTTCTTCCTATAGTTGATTTCTAGTTTCATACCGTTGTGGTCAGAAAAGATGCTTGGTATTATTTCAATCTTCTTAAATTTATGGAGACTTGTTTTGTGGCCTAATATGTGATCAATCCTGGAGAATGTTCCATGTGCATTTGAAAAGAACGTGTATTCTTCGGTTTTTGGATGGAATGCTCTGTATATATCTACTAGGTCCATCTGTTCTAGTGTGTCGTTTGAGGCCAATGTTTCCTTATTGATCTTCTGTTTGGATGATCTATCCGTTGGTGTAAGTGGAGTGTTAAAGTCCCCTACTATTATTGTGTTACTGTCTATTTCTGTTTTTATGTCTGTTAATAATTGCTTTATATATTTAGGTGCACCTACATTGGGTGCGTAGATATTTACAAGTGTTATATCCTCTTGTTGGATTGTTCCCTTGATCACTATGTAATGCCCTTCTTTGTCTCTTTTTACAGTTTTTGTTTTAAAGTCTATTTTGTCTGATATGAGTACTGCTACCCCAGCTTTCTTTTCATTGCCATTTGCGTGGAGTATCTTTTTCCATCCCTTCACTTTCAGTTTGTGAGTGTCTTTAGGTCTGAAGTGTGTCTCTTGTATGCAGCATATATACGGGTCTTGTTTTTTTATCCAGTCAGCCACCCTATGCCTTTTAATTGGGGCATTTAGTCCATTGATGTTTAAAGTAGCTATTGATAAGTATGTACTTACTGCCATTTTTTAACTTTTTTTTTTTTTCCCTCAGTGTTTTAGCAGTCCTTCTCTGTTCCTTACTTCTTCTATACAGAATTGATGGTCACTTTAGTTTGACCTCTGTCTGAAAGCTGTACTCTTTAACTACCCTCCTCCCTCCTTTTATGTTTTTGATATCATATCTAACCTCTTTTTTGTGCATTTGTATCCATTACGTTCTAATCGTGGAAATAGATAATTTTTCCTATTTGTGGTCTTCTCTTTTCCCCTTAAATCAGTCCCTTTAACATTTCTTGTAACACTGGTTTCTTGGTGACAAACTCCTTTAATTTTTGCTTATCTGGGAAAATTTTGATCTCTCCTTCCATTTTGAATGATAACCTTGCTGGGTAGAGTATTCTTAGCTGTAAGTTTTTTCCTTTTAGCACTTTAAATATATCGTGCCATTCTCTTCTAGCCTGTAAGGTTTCTGCTGAGAAGTCAGCTGATAGCCTTATGGGGTTTCCTTTGTATGTAACTTGACATTCTCTTGCGGCTTTTAGGATTCTCTCTTTATCTTTAATTCTGGACATTTTGATTATGATGTGTCTTGGTGTGGGCCTCTTTGGGTTTATCTTGTTTGGGGCTCTCTGTGCCTCCTGTACCTGGATGTCTGTTTCCTTCCTTAGGTTAGGGAAGTTTTCATCTATTATTTCTTGAAATAGATTCTCTGCCCCCTTGTCTCGCTCTTCTCCTTCCGGGACACCTATAACACGGATGTTAGTGCGCTTGATGTTGTCCCAGAGGTCCCTTAGACTGTCCTCACTCTTTTTAATTCTTTTCTCTTTTACCTGTTCACCTTGGGTAATTTCTTCTAGTCTTTCTTCCAGCTCACTGATCCGTTCTTCTGTATCCTCTACTCTGCTTTTGAGTCCCTCTAATGAGTTTTTCATTTCCAGTATTGTATTCTTCCTTTCTGATTGGTTCTTTTTTATATCTTCCATTTCTTTGTTGACATTCTCACTTAGTTCATCTATTCTTCTCCCCAGATCAGTGAGCATCCTTAACACTCTTAGTTTGAACTCTCTGTCAGGTAGGTTGCTCATTTCTGTTTCACTTAGTTCCTTTTCTGGGGTTTTGTCCTGTTCCCTTACTTGGAATGTATTCTTTTGCCTCTTCATTTTGCCTCCTTCCCTGTGCTTGTGTCTACATATTAGGTAGGTCAGCTACGTCTCCTGCTCTTGGATAGGTGACCTTAGGTAAGTGATGCCTTAGGAGGCTTCCAGTGTGCTTCCCTCAGTTCTCAATGTTCCAGGGGTGGCCCCTATGTGGGCTATGTGTGTCCTTCTATTGTGGCCTGTTAGCTCTCCCTATAGGCACCCAGGGAGGTTGAGTTATGCTCCTGGCCAGCTGTTGTAATGCTCAGCTGCTTGTAGTTGTTGTGGACCCTTCAGTCTCTTTATCAGGTGTGGGGAGCCCCAGCACAGTTGGCTGTAAGTTCTAATACCACATTTGTGTTGCAGTATTTCTTTTAAGTGAGTAGGTCCCCACCGTGGCAGGTTGTTAGGTTCAGGGCCTTAGAATTGCTGTAAACCTCTAGCCTATTAGGTCTCTTGTCAGCTCTCTGGGGATTGCAGCTGGGTGGGGCTGCCCTCAGGCACAGGAGCACCCAATTGTTTCAGGCTTTGGAAGGTGGGGCAAACCTCCTATGTGGGTCTTTGAGAAGCACAAGTCTTCTGCAGCTGACAAGCCCTGTTGCCCACAGATCCACACACACAGTCAACACAGTCCTGCCCCGTGTGAGCACCCCGACCTCCCCAAATGGACCCAGTCTCTCCACGGCGGGAGCCCCACACACTCCGCCACCACCCCACACTCTCCACCCGCTCCTTGTGCATACCCTGCCCCGCTCAAGTCAGCTCAGTTGCCAGGCTGCAGAGAATCCAGTCACCAATCTATGCAGGCCCACACGTTGCCTGAGGGCTTGTTGTTGGGTGGGGCCAGTCTCTAGGGTGGGCTGCCTGCCCTGGCTGAGCTGGATTAAATCGGTGCTCTAGCGGGTGGAGCAGACCCTGGGCTAGCAGGTCTCAGGAAAAACTCCAATGGCGTCTGTGTCAGCACGCTCACACCAGGCCACAACAATGGCTGCCGCCAATGTCCCAGTCCCTGGAGAGGTCTCACCCTTCACCGAGATGCACTCAGGGCCTATTAGGTGAGTCTCTTGTCACCGAAGCACTGTGCACCTTTCTTTCTGGTGATTTTAGGATGCTTTCTGGAACGGGTGAGTTTGTGCGCGGGCCCTTTAAGAGCCAGTTTTAGTTTCTTTGTGAACCGGGTTTTCTGGGGATGCTCCCCAATGTTTTAGTAGCAGGTAAAGTCAGATGTTATGCCGCTGGTCTCGATTGTGCTGGGTCCACAAAATGCCCACAGGGGGGGCGCTTCCGGCTCAGGACCCCGCGCCTCCAGGGAGGCTGCGTACCTGTGAGCTGCTCCCGGCGGCCGTGAAGCTGGCGGCTTGTGAAGGCGGCGTTTTTCCTCTCCGGAAGGGAGTCTCTGCCTCTTCCACCTCAATTAGGATTGTCCGTTGTTGCAGGAGTTCCTCTTATCCAGTTTTCAGTTCTGTCTCAGGGGTAATTTTTCCACGAGTAGTTGTAAATTGGCTGTGTCCACGGGAGGAGGTGAGTTCCGAGTCTGCCTACGCCGCCATCTTGACTCCGCCCCTTCTCTTTTAAATATTAAATTTTTTGTCTCTTCTATCACTTTATGGATTTTGGTGTTCAGATGAACATTACCAAACAAACTTTGGTCTAACCGAAATGAAATATATATTTTTGTGTGTCCTTGTGTTTTGTATTTTTCAGTAGTCAGACTGACTCCTCAAAGGGGACTAAATCACCTTTAAAGTCCTGTCTCACACTGAGATTCCCAGAAAGTGATTGTAAACTGCCTAGGTAAATAACCAAGGCATATTGCACACAGACACGCTCTTCCATTTCCTTCTAGCTTTTCCTTACACGAACTAGGTTGCCATGTTACCCTGCTTCCCATAGAGAGCACACCTGTACCCTCTCCAGTTTCACCCTGATATTTCCTCCATCACTGCCCTCACTGATTTCTCCTTTGTGAATGTTTTCAAAATTATATTACTGCCTCTCATTCACTTAATTCAAACCCTAGGCCAGAACAAAAGGTTATAAATCCCAGTCTCTTATGACCTCAAACTGGGACCAACTTGGTCTGTATTATAAAGAATATTTGCATGTGATTTACGTAGAATGATCCATCTACCTTCAATAATTTTTCATGGCAAAGCATGATTAGGACTTCTTTCCTTCCTTTCTGTTTTGATTTTCCCTATTATTTTGATGATGTCCATTCCAGGTTTGGCTCCTCTCAGAAGTTCCTAGCAGAATGGATTTCAAGAGATGCCTTGAACCACATACATGTTTACTTAAGCTCTAGCTCGTGTGTGGTAAGATCTTGCCCTGTGCCAGGTGGTGTACCATGAATTCCATACCTAGAGTTTCCTTTATTCTCTACATCAACACCACAAAATAGACGTTTTTATGCTTTTTTCTCCCTTTATAGATGGGGAGACTATGGGATAGTAATGTTTGGAGTAATGACAGCTGGGTAGTTATACCAACTTTCTGCAAAACACAAACCTCACCATGGTTGAGCAGAGGTGAGCTTGGGTTTTCTAAGTGATGAAAGATGCCACCAGTTTCACAGCCAGGCTCAGGGGCATGCTGCTGTCCCTTCCTCTCTACCATCAGCCTCAAGAAGAGCCTTTCTTTCTTCCCCTTAACTCTGCTGCTCTCTTCCCAGGGCTTTTGTGACCAAGGTGCTTCCATCCTTATTATGGAAGTACCTCACACCAGTTTGAGAACTTGGTAATTTGGAAATAAAACAGACACTACCAGCTAAAAGTAGGGTTGGACCGAGGTTCCAATATAAGGAGAGCATGATGAAGGCATCAAACCTAGCCCCAAAGATGAAGTGATATTGGGACATGCCACATGGTAAATTAATGTAGCAGGAATTTTCAAAGGGTTGAATATGTGATTCAGAGTCATGGGTGAAAGCCACAGTCAAGGCAAAGCTGAAGAACATTGGCTGGCCATGATGAATTTGCTCAGAACACCTAGAGAGTTTGGGACTCCATTTGAAGTCATGAAATCTTACCACTGTGAGCCACCTTTGTTAACCGTTGATTCTGCTGGTTATGAAAGTTTTGCTATATGCAGGAAAGGAAGTCATGGGCTTCTTCTTTGCCAGCTGCCTCACTAAGTCTTTGTAGGGACAAGAATAACCACTGAACACTGACCTCTCCTTGTATCACATATCAGACAGAGGCAGAGATGGAAAGAAAATGGGCGTTAGACTCTCACGGAATCGAATTTCGAATATGTTACTTTCTTACAATGTGACTCTGAAACATTTGATTATGTATTTTCAGCCTATTTCCCCTTTCAGCCAAATGAAGATACCATCTAGCCTACTTCTTGTGAGGATTAGAGCTGTATTCTACATGACCATCATACTGATGAATGTCAATTGTAGGTTAATATGGATGGAGAGATCAGACACAATGAGAACCAGGATAAACAAAGAGGGGTTATTTGTTTAAAGGATACAGAAGGAAGCCTGCACATTCAGGAAACAGGGAAAAGAGATAAACATTTCCCAATTCCACACAGAACCATATGTTTCTGACTTACTCCTAACATGGCCTCAGCAGAGGGCATGCAGTTGAGAAGAATGTTGAGTGAGAAAAGGCATATCCTGCTGCCTGCCTCCATGACCAGCTTATGTAACTAAAGCTACAGCAGTTCTATACTTATGCTAATCAGGACCAGTGCCAGACACCATGTCCCCTGACCTAGGTGCACCTCGTGATTCAGAGTCACACAGTGTTTAATATGGCCACAGAAGAGGGAGTGCTATGGTGCCCTTGGGCATGATCACAGCCCTCATTTGTGGGCCACAGCTTCATTTATGGCCTACAGCTGCCAAAGTAGAATAAGTGTCAGTAGCTCATGTGCCTCTGGTGTCATGTCAATAGGCCCTTAGGCTCCCTCTAGGACTTGTCATGAATAGATGTGAAGCACCTGTCACTGAGTAGACATACAGTCATAGCAGATATCATCATCATCATCTCATTATTTTTATTGATGTTTCTCTTTTTTTATTGCATGACCATTAGTCTCTTGGGTCACTCACTCATCAAACATTTGTTGAGCATTTACCATACACTAGGTATCAGCCAGGCACTAGTGATCCAAAGTTGAATAAGACAGGTACAGCACCTGCCCTCATAAATGTAAAAATGCCATTACGGCACAATGTGACAATTGTCATAATGGGGGAATTACAGGGTGCTTTGGGAGCACATAAAAGGAACACCTACTCCAGACTTAGAGAATTTGGAGAAAGTTCCCAAAGGAAGAAAAGCCAAATTTGTAAGCTGGAGATTTCTCTTATTCATTTATTCAATTATCCACCTTTACTCAGTCAACAAAATTACTTACTAATAATATTTTAATTAATTAACATATCCCAAATATTATCATTTTACATATAATCAATGTAAAAATATTAATGAGACAGTTTACACTTTATTGTGCTAACTCTTTCAAAAGCAAATACGTATTTTACACTTACACATTTCAAATACTCAGCACATTTCAAGTTCTCGATAGCCGTTTATGGCAAGTGGCTTGTATATTGGACAGCACAGGTGGGGTAGCTTCCAGGCATTGTACTAGTTGCTAGAGATACCATGGTGTGCACACTAGACACAGTCCCTGTTCTAACTGAGCACAAAATCTAGTCATTAGCTAGGTAAAAAGGGATTAGCAGGGGAGGAAAGAATGTTCTGGTCAGAGAATCAATAAGTGTGAAAGTCTATAGGTGAGAGACCATGGTGAGCTTTGAAATGGAATAAAGTCTCAAGGAGAAAAAGGGAGGGCAAAGCAAAAAGTGAAAGAAGGGGTACAGAGGTAATCGGAAGCCAGATAATGAAGCTCTCAAGTCATATTTAAAAGCTTAGACTTGATCTTAAAGCTAATGGGGAGCGCTGAAGGGTTTTAAGCAGGTGAGTGACTTAATCAGATTTGCATTTATGAAACATGTTGCTGCCTGCTTTGTGTAGAATGGATTGGAGTGAGTTGATCAAAGACGTGGAGATCACTTGGGAGGCTGCCACAGTAAACTTGATAAGAGATAATGTTGGCCTGGACTGGAATTGAAGAGAAGTGGAAGGATGTGAGAGAGTCTTAAAACGTGAGGGATTTGATGATGGATAGGTTGTAGTGAGTGTGATGAAGAGGAGTTATCCATGATGTCCAGGCTCTGGATAGTCCTAGAGGATAGATAGTAGAGCCATTTACTGTGGCAGGTAGTACAGGAGAAGGGTCAGGAGAGGGGTGCTGGGGGTGGAGAGATGAGGGATGATGAATGTCCAGTTTGGACTCAGTGAATTTGAATACAGATGCTTACTCAGAAGGCATAATTGGAGAGAATTCTAAGGGGGTAATGGAGGCCCATTCAGGAAAGAGTCTTTAAAAGAGAATTTAAAACAGTCTTTTTACAAAGTTATGAGCAGGGTAGAGTGAAATCAGTGGTGGCTAGTGAAGCACTCTGACATGAGCAATAACGGAAAGCCATTCTCACTCTCTATACGTCTGAAGGTCACAGAGGAGAGGTTGTTTTCACAACTTACTTTACCAATAGAAAAGTGCCACCAACAAGCCTTATGGACTTGGGTGGAGTTTTGTGGACTTGTCAAGGCATAGCCTGGCTGGAAGGAAACTGGAGAAATAAAGAACTCAGTCTCTTTCCTCTCCTCCTCTGAGCTCCTGCCGGTGGCTAAGTGAACTCCCCTAGAATTCAGAAAGCCAGGGAAATAGTTGATGAAGTTCATAGAGACAGTATCCCAGAGCCCAGAGCACAGTGAAGAAAGGAGGAGAGTGTGTTTCGAGGGACAAGTGAGAACTCAATAGCACACACTGCCTCCAAGATATCCAAGTGGAAATATATGGTAGGCTATTGCCTACGTGGGTCTGGAACTCAGGAGGATAGTTTGGAATAAATTTATGGATGTAGGAGTCGATAGTTTAGAGTGGAAATGCAATCCATGAAAGTGGATGACATCTCCCAGGAAGAGCATGTAAAGTGAGGACAGAGCCCTGAGGACCACCAGTATCCACGGTAGAAACTCTTTCCTGAATGGGCCTCCGTTGCCCCCTTGGAAGAATGACTAGGAGCTGCATAGCATGTTGGTCTGTTAATTTTTTAAAAGGCCCTTTCATGTATAAATCAAACTGCTTGCAAATCATTGACTTCACAAAATTGGCCACTTCTGTGATTATTTTTAATGCTTTTTGCTGTGCAGTTTTCAGGTTTTCCTTCTTTATTATTTCTTTAAACACCTAATCACCACTCCTGGGACCAACTTGCTTCCTGCTAATGATATGTACTTGCTGAGTCTGTATTTTTTCTTTTTTATTGTAAGATCCCATCATCTAGTTTCCCACTTCAGACTGGTGGATAAGACTGTTGGAACTTTCTAAAAGAAAATGGATATGGAAAACACAAATTTGGGGGAACTAAAACATTATGGGAAATATTTTATAGAAAAGAGGGCAACAACAGAGAAAGAATGAGAGGGAATGAGAGATAAGAGCAGTTCTAGAAGCTTGCTGTCAACTGAACAGGATGCTGGAATCTCAGTGCGAATAAGTAAAGGCAGGAAATATGGAAAAGAGAAGCGGCCTTTGGACGTGAGGTTGAAGGGGCTTCTGTGCAAAAAACTGAACTTTTGGATGTATGTTGTGGTGGTGGGGTTCCTAGTGTTGCTTCTTTGAATTGAATAGTTTGCAGTATTTGAATTGTGAGTCAGGAAACTACCTTGAAAGCAGAGTCTGGTCACCTGGGAATAGAAAGATGACAATACTTAAGTGAAGAGTTCAGGGCCCAAATTAGGGTTTTTGATGGGGCTCTAGTGACTGAAAGGAAACTAGGAGTCAGAGCCTGAGCAGAAGCCTAATAAGTTAAGCTCATTGGAATCAAATGGTGGAGATTAGAGAGTGAGGCTGCTGCCTGATGCTCACACAGGTGCCTGGGCACCAGTCTACAATGGGCACACGGGGTGTAAGTTTCCATTCCATCTCTGCACTATTGAGGGCACAATCTGGCAGTAAACCAGAAGCTCCTTCTCATTAGAAAGTGTGAATAATCTGTTGCCTTCCTACCATCAATTCTAAAACAGAATCATTAGTGCCGTAATAAAGGTAAGTGTAGTGCTATGGGACCATCAGGGATAGCTACTACCTAAGTCTGGTGGAACCTTGAAAGATGAGGAGGATTTAGTTTGGCATAGAGGGAAAGGTTACAGGTGGAAGGGACAGCATATGGAAAAACATAGTTGTAAGTGTGGGTATTGATGAGGAAAATCAGTCTTCATAATAAGCAGAATTTTGTGTCACTTATTCTAGAAGTCAAAATCTCAAAAAAAAAACCAATAAATCTTTAATGTAGTTCTCCAATCATTTATTAATCAAATACCATAAACTTTTTCACATATGTGTTATCAGCATCCCTCTCGGTTAGCTTTCTTGGATTGGCTAATTCATGTCCATATCATAAGGGCTACAATAATGGAAATTACAGGGAGCTACAGAAAAGCTCACGTGGAATCTAGCCTTGAGGAGTCAACGGAGGTTTCCTAGGAAAGTGACACCTAAGGTACATCCAAAACATGAGTAAGAGGTAGCCAGGTGAAGAGGGTGGAGGGGAGATAGGGAAGAGTTTTCCAATCAGAGAGTGAGGTAGGTATTAAATGTGGCCTCAATTCTTTACCTCTCTGGATGAATCAGGCCCATTGCCATGAAACATTGCAGTGTCCCCACCCCTCCAAGTCTGGGCTCAGCCATGTGACTTGCTTCGGCTAATGAGATTTTAGTAGACATAATGCAAACAGAGGCTTGAATAAGCAGTTTTTCATTTCTGCTTACCCTCTTCTTGCACTCTGCCATCATCATGAGAACATGCCCGCGTGAAGATGCTAGAGGATGAGAGACATGGAGCCAAGTCTAGTTGCTCTAGCCATCCTGCTGAGGCCATCCTAGATCAGCCAGAGCCAGCCAGTCCTTAGACATGGGACTGAGTCCAGCCTAGATCAGCAGAGCCACCTACCTAAAATGTATGAGCAGTAAACACATATTATTGCATATCACTAAGATTTTGTGGTTGTTTGCTCTGCAGCATTATTGTGGTAATAGATAACTGATAGAATAAGCTTGGGAGCCAATGAATGAATAGGGTACTTAAATCACTAAAAGGAGGTCAAATAGTAACCATTCCCATTAGTTCTTCATGTATCATTTCTGGACTGCTGTAAGACAGTTTAAAAACAGTTCCCATTGTATGATCAATACCAATAGAAGGACTATTGAAGAGTCTTGAGGCAAATACTGATGTGAGTCCTATTGACCTTAGTTAAGGAAATTGAACCCAGCTTAATGGAGTCTTATAGCTAAAGGGCTGGAGATAGCGGTGGAGGAAGAGTTCAATGGATTTGTTATTTAGTCTCCCTGAGTAAAGATTTATAATCAGTAGTACTCTTTTTTGTTGTTTCTTCAAAATTAGAACACAACTTGATATTGCTTGGACTATCAGATATGCCACTTAAACATGGAATCTATCAAGTAACTAAATCCCATGCAAGTAAGACAATTAATCACCTGCTCCTGTGTTAACACTTCTCTTTATGACCTAA
This sequence comes from Ceratotherium simum simum, assembly GCF_057802395.1. NCBI lineage: Eukaryota > Metazoa > Chordata > Mammalia > Perissodactyla > Rhinocerotidae > Ceratotherium > Ceratotherium simum. The sequence continues at coordinate 33,318,006 of NC_141904.1, forward strand.
ATATTGAACCTAATATCCTAGTCCAGTGGTTCTCAGACTCTGGTGTGCATCAGAAACACTTGAAGGGCTTATTGAAATAAGATCACTGGGCCCCAGCCCCAGAGTTTCTGATTCAGGTGGTTGGTCTGGGGAAGGCCCAAGAATTTGCATTTCTAACAAGTTCCCAGGTGATGCTGACATTATGCTGGAAACTATACTTTGAGAACTACTGCTTCCATGACTTTGATGGTTTTTTTATATGTCAACTTGGCTAGACTATGATTCTCAGTTGTTTGGTCAAACACTGGTATAGATGTTGCTATGATTAACATGTAAATCAGAAGACTTTAAGTAAAGCCAATTATCCTCCATAATGTGGGTGGGCCTCATCCGATGAGTTGGAGCTTTGAAAGCAAAGACTAAGGTTTCCAGAAGAAGGAATTCTGTCTCAGCCTAGAAATCCTGACTGAGTTTCCAGCCTGTTGCCCTGTAATTTGGACCTAAGGATGCAACATCAACTCTTGTGTGAATTTCCAGCCCACTGGCCTGCCCTACAAATTTCAGACTTGCCAGTCCCTACAATCATACAAGTCAATTCCTTAAAATAAATCCTTCTCTCTCTCACTCTCTAAAGAATCTATTGGTTCATTTTTGTTCTGGAGAACTCTGATTAATACAGTGAGACTACAACGAAGTTTCCTAAAAAAAAAAAAAAAAGTTACAACTTTGCACATGTTGTTCTCTTCACTCAGAATGCCTTTTTCTACTTTTTCACCATTGGGAAGCCTCCTCAGCCAGAAGAAGATCCATCTCAAATATTCCACGTTGGAAGAAACTTTCCTGACTTCTTCTGGAGTCAGTTTCCTTGTTCTGTGGGCTGCCCTGTGGTTACATTATAAACTTCACCACAGAAGATGTTCTAGAGAGCTGGGCATCATTTTAACCTTATCTGCATGATAAAATTGTTCATGAGTTCTGGCCTGTAGTTAGCATTTAATATATGTTTTGAATGAATAAATGAGTGAAATAATGGCTTCTGTTCCTATTGAAATTTATTAATGCATCAAAGGGCTATAAAAATAAAGAACTGCCAATTAGCCATAAGAAATAGTATGAACACAAGCATATATTTTCACTTGACCAAGCTCACCAAAAACCTATGAGGACAATAGCTGCCAGATAAATAAACAAGCTGTTATTGTAATAACTGAACTAGGCTCCTGATTTGTGCGTGAGCATTTGGTCATGTAACTGTAGACTCATTCAGCCATTCAAAAAGTATTCATTGAGTGCCTACTGTGTACCTGGCTGTGTCAGATGATGTGTATGTTACTGATCACTCATTATGGCACTTTTCCTCAATGCTCTTAAAAAGTTTTCTCAAGCAATATTAAGACAATATGTCTTCACACATCTAGAAAATTAGAAATGTTTTTCTTACATGTTTTTAATTCCAGAAATAAAAAGAAAATTAAGCAAATGGCACTAGAATTAGAAAGAATGAGCAATTCATTAGGCAATAAGAATATTAACTAGAAATTGTGAATCTCTTTCCTATTTTAATATGCACTTGAGCTTAATTGGCTAAGTTTTGAATATGGGGTGATGAGTTGAGTTGTTAACACAAATCACACACCTTTTATATACTTAATAAAATCCAAGAGTCTGGGATGCATTTGCGTTGCAGACAATTTATGTGCAGGAGTCAGTGAGTTGAGTAATAGAAAGGGATAATAGGAAATCAGTGGCTGAGAAACCTATAAAGTAAATTAATGCGTGCCTTACTTTATTAATTTATAACAATAATGTAATGGATAAATCAATGAGGAGTGTTTTGAGAGAAATGGATGGAAGGAAGAGTTCCTCCTTTTTGCAATTTGTTGAAATCATTTCCTCTGCAGAGGAAATGTTGACAAGAGGTAAGGAAATGTCTTGCTCTTGGCACAGAGGGAAAGCTTGTAGTGTAGCAGAATCTGCTGGTGCTCTGCTCTATGCCTTAGGTCTTATGATTTTAGAGAGTTCCCTTTGACATCCAAATGCTAGTATTTGCATCTCTTTGCTTGAAGACTTGTTTCCAAAGCCTCCACTTTAGGAGGCTGGGAGTGCTTGGAAAATAATTTGTTCCCTGCTTCTCAGCAGCCCTCAACTAATGACTGATAGGGGTTGGTGTATAAATACCTCAGCTCCCTAATTCCTTGGGTGGTATAAATTTTAGGTATTATTTTACATAGTTTCCATTCAGGATTAAGTCCCATTTATCTACAAGAGAAGCTGGACTGATGGGCTGCCTTCTCTTCCCTGTGTCACTTCCCACTTTCTTAGTAGTGCGTCTTGCATCTCCCAAATAAATGCTTTGCACTTGAATCCCTGCTCAAGGTTAGCTTATCAGAAAACCTGAACTAAGATAGGAACAATGAAAAGAATAATAAAAAGAACAATGAAAAGAATGTTTGTTCCTGCTATTCTTTGTTGGACGCTGGCAGGGGCCTGATTTTTCAGGTTGTGCAGTCCTGACTTGGAAGTACTGGTTACAGAATCCAATTAGCTGGCACTCCCAGGTTTCAGAGTTTTGAAGAGCTGGTTAGAGTAGGATTCTGCTTACAGAGGAGCGTTCTGGATAGATGGGGGTCTTTTAAGGCCATTTAGCCGAACTCTTCCTTATTGTCCTTCCTCTCTCCCTATCAGTTGTGTCCTGTAGTCTTCTCATCAACACACACTTGCAGAAGACCGATTAGTGCTAATCAGACTGAGCTTTGTTCATTTTCCATTGCCTGTCTTCACTGGAGACAGTAAACATTTGTCTCAGTAACATTGAAAGCGAGCATTTTTCTCCTTTTACTCTTTGCGTTGCCAGCTTAATTAGCAGTTTGCGCAAGGCTACATAATGCCGTTTGGAGATGCTCTCTCTCTGTTCCATTTAGGGAGAGAATGTCCCCTTTTAAAACTTTGTGTACATCTCCGTGGAGGGAAGTTGTGCAATGTGAATTTTTCTCTCAGGTATCATCTTCCACCTAACTACTATAAATATTCTCCTCACTCTTCTTGTAAACCACAATGATCTAGTTTCCAACCAGCAGCCAGAATGGTCAGTTAAGATAGAAATTTGTTCATGCTCTTTCTGCATAAAACCCTCTGATGGGTTTCTTATGTACTTCTTATAAAATCCAAACTCTTCCCCCATATTACAAGTTCTCATTCCCTTATGCCCTTCAAGTCTTTGTTCAAACATCACCTTCTCAGAGAGGCCTCTCTTGACCACCCTATTTGAATTTGCTAGTCCGTACTTAGCACTTCCTATCTCCCTTCTCTGCTTTGTTATTTTTATAGCACTTGTCACTATGTGATTTACTGCATGTTTTGCTTATTTGTTTGTTGATCATCTTACTTCACCAGGACAGAGCTTCTCTTACTCAGCAAAATGCATTTAAGATTCATCCATGTTGTTGTGTGTATCAGTGGTTCATTCCTTTTTATTAGTGAGTAATATTCCGTTCTGTGGATGTACCTAGTTTGTTTATCCATTCACCGCTTGAAAGACTTCTAGATTGTTTCCAGTTTTCAGCAATTAAGAATAAAGCTGCTATAAATATTTGTGTACAGGTTTTTGTTTGAATATAAGTTTTCATTTCTCTTGGGTAAATACCTAGGTGTGGGATTACTGGGTCATATGGTAAGTATATGGTTAACTTTATTAGAAACTGTCAAACTGTTTTCCAAGGTGGTTGTACCATTTGCACTCTCACCAGCAATGTGTGAGAGTTCCAGCTGTCCTAAATCTTTGCCAGCACTTGTTATTGTAGGTTTAAAAGTGTGATGGGCACTTTAAAAGAGTACCTGAGACCCATCATTCTATTTAATCATAATTTCCAGGTGGGGCCCAAGGGCAGATCTCATTGTTTATTATTTTTAATAAGATTTATAATTTAAAAAATTATTAATATTAATGAGTTTATTTTTTAGAATGGTTTTAGTTTAGCATAAAAATTGTGAAAGCACAGGCAGTTCCCACATCTCCCTTTCCCCCTGCACGGTTTCCCCTATGATTAGCATCTTAGATTAGTGTAGTACATGAGTTACAATTGGTGAACCAATATTGATACATTATTAACTAAGGTTCATAGTTTATATTAGGGTTCACTCTTGGTATCATACAGTTCTGTGGTTTGGACAAATGCAAATGTTATGTGTCTACTACCACAGTATCGCACACAATAGTTTCACCTCCCTAAAAATCCCCCATGCTCCACCCACTCATTCTTTCCCTCAACCCACCCTGAACCCCTGGCAACCACTAATCTTTTTACTGTCTCTGTAGTTTTACTTTTTTCTGGATGTCATATAGTTGGAATTTTACAGTATCTAGCCTTCAAACTGGCTCCTTTCACTGATTAATATGTATTTAAGGTTCTTCAGATCTTTTTAAAAATCTTCTCAGGAAATTGTAATGTGCAGCCAGGTTTGAGAAGCACCAAATGAGAATATAAACGCCCAGAGGATATTTCTTTTCTTTGATGATGTTTTGCTGATTTGTATATCCTCAGGGCCTAGAACACGGCCTGGCATAGAACAGGCTCTCAGTAAATATCAAATGAGTAAATGAATGAATGATAAGGCTAAACTAGGTTCACAGAGATGTGAATATTCCTCTTGATGATCCTTTCATGATCTCTAAGGTAGTTTCACAGCAAATGATCCTCTGAGTTGATCATTTTCACTTGACTGGAGTTTACCACTCCCTATCTTGCTGTACCCATACATGGTTACTCCTCAAAATACAATACACCTTGAACTTCCCTCCATAACTTCTTTGTCTTCTTTGTTTGGAAACCTTCTCCTTCATTCTGCCTTTAAAATCCTTCCAGACTGTCTACACACAACTCAGATTTGATTTCTTACAAAAGACCTCCCCAAGTACCCCAAACCCTTCTCTAGACTCTAAAGATAATTATTGCTTTTAGATTCATTGGACATTGTGAAATACTATCTGTTCTCTCTATTCTATTGCTCTCCTGAAATCCTATTTAAACTTGATTGTGTTATTTTTCTGTGTTTCTACCCAGTTACCCAACCAGACTCTGAGTACCCTATGGGCAGGGATTATATTATTATTCACTTTAATCCCCTCTAACACCTAGCATTTTACCAAGCTTGATAAATATTTGTTTATTTGCTTTTTTTTTTAGTTCAGGAAATGATGAACTATAGGGACTGGGAATGATGTAATGGGAACCGCACAGTCCAGGCAACCAGACGTTGGGATACCAGTCATTTAACCTCTTTGGGCCTCAGTTTCCTTATTTGCATAATCAACATTTGTACTCACGTCTCTAATTTCTTCTCTATTTGTACCATTCGTGTTTTGATTATCATAACAACAATATGGTAATTGGACAAATGATATAATTGGCCTAAACAGACATAGCTTCTGTTGGGATTAAACATCAGTCTTTGAAAACAACAAACAAACAAGACTAAAGCTGTTGGCATGAGATCGGTTCTAATTTTCATGGAAAATTTTCATGAGTTGTTTTCCTTTCCCCTGTGCCCTATCCCTCACCTGGAATACCTTCCTTCCTTCTACACTTTCCCAGTCTTCAAGAGTACACTCAAGTTCCACCCCATAGAAGCTTTCATGGCTTGTAACGTTTTCATTTGCTTTTCACTTGTTTTTGTATCTTTCCCCTGACACCTACTAGCTTCATGAGAAAGAAACTGCACAAACCATGTTAATCATTGTATCAGTGCCTGACATGTAATAGGCCTTCAGTAAACATCTGTTAAATGAATTAATGATATTAACAGATGTGCTCTGAAGAAAAATATTCCATCAACAAATAAGTACTGGAAACACTGAATACTCTACTTTTCCTACTTGGAGTATTACAGTCCTGCATGTAAGAAACCTGTTTAATTTTATCACCCGAGGATTTGCCACATTGATTTGATCATGGGCCTCACATTTTTATTTTGCTTAGATCATCTATTTATTCAATAATCTTACCCACATCAATAAAAGCAGTAGCTAAGCACTATTAAACAACTCCCACGTGTCCAGGACTGTTCCCAGCACTTTATATGTATGATCCTCAGAACAATCCTAGTTTTACTATTTTTATTTGAGAATTATGGATGAGGAAACAGAGGCTTGGAGAGTTAAAGTAACTTCCTAAGTCACACAGGTCCTTGAGAAATGAGTAATCAGATAGCTCAGTATGAAAAATGCTGGTCTAATGGAATTCATAGGCTCTGGTATATGACCAACCTGCATTTGAATCTAGCATGGAGTGGATTCTGGAATGGACCACTGCTTTCTAAACATGGGTCTGGGCCTCATTTACCTTTATCTGTAGAATGATGACGCTCATACTCACTTGAAGGGCTGGTTGTAGAAATTAAATGAAATAATTTATGTAAAGAAGTCAACACTGTATATGGCTAGTGATAAATGCTTGAAAAATTTTAGTTATCATCAGCAGAGGCTTGTATGAAATAGTGCTTGATGAACATAAGTTACATTTCCTACCACTCTGCCTTTTCACCTTTGAGCCTTTGGTGATTTGGTTTACCTTGAAACTTCTGAGAGCAGTGCAGTAGTCAGGTGGGGATAAATACAGCCCTAAAATACTATAATTCTACTCAATAAAATTTATGTCTCTCTCACAAAAAATCCAAAGTGGATTTCCTTGTTTGGGCAGCTCTCTTCCAAGCTATGACTCAAGTCCTCCACTGCATCCTCTGCCTTTGGCATGGAGACAAGGAAAGGACAAGCAGACTGTCTCCGAGGGTTTAAAAAAATAATTAAAAACACAACACTGTTTTACTGCCCAGTTCTTAAAACACTGGCCCTGGATGAAGGCTCAGGCACCTCATGTACTTTCTGATTATATTTAGCTAATTGAAAGTCCAGTAGTCAAAATGTGCAATCTTTCGTAATTAGCACGATTGTGAACATGGTTTGAAGTTATTAGTTTTCCCATCTATAACTAGAGCCTGTGGCAGGTGGTCACTTTACAGTGGGAGCGGGTGGGTATGGTCGTTAAAGCTTCGCTATTTATCATCCCCACTCCTTCTCACCTTTCTGTAGACCTATTTTTAAAAATTATTTTATTGAGTCATATTGGCTTACAACTTTGTGTAAATTTCAGGTGTACATATTTCGGCTTCTGTATAGACTGCATTGTGGTCACCACCAATAGTCTAGCTCTTATCCATCACCACACATATGTGCCCCTTTACCCCTTTTGCCCTCCACCTACCCCTTTCCCCTCTGGTAACCACAAATCTGTTCTCTTTATCTATGTGTTTGTTTGTTTATTTATCTTCCACATACGAGTGAAATCATACTGGGTATTTGTCTTTCTCTGTGTGGACCTTTTTTTTAAAATAAACTTTTATTATGTTAAGAATATAGCTTGATGAATTTTCACACAGTAAAACACAACAGAAAAACTCATGTAATGGCAAACTTCGTTTTTTGTCCACATTGAAATGTCTTATTTCACTTTCATTTTCTTTTCTCTCTCAACACTTTAAATATTTCATTCCGTTGTCATCTTCTTGCACGCTTTGTGAGGAGAAATTGGATGCAATTCTTATCTCTGTTCCTCTATAGGTTGTTTTTTCCCTCTTGCTTCTTTCAGGATTTTTTCTTCATCTTTGATTTTCTGTAGGTGTAGATTTATTTGATATGCCTAGGTGTAGATTTTTTGACATGTATCCTTCTTGGTATTCTCTGAGCTTCCTGGATCTGTGGTTTGGTGTCTGACATTAATTTGGGGAAATTTTCAGTCATTATCGTTTCATATATTTCTTCCATTCTTTTTTTTCCTCTCTTTCTGGTATTCCCATTATGTATAACACCTTTTGTAGTTGTTCACAGCCCCTGGATGTTCTGTTCTGTTTTTTTCAGTCTGTTCTCTTTGCTTTTCAGTTGTTGAGGTTTCTACTGATATATCCCCTAGCTCAGTAATTCTTTCCTTAGCCATATCCAGTCTACTAATAAGCCAATCAAGGGCATTCTTCATTTCTCATAGTATTTTTTGTCTCTACATTTCTTTTCGGTTCTTTCTTAGGATTCTGCTTATGTTGCCCATCTGTTCTTGTATGCTGTGTACTTTATCCATTAGAGCCCTTAGAATATTAATCATAGTTGTTTTTAATTCTCAGTCTGATAATTTCAATATCCCTGCCATGTCTGGTTCTGATGCTTGCTCTATCTCTTCAAACTGTTTTTTGCCTTTTGGTATGCTTTGCAATTTTTTCTTGATATCTGGACATGATGTAATGGGTAAAAGGAACTGCTGTAAATAGGCCTTAGTGATGTCTTGTAGTGAGCCTGTGCCTCTGGACTGTGAACTTCACAAGTGTTTCTCGGTTGTTTCCTTTCCACAGAGGCGGGACAGAATGGCTAGAGTGGGCTAGAGTTGGATATCTGCCTTCCTTCAGGTGAGTTAAGGTTGGATAATACCCCAGCAGGTTAGGCTTTAGTTAACTGGTTTCCCCTGAGGGCAGGCCTTGTTAAGAAGAACAAAGTGCTCTGGTGTATTTCAAAATAGTTTCTTATCCCCTTTCTCTGTGGGAAGCCTGAGGGGATTTTTCTCAAATATTTACTGTGGGAATCTGGAGGAGCTCCTAGAGGTAAATCTCACAATATTGTGGGAACTCCCTATGACTGGGTCCCTCTGGAGTTTTTGACTCTCAGAGTTGTCTACACTGAGCCTCCAGCAATTCATCAATTACAGTTCACGTTTTCCTACCCCAGCACTGGTTCCTGTGGCAATTTCCACTTGTAGTCTCTGCTCTGGGAAGCTTTGATGATCTGTATTCACTGTCTCTCCAATCTTCCAGGCAGCGGTTTGCCCTTTGTCCTCCCTTCTCTTGTGGATCCAAGAAGAGTTGTTGATTTTGTCTCTTTAGTTTTTACTTGTTGTTAGTACAGAGTGGTGACTTCTAAGCTCCTTACATCCTCCTTACCTTCATTTTTGAGGTATATTTTCATGCGGTATAAAATTCTAAGTTGTATTCTTAATTTCAGTAATTGTATATTTTTTTTAATTCTCGAATTTCCACTTAGTTTTTCATAGATTCAAGTTCTCTGGTGAAATTCTTATCTTGACACTATTTTCTTGAACATATTAATCACAGTTATTTTCAAGTCTGTGTCTGGTAGTTCAGATATCTAGATCACCCTTAGGTCTGTTTCTGTTAACTGCATTTTCTCTTCTGTCTCTTTATATGCCTGACAATTCTGAAATGAATGTCAGACATTGTGCTTAATAAATGTTAGAGTCTATGGATACTGTTATCTTTCTCCAGAAAGGATTTTGTTTAGTTTCTTGCTAAAGGATTAGAGCTGATTTGAGGCTGCATTTCAGTCCTTGTAAGATCTGCTTTGTTCTAGCTATAGAGTGTAATCCTGCAGAGATTCTGCACCTAGATGGGCCCTAAACTTCTGAATTTACACCCTCAGCAAGTGCAATGCCAATAGATCTGCTTAGCTTCTCAGTTTCCTAGCAGCTGCTTTATGCTCTGTTTCTCCAAATTTGGCCAACTTGTTATATACATTGATAGATGATTAGATTGGTAAAAGTGGTATAGAAAGTCATGCTCACCTCAATGATGTTTTTGTTTCTGGTCAGTAACATCATAGTCCTTCAAGTTCCATCTGCTCTGATAGCTCTGTAATGCCTTCAAACATCTCTGATGACTTCAAAGAGACATTTTTAGTTTGTGTTTTGTTCTAGTTTGTTTTTCCATTCCATCTGTTTTTCTAGTTGTTCTCAGTAGGAGGATTGGTCTGACAGAAGCTGACACATTAGATCCAGAAGTATATAGGTTTTAGTGGCCAGATCTAGGAGTGGTATATATCGTATTCTTTCAGATTCCGTTGGCCAGAAAAGATCTCATGGATCCTCCTGGATACAAGTTGGGCCATGAGATGTAGTCTTCCTCTGTGCCCAGGAGGAAAATAAAACAGTTTTGTGCACATATAGTACTCTTTTTCTGCCATAGGCAATGATTTGTGGATTTATTATGTACTTTGAGGTATATAATAAGGTTTCAATGTGATCTTTCTGCATTTTCAGCCGAATTTTAAGATAATGTTTAAAAGATAGGGAAAGGGGCCAGAGAACAGTCTGTGTATAATTTTTTTGAAACTCAATATGTATTAAATTCCTTTTTTGTTCTGGGCTCTATGCTAGGCACATCCATATCTGTTTTATTCTTGAATCCTGACATGAACCCTACAAAGTAAGTATTATTATTTTCCACATTTTTCAAATGGTAAGTGTGAGACTGAGGTTGTTATTTAATTTGTGCTTGGTGATGCGGACTGAAGACTGATTCATTCATTCCATAAGATGATATTTTTTATTGTTGTAAGTTATTCATAATATCTAGATGCAATATAATATAATAATTAAAACCAAGAGCTCTGGAACTAGGCTGCTAGGTTTCAATCCTGTCTCCACCACTTCCTAATTGTTCAACCAGTAGGCAATTTACTTCTTTTCTCTGTGCCCCAGTTTCCTCCTCTGTAAAATGGAGATAATAATAGATTGTTGTACTGAAAAAATTAATTGAACAGAGCCTAGAAAGTGCCTATTATGTAATGAGCACTCAATAATTATTAACTATTGACATGATGATTCCATTGCTATTTCTATTACAGATTTACATAACACTTTGTAGCTTTGTAAGAGCTGGGCCCAGTGTAAGTTCCATGAGCTCAGGGACTTCGTCCCTCAGTAGCAAGTGCAACACTTGGCACCAACTAAGGTGCAAGCTATTGAATTTCAAATCATAAAATGAGAAATGTTTGGCTCCATTTTTTCTCCTAACCTTGTCAGTTCCAGCCAATAGTGTCTATCATATATTTTTTGCTTTTTTATTCGCCCTTTTTTTTTTTTTTTTGGCAAAGAAACTCTTTTCTCCAGTGTTAAGATCCTAAATAGCTCTGAATATGTTACCAACTTCCCTCGCTTGGGTTGAAGATCGCTGTAAAGCATGACTAAAATGTTGGGAGGAGCACATGCGATTCGGAGGAGGTGGTAGATACTTATTTTCTAACTTGATGGGAAATGTATGCATTTACACTGTCACAGAACAACTTGTACTGTGACTCGTGTTTCACCATTTCTGTCCTCGATAGCATGTACTTTTGACAGTTCTTTCCTGTTTCTGACAGATATTTTTTTCCCTTTTAGAAGTAGGAAGGCACACGTTTCTGTACTTGTTTTCGCTTTTGCTCTGCTTGCGGTAGTACCTCTCTCTTATCACACAAAATATAGTTATCTGTCAGGAAGCATTGACTCAGCACTTACTGCATCTCCACATGCACATCACTGCATTAGGGTCTGATTGCTGGAAAAGAGCATGCAAGGAAGAAGAAAAAGATCACATCTTAAATTGCTAGAGATGGCTTAATCTGTGCAAAAGCACATTGAAAATAAGCGAGGTCTTGTTTTCTTATTATTGTTGTTATCTTATGTATTAATTTCTTAGTGCTGTTAACAAATTACCACAAACTGGGTAGCTTCAAACAACAGAAATTTATTCCCTCTCAGTTCTGGAGGCCAGAAGTCCAAAATCAAGGTGTCAGTGGGGTTGGTTCCTTCTGGAAGATCTAAGGGAGAATCTGTTCCATGCCTCTCCCTCCTACGTTCCAGTGGCTGCTGACCATCCTCGGTGTTGCTTGGCTCATAGACACATCCCTCTGATCTCTGCCTCTGTCTTCACATCACCTTCTCTGTTTCTCCTCTTCTGTTAGTATCATCTCCTCTTATAAAGACACTTGTCATTGGATTTAGGGCCGACCATTTCATTTGCCAAATAAGGTCACATTCACAGGTTCTGAGTAGACATATCTTTTGTGGGACCATCATTCAACTTACTACATCTGCTATGTGTTATTTTTCCTTGAGGTTTCTCCTTTTTCAGGTTCCTAGAAATCTCCCTCAAGGACAAGGAGCATATCTTATATCTCTTGTGTCCCTAGAGCCCAGTTGAGTGCTGTATCTGGTAAAGCCCTCTTAATGTATTAAGATGTATATGTGTCTTGATGTATCTTAAGAAGTACTAAAGGAATGGATGGCACACTTATATATGCGGAGGAACAAAAGCAAGCTCATGACATGGAATGACACTGTTGGAGTTTAGTGATGAGACTGACAAACAGGAAAACACAACATGGTGTGAGAGTAGAAAGTGCTATGATATGGCTAAGTGCATGTAGAATAGTCATCTAACTCTAGTCTAGGGGAAGTTGGAAAGGCTTTCTGGGGAAGGAGACATAGCAAATGAATTTTGAAGGTCTGAATAGGAAGTGACCTGTGAGGACAATAAGTAGAGTATTCCAGGCATAGAGAACAACACATGTAGAGATTTACAGTGTGAGGTCTCTGGGACCAGCAAGAAGTATTTGCTGTGGCTGGAAGATATGGTGCATGAGGTAGAAGTATCACTGGGGTTTGGTGAGTGAAAGGTAAATGGCAAGAGATAACACTGGGGTTTCATGAGGACTGCATCATGAAGGATCTGGTATGCTCTACCAAGAAGTTTGTATTTATTCGTAAGAATAACAAAATCATTGACGTGGTAGCTGAGATATCATCAGATTAATTTTTCAAAAAATGGTAGTAGTTGCAAAAGAGATTGGGTGTTAGTGAGGCTGGCGGCAAATTGGTCAATTTTACATTGTTGGAGTAATGCAGGTGAGAAATGTTGGCGTGATGAATCCCTCAATTATGACAGTTTAGGCAGAGGGTGGAGGCGTCACATTTGAAAGTTATTAAAATGATATAGGACTGTTGGGATATGGTGGCTGATTAGAGTTAGCCATATGGAAAAGAGAGGCATCAAGGATGATTTACAAATCTCTTGTTGACTCTATTGGACAAGTAATGGTATCATTCATGGCAACTGAAGACAGAGAAGGAGGGGCATCGAAACCTTCTATGCCTCACTTCTCTCATCTGTACAATGACTAACTAATCCTTGCCCTTCCCATCTCAAAGCACTATTAGGACTAAAAAAGGTAAAGCGTTTTAATGTTTTTAAAATTGTAAAGCAATTTCCCAAGGTATTTTTTACGATTGGTTTACATTTAACCAAAATTTGTAATTAAAACAAAACAAAAATCATGAAGAAGTATGTAACTCTATGAAGGTAAAAAATATATATATATATTTGTGTGTGAGGAGATCAGCCCTGTGCTAACATCTGCCAATCCTCCTCTTTTTTTGCTGAAGAAGACTGGCCCTGGACTAACATCTGTGCCCATCTTCCTCCTCTTTATATGGGATGCCACCACAGCATGGCTTGCCAAGCAGTGAGTCGATGCACGCCCGGGATCCGAACCGGTGAACCCCGGGCTGCTGCAGCGGAGCGTGCGCACTTAACTGCTTGTGCCACCGGGCCGGCCCCTAAAAAATATTTTTTTAATAAAAGGAATTCATCTTTTGCAGATGGCAAGAAATATGTATCTATAATCCAGGTTCTCCTTTCCCTCTCTCTGCTTTTCTATCCTGCACCCTGATTTCGTCATGCCATATACCAAAGAAAAAAATCCACAACCATTCTCTAAGGCCTGTTGTTTCAAGCCCAGACTCTGCAGTTTCCCATTCAAGTTTTCTCAGTACCTTGCAACTTCACCACGTGACCATCCCACCTCCATCCCTGGCACACGTGTGCCCTCGCCCCCTCCATGTGCACACACTTACAGGGATTAAACTCAATAATCACTGGTTAAGATCTTGGGCACCATTCAGTATTCTCATCTGTAAAATGGGTGTAATTTTATCTATCTCACAGAACTGATGACCAGATGAAATTGAATGCACATAATATATGTGTGAATTGCTACTTACTATACCTGGCAAAAAGTAAGGACTCAATAAATAGAACTTTATTATTATTATTTTCCGACACAAACTCTCTGCAGACAGATCTACCTTGCCCTTGGAAATCTTTCTTTGCTGCTCTCCAACTTTACAAATTACTGAGACCCTGATGGACTTTGATCTCTGACTTCAAACTTAACTGTGTCACCAGATCACCTGGTTTCCCCTTCTCTACACTACCCACCTCTCTAACAATTATAGTGTTATCAATTTCTATAACATTTAGGGTCTGTCTCACAACATTTAATACTAGATTATTGAACTATCTGCTCTGTGTTCATTTTGTCTTTATAAAGTACAGTAGACCCTAAATTCCTCAAGTAGATGTATCTAGCACAGTGCAGGGCACCCAGAAGATACGAGAATTGGGATGATTTGATAATCAACGCGTCTTTTTGATCTTCACAGTTCTCAACATCTCTTCTTTGGGGGTCTTGTTGAAGTTCTTACTTCCTAGTCGTCTCTCTGTATATCAAAATCAATCTTCATGTTTGAAAGGAAGAAAGAAAGTGAAAAAATGAGGTGGAAGATATAACTTTTTTAAACTTTGCTCTCAAAAAGGTAGAGAATGTTGGCTTTAGAACATTTTGATCTTCTTGGATTTATTTTCTTTCATTCTCTGACAATTCAAAAATTGCAATAATAATTGCATTGTCCCCTAAATGCCCTAGTTAGAACCAAAGCCAAGACTATTTCATCCAATTATTAGGAAAGAGCTGGAGGAAGGAGCCCATAAAACACCCTTGCTTTCTTGATAAGAATGCAGATCACCTCACAGCTGAAGAAAAATCAGCCTCAGGCAGTGGAAGTCTTGGCCAGACTGCACTACTAAATGGCTTCAATGAATGCCTGGAGCAACATAGAACATTAGCAGAAAGGGGCTGCTTAAGATGGAAGTGTATTTATGTGGCAACTCTTTAATTTCATTTTCTAATCCTATTCATGGAATCTAAAGGTTGTATAACTTGGGGAAAAGACTTAGGCATCCTTTTGAGTACAAGCTTTGTACTTTTAATAAGGGCAAATATATTTAACCTTTTCAAGCTCAGTTTTCTTCTCTGTTAAATGGGAATGAAAATATTTCCTCCCAAAGAAAACATTTAATATCTTTCCATGTAGCTATTTGGAGAGCAATAATAATAAGACTATCCGTCTCTTAGCTCTTTAAGCAACCGTAAGCTACTTATAAATGTTTTGGCAACTCTTCCAACTTTCTGCCTAAGTATAATTAAAAAAAATTTTAAAACATGACTATCATGTCAAAGATGTATTTAACTCATTAGTGAGGGAACCAGCAAGATGTTAAAGCTGATTCAAAGAGAATTTGAAAAACTCAGTATATATAGGCTCTGAAAGAATTAATGCTGGGATAAGATTGCTAAATTTAGATATAAAATTTGTTCACTTCCTACAGGGCAATAAAACTGATAAAATGGTAAAAATATAAATAATAATAATGGTAACTTTTGGCGTTAGCATTTCCGCTGTTCAGATATTTGCATTTCTATAAGATAAAATCTAAAGTTAATATTTAACATCAAAGATTATGAGACCTAATCAATGGTAAATAGTTAATCAAACAAAGATACATTCTCCTAAAAAATTAAATAATCCTGGGGAAGACTTTTAGACAATATTCCTAATGACATTGAAAGGACATGCAGTCATTATTTTATCTTATGCCCAAGTTTTGAATATATATTTTAATATGATCTATTTGTTTTCAGTATTTCCCATAGTTTTCATTTCTGATTGGTACTTTCAATTCTTCTATTTTTTTACTTCTCTTTGTACCTATAAGTCCACCTGTCTCTAACTTTTCTTTTCCCATCAGTCATTTATTGCCCAATTACATCCTCTGATCTTTTTGCATTTTGTTTCCTCTTCAAGTGATTATTTGGGTCTGCCTTAATTCTTATGCTAAAAATTGACTCAAACCTAATTGGCTATGCACAACTATTAGCTTCCCTTTAGTATTAGAAATAGGTAACATTTGCTAGTCCCTTCCCAGTATCTCTACATGATATAAGGAAAACAAGTCTGAAACAGCATTCTTCTATACATCTGAAATCTGAAGCAAGCAAGCACAAAGTTCTATAAACTCAATGAAATCCTGGCTCTCTGTCCTTTTGTGTGCTCCAAAATCACTTTATATGAAAATTTCACTTACGGCAAATGTGCAATATTCTGTGGTATAAATTTTCTAATCATTTTTTTGTTTTAGAATCAAATGATCAATAATCTTCTAAACCAGCATCCCAGGACCAAACAGAAATCCAACTTAGGGAGCCAATACTAAGAGTGGAAGGTGTGCTAGATTTTTTAAAATTTCCTGTTCATGTAAGAGTAGGAATATATCTGTGTATTCTAGCCCATCCTTGTATGTTGAACACCATCACTTTCATCAAGGAAAGCCCATATCTAATATCCATTATGCTTATTGATTTCACTCATGAAAATCCATTTATAATATTCATTATTCTAATTAACAAACTTCTGTGTTGATCAGAGATAAAGCTAGCTGAAGCCTAGCTTTACATGCCATCTCTGGTGTGTGGTCTTCTGAATAAATGTCACGAACCACCCTGGAGTATCCTTGAATAGGGAAACTATCCTCCCCTAGAGGTGTCACATTCATTACATTATACAATCTACACTGGAAGTATTTTAAAATAAAATAGATTCTGCATCACCACCTGGACTTGGCCTGTTTCTAAACGGAGATATCACAACCCACCACTCTCTGTGGAAGGCAGGGGAGACATGGTATTTGCTGTGGTGGAAGTTTCCCATCTCCAAACTATGGAAGCTGGGACAATGGCAACACATCTTTGGGAATATAGGACGCATTTACCTTGGCCATAGGGAACTGAGCAAGGAAAGCACTAGAGTCTCAACTTCTCCCTGGATGGTTGAGATATTATCTTGGAAGAGACCTCATTGCCCAACAATTGCCATGGCTATTGGCTACTGGGAAAATATGAGGGAGTGAAGTAAAGCACCCTGACTTATTATAAAGAAAGAATATCTTTTTACATTGCTAAGTTCTTTTGGGCACTAGCGTCTATCAGAGCTTCCGGGAAAAACAAAGACCAAAAGCAACTCTGGTTTAAATTCAATTGTAATTGTGTCAAGTTTTATATTATGATAAAATCTTAGCCTGCTTATAAGAAGGTTAAATCCCTAGTTGATTCAAAGTGAATTTAGTTTCTCCAAAGATGAGCAGGATGAGACAAAAACGTGACCCATTTTTTTTCTCCTCAGAGTCCAAATTCTTACTATGTTTTTTTCTTTTTCCCTCTATCTTAGGAAGTTTTCTCACAGCCAACAGTGCAGAGGCATGCTCTTGCTGCTTGGGGAGTAGAAAGATTCATGGCTTCTTCCAACACAAAAGGCCCTGGATTATTTTGAGCAAAGAAAGCAGCCTGGAGTGATTCATTGGGCAGTGTGCATGTTGCTCCCTGGCCAGAGCTTTTCCCTATTTACGACAATATAATTTCATTTGCTTTTAGAGATGCACTTTATGCCCCCTCTGTCAGACTAACTCAGAAATATGTCCACCAGGCAAGATACTTAACCTCTCCTAGTGATCTACACTGCGTGTAGCTGAGTGGCAGGAGATAGAATTGGCGGTTGATTTCTATTCTTCTTTCTAGAAGTGAAGGGGTTGCAACAGTTGCTGAAACTCTCAAAATTTGTGGTGATGAAATTTCTGAATCCATGCAATACCGTGATCTGCATGCAAGGACTTCCTACAATTGAGAACACAGTTTAAGTGATTATTTCTATAAATGTTCTAGTGTTAGAATCATTTTTTTGCCACGCAGATAGTAAGGTATGATGTCTGGTTTTTGTGTGTTAACCTTTTGTGTGTTAACCAGGTTTCATCTTACTTTATTCCCTTTTTTCTCTTTATATTTATTTCCCAAGTTTTTTTATTAATGTAATTTTTAGAGATTTTACATATGCAAGTGATTTTAGTGCAAAGATAATGAGCCCCTGTAGATAACCTTTCCGCTCTTATCAGATCATGATGTTTTCCCCAGACTTGCTGATTCCATTCTTTTGTTTTCCTTTCCAGAAAGAACTGTAATCATGAATGTGATGTTTTTTATTCTCATACATGTTTTCATATTTTTAATACATACTTTTATATCCATAAATGATAAATAGTTTTGGTATGCAGGTTTTAAAATTTTGTAATTACTGTATGGTTTTCTTTTGTATGATTTTGCCATAATTTATTTATCCATTTTCTTAGGATGTTTCCAGTTTCTCACCATTACAAACAATGCTGCAAAGAACATTCTTATCCATGTTTCCATGTGTAAGGGTTCTCCAGAGAATCAGACTACAATGGAATTGCTAAGTTTTTGGATATGAATATCTTCAACTTTACTAGATATTGCCAAATTGCTCTCCAAAGAGAAATGTTGGAGTTCTTTATATATTCTGACTACTAAAATATTGTTGGTTATATACACAGAAAATGTATTTTCCAGTCTGTGGCTTGTCTTTTCCTTTTGCTCATAGTGGGTTTTAAAAGTAATTTTAATTCTTTATAGGTATCAAGTTTTCTTTTATGTTTTGCGCATTTTGTATCTTGTTCTAAAATTTCTTTCATTTTACATTGTCATGAAAATGTCATCCTCCCTCTCATTTTCTGGTTCCTTTGTCTATGTGAGCAAGCTTCCTGGATTGCCCTATTCTATATGAGCACTGGTTTAATCTATGCTAATCTACATGGAAGATTTAGCACCTCTTGGTATTGTCAAAATGCATTAGTGAGCAAGGTAGATTTTACAGCAGGGACAAAGGAGGAGTTCACATCTACTCCACGTTAGATAAATCAACCCCTCCTGTTAGCTATTTCTGTTCTCTCTCTTTGTTAAATCTTGACCTTACCAGCACTTTCTCTACCAGAATTAGTCCTGCTTTTTTCTCCCCTTGGGGAGCAAAAATAACTCCTGTCTTTGAAAAACTCTACCTGTTTTGCTATAAAATGTGGGTAACAGTTAACTTATAAATTAACAAGCAACAAGAATATAAGTGTCATCTCAATCGTAGTGGGTCTCTCACTTAAAGAAATTCTTACATTCATTCATTTCCTTAATATTTATTAAGCATCAACTAAGTGTCAAGCATTATACAAGACACTGAGTGAATAAAACAATGTCCCATGTGCGAAAGATTGAAGAGGGTGATCTGAGAAGGCTTCTCTGAGGAGGTGATATTTCAAGTGAGATGAGAAGAATAAGGAAGTAGCCATTTCAAGGTTGGGGAAAATGTTTAACAGGAGGTTAAATGACGCCAAAGCCAAATGCTATGAAAAGAATTTGGCATGTAGGAGGAACTAAAAGGATGACAATTACAGCGAAAAGTAAATGTTCAAGAAGGAAAATGATATGGAATGTGGATGGAGAGCAGTAGGGGTGAAATTATTTAGTGCCTTTTAGACTTTCATAAAGAGAGGCTAATGATTTGATTTGTGTTTTAAAAATATAACTTTGGCTGTATACAGTAGATAGACTGGCATTACCCAAGAGTAAAAGAAGGAAACCAATTAGGAAGCCATTGCTGGGGTCCAGGTGAGATACAATGGTGACCAAGATTAGTTTGGTGAAAGAAGAGATATAGAGAAATATAACTTAGAGGAAGGGATGACAGGATTTTTGAAGAGATAAAGACAGTACGGAAGAAAATGTAATGCAAAATGGTTTCTGGTTGGGTGACATGATTAAGAGTGGGGCATAAACTGAGATGGCAAAGACTACCAAGGTAGGTTTGGGGTAGGACAGGGATGGTAGCAGTGAAGAGTTTTGTCTTATGCACATCACTTGCAGCTGCCTATGTTGCATCCATGTGGAGACATTATGTATTCCGTTGGATCTAGAGCTCAGAGAAGAGGTAAATTTGGGAATATCAGCTGGTAGGAAAAGACAATTTTTTTCCATTTCATGATGAAAAGATAGATACATAGATAGGAAAAAGGAATGAAGGAAGATCTTGTTTTTGTTCCAGCCTAAACTTTAGATTCCAGTGACTATCAGCCGTGGCCGTGAACTTCTGTGCACGGATAGGGATCTTGGACAGACTGTATCTTAGGAAGAGTCAAAAGATGGCAATTATCCATTTGGTCCCGTTTATGGATCTCATTGTTCCTCTAGGAATCTGTTGGTTTTTAGAATTTTTAGAGTTAAGTGCTAGAAAGTACTGCACCAATATACTCCAAAAGTAATGAGGTTGATCACACACTTTAAAGGAAAAATTGAATTATATCATTGGAGGTTTGTTGAGAAATTTGTATCATAAAATGTGCATGTCAATAGGCAGCAAAACTGACATGCCTGTGTTTGAGCAATATTAAGAGTTCCAAAACTTTTAGTTGGATTTTTTTAATATTCCCAAAGTAGATTTGTTGATTATTTCTGTGTAATTGACAAGGAATTGGCACTTCAGTAGACTCTGCTTACTTTTTTTAATCGCAGGCAAAATGTTGAATAGTTGAGGTTCTTTGGCTGAATCTTTCGTAAGGTCATGAATGAAAGTATTTGCAGCTTATACATTGTGTTTACTGTTTTCTTAGTGTTTACTACACTTATATATACCTTCAGCTGCAACTTGCGGATGAAATTCTAGGCTCAGTCATCCAGTCTTACCAATGACAAGTATACCTATTAGTCAGAGAATATTAGGTGCCTACTGTGAACCAGCTGCTGTGGTACCCATGAGAGTTACCAGAAAACTAGGTCATCATCCTTGAGTCCAAGAAGCTTAGAGTCTGGAAAAGAAACAGGTTTGTAATTACCTACATACACTGCAAGATAGAATGGAAAAATGGTTATAACTGATTTAAAAAAAAAAATGTTGGGGCTGGCCCCGTGGCTTAGTGGTTAAGTGTGCGCGCTCCGCTGCTGGCGGCCCGGGTTCGGATCCCGGGCGTGCACCGACGCACCGCTTCTCCAGCCATGCTGAGGCCACGTCCCACGTACAGCAACTAGAAGGATGTGCAGCTATGACACACAACTATCTACTGGGGCTTTGGGGGAAAAAAATAAATAAATTAAAAAAAAAAAAAAAATGTTGTGTCACTTCCAGGTAACAATGACTGCATGACGTGGGTTTACAAAATATCCCTAAGGAAATGAATGAAAACTAGTAAAAAGTAGCAAGTAAACAAAATGTAGATCACCAGGAGAACAAAATAAAGGAAGGGAAATAATTGAATGCCCTAAATTTCTCCAAGTGGCAGCCAAGAAAAGAATTAAAATATTATAGTGTGACATAGAATGTTTCTGAACCACAGCTCCAAAATTTAAGAAGCAATATTGCTGAGTATATTATTCAGGGTAGGCTAATTGTTGAAACACTCAATGTTAACACCTCAGTGTCGAACATGTTACAAGTTTCTTTCTCACTCATTACACAGCGAAGTGGTTATTCCTTGTGAGGTAGCTTCCACGCTCTTTTCATCTATGAATCCTCCCTCCTCTAGGTCCTCAGAGTCCTCTCCATTAGGGGGAAGAAAGGGAGAGGATCAGAAATGAGAAGTTTTTAAGGAATACGTTTGGAAGTGGCTGACTCACCAAGCCAGAAGACCTCCGTGACATGGCCACCCTTAACTGCAAGGGAGGCTGGGAAATGGAGTCTATATGTGTGCCCAGGGAGAAAGGGAAAGGTTTTGGTGAATGAAGCAGTCTCTGCCACAGAGAGTCTACCAAATCCCTCAAATTCCCATTAATCATTTCCAAACTGGAGAAAAGTGAAACAGATTTTTCTTCACTTTGCTCTCTTTTGACTAGGGGTAGTGAAACAGCTAAATGAGAAGTGAACAACTGAGAAGGACCCTCCACGAGGAAGGAAGGGCTCCAGGGCTCCCCTATAAAGTGGGGAGCACAATCTGAACACTCAGGACATCTCCTAGGGGGATAGGATACACTGTTACATAGGTGGCACAAACCCTGGTTTAAAACGGACATCTATCGAAATCGGGAGACAATAGAGAATCTAGGTCTTCTAATAAAGACTGCTTGCAGCCTCAGCTAAGCTCCCTCTTTCCTTCTCATTCAGCCACTCCACTCAAGCTGGCTAGGTCTGCCACAAACAAAAACAAAGACAAAAATGAAAACAAAAACAATTTGCTAGGACCTGGAATGCCCAGGCATTATTATAGTTTAGAGAGATACAAATGGGTCTCCACGGAAAGGAACTTATGGGGAACTCACTCACTCACCCCGGAGCAGATCAAATAGAAATTCCAGACAAGTGTCTCATGATGACCATAAGATGAAAAAGAAAACCACATGGCAGCTATAAAACTCACCTCAGCGGGGAAAACACATAAGAGGAAAAGACAAAGAACCTAGTCTAGAAGAAAACTATAACTTGAGGAATAAAAGAAAACCCCATGCATATGCTCTCTGTCGTAGAAGAGCATAATAGGCTCAAAAATTCAGTTCATCAAAACAGACTCAAAGATGAAACCACAAGGTGACAGGGTATTACAATGGCAAGGGATCCTGGGTGATGACAATCACATTGTCAGTCCCCAAGGCACAGAGCAGGGCAGAAGACAGTCAAGCCTGGATCTGAGGGGGCAGGCAGACAATAATCATCATGCTCATCTATGCAGGGGAAGGAATTGAAGGTTTCCTAAAACCCAAGGGCAGGAATAAAGCCAGGCTGCCAGCAGAGAGCGGAACCAAGGATTGGGAAGCCCCCAGAACTCCCACAATTTCTTGCCTCTGCTGTTGTATTGTAAACTTCTCTCTCTTTCTCTGCCAAGTCTTCACAGGTTCTCTGTTCACATGGAAGAATATGTTTTATGTTATACTTCCAGCAACAAATAGACTCACTACCTGGCTCTCAGTCACAATTCCAAATTCCCAGAAGAAAAATTTGGTAGACCCAACTTATGTTATGTCCAATCACCTTGGTCCAGTCGACCATAGAAGAGGCATAAAGTCATAAAGTAATAATAGTGAACAATTTCTGAATGTGACCTGGATGTCAGACACTGTGCCAAGTGCTTGATATGGGGCATTTCATACAACCTTCACATATGAGAGATAGTACTATCATTATTTTAAATGGATGATTACACTGAAGCTCAGAGAATTTAAGTTATTTGCCCAATGTCACACAGATATTATGTTTCAGAGCCAGGTTTCAAAACCATGTGGCCAGCTCCAAAATCTGCCCTCAGCCTGTATGCTATATTACCCGTATACACAGGAGCCAGTTATCAAACAACTGAGGGTGATGGTCTATGGATTGGACAGATCCCCTAAAAAATAAGCATTATTTTCCTAAAATTTCTTCAGGATAGATTCTTAAAAGCAGACTTATTGGGTCATTGGATATATACTGCCCAGTGGCTTTCCTGAAAAGTTGCTCCCGTTTACATCCCGTGAGAAGCATATAAAAGTGCTTCTCTTATCACATTATCGCCAACATTGAGTACTAGCATTTTATTTCATCTTTGTTAGTTGAGTAGAGAGATAGATTAGGAAGAGTTTATTCTGACTGGGGTATTGGGGAAATCTTCACAGAGGAGGTCAATGAGGGTACAGCAGGAGCAAAGCAGAAAGGTCTGGAAGTCCACGGGCTATTTGGAGAAGGCAGGGCAGTCTGGGTGGCTTGAAAATAGAGTGTAGAGGGCTGGATCGAAGAATAATTCTAGAGAACCATGAAAGCGAGGGTGAAATATTGTGACTTTATTATAAGCATTTTAGAGCTGAGAGGTGATATTTTCTTAAAAAAAAGTAGCCCCTAAGTAATCTTTGTGTGAGATATTTGCCTATGATAAATACTTACATACACACATTTAGGTATACGTATATACTTTCCTTCACCACCACCCCTCCGCTCCATACAATCATTTTCAAACAAGTAACCATTTTTTTCTAAATGCTGATGGGGTTCATATAGGATTGCTTGTATTAGGGTAAAATAAATTCACTAATGAGATGACAGGTGTGAGGGCTTTTCAGCTTGGAAATGCATCCGACTAGCGACATTTGCATTCTATGAGAAATCTATGCTAATATAACATTCACACTCAGAGGAGAAGTTTAAATTGCAAATTTTGAAAAGCTTGAAGTCAGTAAATAATATTTTTAGGAGAAGGGTGGTAGTGCCAAGGCCATATCAGGGAGGAGAGCTGAATGGAAGGAAGGCATTTGCCAGGTGTGAATGTTCCTGGAGCTGAGATCACCTGTGAAGCCTGGGGTTGGTAATGAATTCTGCTCCTCTCTGACAGGGGATTGCAAGCTTCAGAGTGCATTAGAATCACCTGGGGGGCTTTTCAACACAAATTGCTTGGTCCCACCCCCCAGAGCTTCTGACTCAAGAACATTAGGGGTTGACTGAGAATTTGCATTTGGGGAAAGTTCCCAGGTGATGCCTGTCCCAGGGACTACACGTTGCGAATCATTGCTGTAAGAAAATCCTAATAGTATATTTTCTTGTCAAAATGGGAGGAAGAGAATAACTAAATAATAATAATAAATATTCTGCCTGATTAAGTTAAGTCTGGTTAATGTTTCTCTATAGCTTTGAAGGATTCCCATATTTCTTAAAAGGACCTGATGGAAGGAAGGAGCAAGGCCAGGAGACAGGAACAGAGATTTCTCTCACACTCTCAGGGACCAGACCTGGCCCCTCACTCCTTCCTCTTCCTCTGAGCTGCCAGTTTGGAGGAGAGAAATCCAATGTCTCCCGGGCTGCTGCAGCCGCTGCTGAGAGCAGCTCTTATTGCCAGTTTTCCCTTGCGGCTTCTGAGCCAGCCAGCCGCTCACCCTGGGTGATGATGTCAGCACTCTCTGCTCCATCACACCTGGCTGAAGGGATCAGATAAGCTCCGCGGGAAGAGCACAGTCTTGACAGGTGAACCAAAGACCCTTTTGTTTTCTGAGCTGGGGCCGGCTGTCAGGTTTGTGGATTTCTGTCAGTCAGCTGGCTGCTACACTTCTCTGCTTCTCTATTTTCCTGAAAAAGAAACCATTAGTGACTTGCAAAGCTGCTCCAGAGCACATGGAGCTTTAACGTGAGACCAAGATTGAGTTAGGATTGGGTAGCCATCTCCCTACTTTGGCAGGAAGCCACCTACAAGAGTGGGGTTCATTAATGAGGGCAACCAAAGGGGCTGGGCAGGGACACAGGTGCTCACTTGGGAGTGACTGAGTCCTGCCTGGAATCTTTTGGTGGAATTCCTGAGCAGTGCTGTTCCAGGTGCGGTGTGTGCTGATTGTGTCCCTGAGAAGGGGCCAGGCAGCGGCTTTTTGTCCAGCCCCTCCAGGCAGGTGACTCACCTGGGATTGTCATCTGATGCTCCTCTTCTGGGCCCCCACCGTGATTGGTGCCCTGTGCTTCTGGTGCCCTGTGCTTCTGGTGGAACTCACGGTGATATCTTTGAGAGTTAGAACATTTGAGGAAAATATTTTTTGTTAGAGGATTTTGAGCCAATCCTACTCATTTTGGACCAGCCAAAGTGGCAATGGGCTAACCTCAGCTTCTGGCTTTCTCTCTCACTGTGGTTTGTTGGGTGTGTGGGGATGGGGAGCTGTGGGAGGGAAAATGGTGACTTCCTCTTGGGATATGATTTATTCACACATCAAAAAGTTTGTAAAGGGAGTTGGCTTTTTTTTTTTTTTATATTATTGTAATTGTTTGCAGGTCTAGAGAATGGTCTCAAGAATATTCTCCTTAGAGAGAAGGGATAAAGGGCAAGGTGATATGTCCTTTTGATACTGGCTCTAGACAAGGTTGACATAAGGGAAGCCATATTGTAGAAAAGAAGCCCTATTGTAACTTTGAATGACCTCTGACAAACTAACCCAGCTGGATATGCACCCTCCAGGAGATCTAACTGCTCTGTAGATTTTACCACCCCTGCTTGTGCATATGCCTCCCAGCTGCGAAAAGATGATAACTTTGTTCTTTTGAGTTCCTTAGGAATGTGATGACCCCCAAACAGAGAATCTATGCTGATAGCCATCATCAGTGAAAACTGAAAGATCTGGTATGGCACTCCCAGTCTGTAACACCAGAAGGTCAACATTCCTAACCCCCTCCCCAATAACACAATGGCCTATATAACTGCTGTAAGATTTCCTGCCCCCTTAAGATGGTTCTTTTGGACATGAGTCGGCCATCTTCCCTCTTGCTAGCAAGCTGTAAATAAAAAGTCCATTTTCTCCTACCACCTTGCCTCTTGACTATTGGCATGTCTTGCGGTGAGCAGAAGGCCCCATGTTGGGCGGTAACACTTTCTGTGGTGCAAGATTTAGAAATGACCGCAGGGACTCATTCTGAGTTACCTGGACAAGCAGCAGCACCAGGGTCTGTCTTGTCCCAGCAGGAGGGGCCCACACCAAGCTCAGCTTCCCACAGGACTGTGGCTTCCTCTCCTCTCAGAGGGACTCCAACTTCTCAAGGGCCTCCAGGTGCTGGGCAGATGGTGCTCCCACATACCTCCTGTAAATTGCTGACACCCAAATCTAGGCACCAAAACGGTCTGATACTTCCCCACGGACTGAGTTGCTCTCTTGCTAGCTCTATGACAAGATTTCTCAACCTCAACATTATTGACACTTTGGCCCAGAAAATTCTTTGTTGTAGAGGACTGTTCCATGCCTTGTAAGATGTTTAGCAGCATCCCTGGCCTTAACCCACTAGATGCTAGTAGCAACCCTCATCACCTATTGTGATGAGCAAAAATGTCCCTAAACATTATCAAACGTCTCCAGGGGCTCAAAATTGCCTCTAGTTGAGACCACTGATCTATAAGAAGGGAGGCACGGCATGGGTGGGGATCTTCCACTGGAACAAAAGTCCATTACTGCATGACCAGGTGCTTGCTCAGGACCTAGCCTATGTCCCATCGGGAGAGTGGGCGGACAGGAACTTGTGCCTTCTCTTCTCTCACTGACCCCATGTCTCAGTTTTGGTTTGTCCAAAAGCAGACCCTGAGATGTGGGTTCAGGTAGTTTATTTGAGAGAACAAAGAAACACAAGTGAGAAAGTGACACTGGAAACAGAGGAAAAGTAATAAAATGTATGTTAAAGTGTAGATTACTGCTGTGGCTAAATGAGACTCAATGCCTCTGGGATCTTCTGAGGAACAGTGCACTTCAGAAATATCCTTCCAAAGAGTGGAGAGTTGGGCATTTATCCACTCATTCCCATCCCTCATTTGGTAGAGGCTGCCCCTGAGGACACAGTTCCCCTGAACTTCCTGGTTCCACCTACTTGCTAACTAGCAAGCTCAGGTGATGTTGGGAGAAAACCCTTAGGCAGAATTGAAGAGAGATGACAGATGTTTAAGGGAGAAAGCTTTCAGCATGCTAGAAACTTCCTACCATTCGCTGTAGGCGAACTCAGGTGTGCTGAGAGGATCACTAGGTTGGGGCCTCAACAGCATCTTTCTGTCTTTGTGAGTTTCTTCTTTCCTCAATAAAGTCTGTTCCTCAACCCATAGCATGTGATAATTGAGGAATTTGTCCCAAATCCTGTGCAAGACAAGTAGGATGCACAAAGGGACCCAACTTGCAAGACAGTCTCTGATTGCCATTCTGTGGGCTAAGGAAATAGGTTCCTGAATAGACCGTGGTTAAAAATACCAAAAACTACAAGTAGAAGTAGGGGAGAAGAGAAGCTCAGTGCTTTCTGAAAATGCCAGTGTCTGAAAGTTTGTTTTGCCGAGGGCCCTGAAAGTGTTAAAATTAAACGTTTACCCTTTTCCATGTTACATGTCTTTATAAGGGGTTTCTGATTTATTAGGGCCAGGCACGTGTTAAAAGAGCATGTGGAACATCCCCAGGACTTAGTATGCAGACAGCATTCTTACTAGATACTCTGTATTCTGGAAAATCTGATGAAAAATGGGAATTAGAGTTATTGCTGTCTTCTGTGAATAAGGAAATTGAGACTCAATGTGGAGGGTCTATAGGGATTTCAAAGACCTTCATCAGTGTTATGAGAGGCCACAATAACACAGGCTTATTGCTCTTGCTTATGGGTGGACAGGTTTGAATGCCAAGCTGAGGGGTTTGGATTAGCTATGACAAGCCACAGGAAGCTTCCAAGGCTTGCCTAGTAAGGAAGTGACACGATGAAAATGGTGATGGAGGGCTTCATTCTCACAGCTGTTGGAGGACAATTATTCTAATGGTGGCATAGCTACAGAAAAGGTTGAAGGAAGGAGAGACTGGAGTGGGAGAGGCCAGCCAAGAAGCTGTTACAATAATACAAGGATAAGATGGTGAAGATTGTAGAGTCAAATCTCAATCCAGATAAGAATTTCAATCTTCTGGCATCCCTTTCTAGATCTAAAAATAGTGAGGCAATATCAGACTGTCCTGATATTAATGAAGAAAGTGTTCTCCGAGAAGTTTCTCTATAAATCATGGAATCTTCTAATGTTGTAGCCAGAAAGATCTAGAGTCATGTACTCCAGTGGTGGCTAATTTGGATGCCTACCGAGCCCAGACAGGTAAAGTAGTGTGTGAAGCAGGTATGATTTTAATACTTATACCTATGTTGTGGGTGTGGAGTGTTGGGTACTGTGTAGTGGTGTGTTGAAACCATGGTAGCATTTGCTTATACCATGGTGTGCTTGTACCAGCTCATGAGAGCCAACTGTTAAATTTTCAGGAAATGTGTAAGTTGGTTGATGCATCAATGGTAACTTGAAATCAACTGTGGCAGGAGTATTTATACCATCGAAACTGTCAAATACTACAAATCAGGGCTCTCTCTCTCCCAAGAGCTGGTTATTAAATATTTACCAGCAGCACACCACTGGCTCTGTGACAAACTAGAGCAGACATGCCTAGGCTAAACTGGGCAGCTGCCACTCACCTTCAACCTCAATGGCCACAGTGGCCTGGTGGGCTCATTATTTCCAGATGTTCTAATTTTTCAAAAATCAAACACCTTCCTTTTACATATGATGTAACGCAGGCCTAGGTGGATGTGGCATATTTGAGGAAAGGCAAAGAGGCCAGTGTAGAGGGACTGAGGGGACAGATAGATCAGTCAAAATGAATGTTATTAAAAGCAGTTATCCATTCTTATCCACTGCTCTAAGGGAATTGAACAAATGGCACTCCACAAATAGGAAAAAACAAAGAGGCCATGGCATTCTTCTTCAGCCTAAGAATGTAACATTTCTTTCTTATTATTATTGGGTTAGGTGTGCATAGCCAAAGAACTGAGGAGAAGTGATCAGGGACTGCCAAGGAACTGAGACGAGTATTTCCTACTTCAAATATTCAGTTTCTTTCACTTAAGAGCAAGTATAAGTGCAAATATAAGGAAAATTAGACACTATGAGATTCAACTCTTGAGTGGGTCATCACAATTCTTGAATTTCCTCTATATCCATGGAAACAAATGAGCAATTTCTGTGATCCCTCTTAATTTAAACTTTGGGAGACAATTTTGCATGGCTGACATAAATGGCTTATGGTTACCTTATACTATGTGAATAGATGATGGTCTCTCACATGCCATTTTTTTCTTTCAATATTCAGAACTTCTCATCATTCTAGGCAACTCAGAGGCAAGTGGGGAAGGATCCTAAATTCCCCTAATTTCATAAGAAAGGATCTAAAGTACACTTCAGCAGCTACATACATGCTGAATAGCAAAAGAAGGCTCTTCTAATTGGCTGTTGTGCGTGTGGAATGTCCTGGAGAAAAAAAATAACCGTTGAATTAAAAGCTACCTTTGCATCATAAATCTAAGTACCTTGAAAAAGATGACATTTTAACTTAATTGCAAAGACGTTTTTTGTGATGCAGAATTTTGAAAGACTTTCTTCACAGAGAGAATAATATAGTAGTTAAATTCTTTCACTTTGCTTGGGAACTTTAATTAAGGTTTTGTGTTCTATAACCTTGTCAGATGACTGTCCTGACTTGGTCTTAAAATAAGTTTTATGGCCTTCTTGACCTTCATTTACCTTAGAAGCAAGCCAACTTTCTCTTCCTCAAAGTGAAAGTAGAAAAGGTCTGTACACTTTAAAATATTGCAGACTTACTGGGCTGGTGATTTGGGATTTAGTGGTTCTTTAGTGTTCTCTTGGAAATGCTCGCTAGCTCATTAACCACTGATCATGTCCTCTTTAATTGCTCTTTATCTTTACACCATTCGAAGTTTTGTTCTTTCCAAAACTGGTTTAATGCAGGAGGGCATCAGAAAGAGAGTTATTTTATTGACTGCACACAATGAGCAGAGCCGTACTATTTATACTTCAGATAAAGTCAAGCCTTAAAGGAAGGCTATGCATTCCTCCACTGGTCTCCTCTCTTCTGAGCACATGGGACAGTTGTACTTCTTAGATCCTTTTTGGCAAGTTGAGGCCCCACGAGCAGTTCTAACCAATGAGTTGTGAACAGAAATGACATGTGCTACTTCTGGGCTGGAGCATTTAATCGCTGATGCTAGAGCCTCTGGAAAACTCTCGTTCCCTCTGGTTTGGCAGTAACTGACTAGCAACATTCAGATTGATACCTGATTGATCAGCTGGGCCTCTGAGTGAGTGATTTTGACAGCAGAGGGCCTCCATTACCCTCCTCCTCTGGTGACCCACAATGGATGTGTAGTATAAGCAAGAAATAAATTGTTTTTATTTTAAGCCACCCAGATTTGGGGGTTATTTGTTACTGCAGAATAACCTATCCTGTCCTGACTGATATATATTCTCAGGAGGCCTGTGATTCTGAGAAAAGTGACTCAAAGTGGGAGGAAGTACCTTCTACCGAGCATGCTTTGTTGTTTTCTTAGTCATCTGATGACGGGGGGTGTGAGAGCTCAGAGAGTCCATCAATCATGAAGAAAATGTATAGCCAGTTTTATGACCACCACCACCACACTTGTCTCTTTCAGTTTTTTCAAATTGACATTTGAGCTAAGACCTGAGGGATTAAAAGAAGCTTGTATGTTTGTGTTTGGATTGGGGTAAGGTTTTAAAGTTAGAACAGCAAGTGCAAAGACCCAGAGGTGAGAAAGGGCTTGATATGTTAACCTCTATGAGAGGGTAAGAAGTTTACTGTAATGGATGCTGTGGGTGCCCCTCCCAGGTCCCATTTCCAGGACAGTACACTCAGGGAGTTGACTGCTAATGGCTCCCAGCAGCTGTCTTCTCTAAGCATTGCTCTCCACCATTGGGAGGCACCAAGGGAAGGAGATTATAATCCTCCTTTCTCCCCACCAAGGAGGGACAGCCCACAGCCAATGACTGGCTGATTTGGGAATAAAATGCTGGCCCCTTTGCCTCTAGGCAAGATAATTCTGTTTTGTAGTTTATGTTCCAGAGCTTCTTCTCACCCCTCATCAGGCAAATCTGAACTCTACCTGAAACTTCATCCTTGCTTAGCCCCTGTTTCTTTTCTGTCCTGCTTCCCTCATTCTATTATGTTTCTTCAGGTCTTCATCCAGGTCCCCATCTCAGGCTCTGCTTCTCAGGACTCAACAGAAGATATGTGCTAAGATAGGAAAGGATCCTATGGGCAAAATATGTGGGGAAACGCTGCATGCTATTAACTCCTCTTGGAAGTTCCTTATAAGTATTAGGGCACTAAATCCTCTTAAGTGCCACAATAGTGAAATTTGTTTAGCCTCAAATAACATATGCAACTTGGAGAAGTTAAGGAGCTTGGATATGGAGTCAGGAATCTCAGCTTGAGAGACCTGCTTTGCAGTTATTAGTTGTGTAGTCTTGAGCAAAGTACCTATCCTGCTGCACCTCCCTTTCCTCTCAGGAAAATGGGACTATATTCATTTCTGGTGGAAAGGTAGACAAGTAAAAGGACATAGCCACATTAGAAAATAGTTCAGCAGTTTCTTATAAAGTTAAACAAAAACTTATCTTATGAATCACCAATTCTCCTAGGTTTCTATCCTTCAAGATAGTGGACAATATATGTCTACACAAAGACGTATACACAAGTGGTCATAGCAGTGTTATTCATAATTCACAAAAATGGAGACAACCCAAATATCCATCAGCTGTCCTATAACCATATGATGGGATACTATTCAGCAATAAAAGGGAAAGAACTACTGATACATGCTACAACATGGACCTCAAAAACATTGTGCTATGTGAAAGAAGACAGGCATAGATGACCACATACTGTATGATCTCATTTATATGAAATTCCCAGATCAGAGGTTGCTTGGGCCTTGGAGTGGTAGTGGGGATTGACTGCAGGCACGAGGGAACTTTTGAGGATGATGGAAATGTTCTAACATTTGATTGTGGAGATGGTTGTGTAACTGTATAGATTTACTAAACATTTGAATTGTTTACTCACAATGGCTGAATTTTATGATGTGTATGCTATACCTTATTAGAGCTGCTATAATGAAACCCTTTGAGAATATGAGTGTGTGTGTATTTTCTTTGACATCCTCTAAAAATTTTGTAGATATCAGAATCTGTTCCTAATAAAGGAAAAGACA
Source organism: Ceratotherium simum simum (assembly GCF_057802395.1). Classification (NCBI taxonomy): domain Eukaryota; kingdom Metazoa; phylum Chordata; class Mammalia; order Perissodactyla; family Rhinocerotidae; genus Ceratotherium; species Ceratotherium simum. The sequence continues at coordinate 33,350,357 of NC_141904.1, forward strand.
AGTTCTATATGATAGTAAAAAAAAGCGGGTAGGCTGTAATAGTTACCTCCTGGGGTTGCTGTGAGGATGACATGAGATAAACACATAGTGTTCAATACATGTTAGCTATTATTATTGTTATTTTTGTTGTAGTTGAGTCAACATTTCCCCACTTGTTTTTAAGAGCAAAACTTCTTTTTCTCAGAGTACTTGGTAACGGGATACTTTGGGACTGGTTGTATAAGACATTTTGTCCATTGGTTGTTTTTCTTTTTAACACTCTTTAGTTAATTTGTTTTTGCTTCTCCTTATAACTTGATTAGGGCATATTTAATCTGAGAAAAACTTTTTTATTTCCTGTGTACAGTCAGGTAGCAAGACCTGGTGACTCCTCAGTATTTCAGATGCAATAAAATGTGAACTTGTGGGTTCTAACAAGGACACACAATTCTACAACAGGTGTCACATTCTGATAAAATTCATATTATTTTTGAGAAATTGAATACAGTATGTTGGGCCAAATGTCTCTGAAAAGCCAATACATATATGCTCTTTATATCTTTTTTACATTAGACACCCAGAAAATCCCACCTAGATGGCCTTATGTTTTTGAAAGGCAAATACATCTGCTGGTGTGCTGTTTTTTTTGGCTTAGCTGGAAATGATTGTTAATTTTGCCCCCGAAAAGGCAGATTACCAAAATACATTAGTGTTTTGGGCATGTGCAGTATAGACCAATTTGGCCCAATTTAAGCCGTCAGAGCAAGATTGCACCCAAACAGAAGTGCTTGTAGAAATGAATTGACGACTCCAGTGGTTTTAAATCAATGCATGCTGGGCAATCAGACTCTCTTATCGCTCCCCAAAATGACCTGCTTAAAGAAAATTGAAGCACTGTTATAGTTGAGATAGCTGTGCAATCCACATGCTCAAAGTGGTGATCACCTTCAAATTTAAGCACTTAATTTAAGAGCTCCAATAATTTTAAATTGCTATGTGCCGCAAAGAGTGACAGACGGTTACAAGAGTGCGCCAGTATTTTTAAAACACTTCAGTGTTCAGTGTAATATATTTCTGTGGAAAGGTTCACAGCAAGTTGAATCAAATTTCCAAATTAACATTGAAAAACGAAATGCGACATTGCAACAAACTTCAGTTTGGTTTTCTTTTCCTTTCTCCTTCCCTCAGCCAAAAGAAGCCCAGTCACTCATCTTTCCTTTGGATTGAAAAACCTTGGAGATTTGTCAGGAGTTAAAAATAAGTCCTTATTTTAAAGTATGGACCCCCCGGTGGAGATACACTTGGCAGTGGAATATCTCTGTAGAGGGAACCAGGGAGATTGGCCCATGAAGCCAAAAGACAAGGGACAGTTTGCATCCTCAGGGCTCTGAAATCCCCGCTGGAGGCTGGAGTTTAGCAGCACCAGTGGGGGCAACAGCAATCCAGGCCCTCGGGCAGTAAAATTTAGAGCATGTGACCAGGATGGCTCAGAGAACCAGTGGCTACGTCTGGAAATGCCTCTGTGTCCACATACATCTCCTCTCCTGTCCTGAACCCCCACTGCATGCCAAATCCCTTGTCCCCCACCCCCAGATTCTGCTCACTGGGCCAGGTGCCATCCTTCTTTCCTCCTAATGCCTCTTTCTTCTTTCTTCCTCCCTTGATTTGAAGTTCCTCTGCACTCTCCTTGAGTATCTAAATTGCTAATTATGGCTCAGCACTGGTCCCTCCCGGCCTTCTCCGCTTGAATCTCTATCCATCCTGTCCCCAAAAATTCTTCTATTTTCTAATAGGGCCTAATATTTTTCCTGCAATTGGATTCATAGTCAACAGCCTCCTTTAAACTCTTAATTAAAAACTGAAGGCTTTTAAAAAATCGATTTTATTTTGTTATACTTACTTACAATCAACTATACCTATTTTAGGTGTGCAGTTTGTTTTTTGACAAATGCATACAGCCATGTAACCACCCTTACTAGCAAGATAGAATATTTGTCACCCAAGATATTCCCTTATGCCCCTTTGTGGTCAATTTCTCTGATCCTAGCTCTAGGAAATCACCAATGATGTGTTTTCTGTCACTGCAGATTAGTTGTGCCTGATTCTTCATCAATGAAGTGGCAATAGTAACATCCACCTTACCTGCTGTCCTGAGGTTGAGTGGCACCTGGTGTTTCCCAGAAACCCTAAGGGCAAAGGAGAGAGCCTGCCTATCCCTGCCTTCAGCTCCAAGAGCCTGAAGTAGCCTCCTACAGGCCTGAATTTCTCTTGAAGTTTTCTATTCTAAGCTAAAAAATTGTGCGCTTTTTTCTCCCCCTTGACTTCATTTATATCCATGTTTGTTGTAATTTTAAAATTATATTTTAAATTACTTACCATCCAGTAAAAATAATGCTCCTGGAAGAGGTACTATATTTACTTTGTGGTTTCTAGCATGTTCTAACATACTGAGACTCTCCCCCTAAGTGAGGAGCTATGTTGGCTTGGGGAGCTATCTAAAATATTTCTCCTGGCCAGTTCTACCACACAGCTGTGATTCAGGATCCTCAAGCTCTTATTAAGTTTAGTCATGAACAGAGCCTAGTCTAGCAATGTGAGGCTTCCCAAAGCAGTCCTTGGGAAGGAATATAGCTTGGGGAAACTTCCCTTTGGCAATATGGGTAGAAGGTGGAGATGAACCTCATCTGCAAGCCTTACATATTTGGGGGCTACCTCTACATGTGGAATTCTTGACTTTGCATTTATAGGGTTTATTAAAATACTATTGTTGTTTCTATTATTATGATTAGGTCATATTTATTGAACTTCTCATTCGCACCAGGCACCATTTGAGGTGCACAATTGTTTTTTGCATTTAATTTACAAGACAATTCTGCAAAGTAGAAACTAATATCTTCATTTTGCTGATGAAGAAACTAAGCGCCCCAGAGGTATTTAAACAAGTTATTTAAACTTGTACATGGAATCATAGCCATGTCAGACTACAAACTTATCCATCAGCAGTATCTCTCGATTAAAAAACATCTGGCACTCAAAAGGGGAAAGGCTAATGAACTTATGTCAGATTTAGTGGGTCTTTACATTGCGGAATGAGGTGATTTTCCTGGAGTTTTCAATGACGCGTGTGCACGCGTACGTGTGTGTGTGTGTGTGTGTGTAACCCCCCCCCCTCCCCTTCATTATCCCTCTGTCCACTTCATCTCCCTCTCCCTCCCTGGTTCAGAACTGGAAAGGATGGTTTTCTCTGGAAAGTCATATCTCTGGGGAGAACAAATAGCTTTGGTCTTCCACAAGAAAATCTCCCAGAAGGAAAATCCAAGAATGATAAACCATGGGGCTGGGCTGGGGGTATAAGTTATGCTGGGCTGCCTGGACCCCCGTGATGTGGGCTGAAAGGGGTTATGGATTCCCGTTAGAGCAGGAAGGGGGTTGGTAGTACTCCTTGATTTGAGATGCTCCTATTCTGTTGCAGGCAAGTAGCACAGCAATAGACAGGGCCTGGCTTCTGTGAGATGTGGGGGTGAGGGCACAACATGTCCTTGGTTCTGGGGAAGGATCTGGTTCCAAATGGAAGCTAAACATCTCAGTGCCTCCTGGCTCCCCGGCAGCCCCCTCCAATCCCCATAGAGGGAGGGCGACTTTTCATTTGGAACAATGCTAATGGAGTCATTCAGGTCAGTGTCTCCGAGATAAAATCTGTCACTCCCTTCTGCAGGCTCATTATTTCTACCTTCAGGCTGCAAGGAGACAGCGGAACACTAGAGGATAGGGCTGACTCTCAAAATATAGAGATGTGACTGTGGTCTTAAGGGTGTGATGAATTACAAGCAAACTTTTTGTCTTAAACAAAGAGGGTGTCAGTGTTTAAATTCCTTGCATAAATTTTATTGCCCCGAAACTCTGCTCCCAATCTACTTCTGGATATGCTTTGGTATTGCCGTTTAACAACAACAACAAATATGAGCTGCATACAGGGCTGGACTCGACCTGGAATTACACCCTACATAGTTCTAATTGTTTGGTAATTTAAACAGAACGGTGGCATTATGTTGACTCGGCGATTTAAAATTATGCTAAAGCAGGATTTTGCCAGCTGGATCCTTGGCCTCATTCAGGAACATACTTGGCTGTGTACAACAGGGACCACTAATCCATGAGGGTAGAGAAAATGAAATTTTTTACAAAGGTAGAGTTTTCCAGAAACCAGCGAACAATTACCAATCAAGGGACTAGAACTCTAGGATGGGTGGGGAAGCTGTGGTTATTTAAAGCAGAATTCACAACTTGTACTTTAGGAGAGAAAGGGGAGCATCTATGAGCTCAGCTGTCATTCAAAGGTGAGAGGACACCTTTATGTAACAGCAAAGTCAGGGGCATGTAGTCTGGATTTTTCTTCTCTGACATTTTAACAGATACATCCTTTCCTAATGACACGGCTCAGTTCTGCACCTTCCTGTCCAGTATCCCAGGGAAATGTTGACATTTAAGTGCCCCAGTCTTGGGGATCTCTAGGTTCTTGCAGCTGTCTGAACTCAAATGCCTGCAGGGTTTTCCTGGCTGCAGGTTGACTGGGGACTGTGGTGAACTGAAGACCGAGAGGGCAGCGCTTTATTTTCTGTCATATAAGTCCACATGAATGACCATGTGGCTACATTAATGACCATCATATAAGACCACATGGCTGCTTTACAGCCACCATGCCCCCGCTTTCCTTCCCTCACAACCAGAGCTGAGTTTTGCAATGTCTAAGAATCTGGACTCTGTGTTGAGAGATCTTCACAATTTTCATTCTGGATTATAACATAAATTTTTCCAATATTTGAATATAGGCAACTGACTAACCCACCAACAAACCAAACAAACACTGTTCAGGCTGGAGAAACTGCTTCTATGGGCCAGAGAGGGCTAGTGGACCACTAGTTTTGACGCCTGGTCTCCAGAGCCTTGGGTGCCCATGAATTGCTGTATGGGGTTCTCCAATCTTTCTTTCGGAGTAAGGCTGTGTCTTGCCTCCTCTGGGATGGCGCTGTTGTAGGAGGTGGAAGCACTGCACTTAGCATTAGAATTGCTTTAGGACAGGTCAAGCTTTTGGTGCCTTTTAACTGAGTGATCATAAGCAAGTCGTTTCTCTACTCTGCACCTCACTTGGCTGCCCCATCAGTGAAATGTGGACGAGTGCTGGCCTTACTCATTTCTTGGTGTTTTTGTCAGGGTTTAATGCAGAATGGATATGAAAATACAATATATTGTGAACTCTTGTGCATGCCAGAGGAAAGCTGCCCGGGCTGGTGGTCGAAGATCGGGGTTGTGTCCTGTTGAGTATACAACTAACCAGCTGTGAGATCTGGTCAAGTTGTGGGGTCCTTCTGGGTTTTGGTTTTCTCATCTGTAAAGACCAGGTTTTCTTAGGGGAGGCAATCGAGTGAGTAAGAGAAAGCAAAGCTGAGGTCTAGTCCAGGCTCAGGCGGTTGTTTGCTATGTAATCTGGGTCAGGCATGTGATCCTTGCTCTCAGCGTGGTCTGGCAGCATCAGCACCTCTTGGAGCCTGTTAGACATGCAGAGTCTCGGGCCCCACCTCAGACCTGCTGAGTCAGAATCTGTTCCCCAGGTGATTTGTAAGCACCTTAGAGTTTGAGAAGCTTTGACTTAATCCAGTGCTATTCAAAATGTGGTCCTGGACGAGCAACATCATCATCTGGGAACTTGTTAGAAAAGTGACTTCTCAGGGCCCCCTCAGACCCACTGAATCAGCAATCTGCACATGAAGACTAGGAAATCTGTGGTTTAACAAAGCCTTCAGACTATCCCGAGGCACCACTGATTTTACCTATTTGAGCTTCAATGTAATTCATCGTCGATGTAATTGCAATAATAATACGTATATCATTAGGATGTTTTTTTTTTTTTTTGAAAGATTTTATTTATTCATGTTTTTCCCCCCAAAGCCCCAGTAGATAGTTGTATGTCGTAGGTTCACATCCTTCTAGTTGCTGTACGTGGGAATCGGCCTCGCGTTGGACGGAGAAGTGGTGCCTTGGGGCGCGCCCGGGATCCGAACCCGGGCCGCCAGCATCAGAGCGCACGCACTTAACCGCTAAGCCACGGAGCCGGCCCTCATTAGGATGTTTTGAAGATGAAAAAAACATGATATAGTAGGGTGTAATATGGTAGAATATAACATACTATAATATATATTATGTATATATAGAGAGAAAATAACATACAGTGAGCAGACCTTGATAAATAGTGTGCAGTGGAGAGTGGAAAGAAATTGGAAACAAGGTAATTGGTAAGGGTCTGTATCAGTTATGGTACTTTGATTTCAAGCCAACAGAAACTAACCTTGGCTAACTTAAGCAAAATGGAATTTATTGGAAGGATATGGGGTAGGTCATAGAATTAGATTTAAAAGAAATAAACAAGCTTCCAGTGCTTGGAAAAGGCAACAAGGAGGGAAGCTCCAGGGGTCTAGGACGGTTATGGAAACTAATAAATGGTCTCTCCAGGGCATCTTTGTCAGGATGAATCCCCTCCAGTTGCCCGTGGGTCATTCCTCTCAAGATCCAAATTCTTGGTAAAGAAACTGCCTGGCAGGCTTGGGTCACCCGGGAGACAAGGCACCTGAACTGCCACGTGTAGTGTGGGTGGAGGAGTTTCTCAAAGGAATATGCAGTTGTTATCAAAAAATGTGGGAATGGGAACTGGGCAAGCAAATCAACAGACGCCCACTACAGATATTTCTAGCTCCAATATTCTAACAGTGTGCATGGACCTTGGACCTGGCACAGTGATAAGAAATCCTGCAGCAACAAGCTGAAAGACAGGTGCTAGCTCTTTCAGGAAATCTCCCGACTGCTCTCTTTCACGGCGCAGCTGTAGGACTTTTCTTTATATCCAGACGTGAGTGGTTTTGCCTTGGTGACTAAAGGAGTTGTGCGCGCCACCAGAACTGAAGTGTACCTTCATGTGCACAACTGTTGTACACCTTCCTCCCTGCTTATGGTAACGCTGTGAAGTTTCCCTCGAGAAAGAGCAGCTTCTGCCCTCTCACGAATGAAGCCATGAAGCAAAGCACGGAAGAGTGACACATGGGGCATCTTTTTTTTCCTCTCCCACAGTTTCATAAGTGATTATTTATAAAAACATGCTCATGTCTGAAATTTGCCATATTGGCTCCATGCGCTGTTTGTTTTTATGAATATTTTGTTCACGTGGGACAAATAGCTGTGCGTGGCTTGAGCTCCCGCTCTGTTATTTTTTTCTCCTTTTGATTCTGGCAGTTAATCACAAAAATGACCCTTCTGTGAGTGGGGGTTTTCCCTGGCGTGTGTCTGTGCCATGGTAACAGTAGCTGGTAATGGTTTGTCAGTGAGGGAAACTGGCGTGAATACTGGCTTATTTAATGTGCGTGTGAGGGAAGAAGGGGTTTCCAGAGCCTTTTAAAATGATTGTGCTGATACCTTGAGCATAATCTGATGTCTCATAACATTTGGTAATCAAAGCACAGAGACCTGGAGAGGCTGGAGGTCCACTGGTTACAGTACCTGCCTATCAAGTAGCCTTGTCCCAACATTAGCCATTAACTTACCTTTTCACCAAACACATTTGGTGTCTTATACTATACCTTACAATGGAGACTATTATACCATAAAGTAGTATTTAAAATAGTCAGTAGACCAAGGCCAAGATAGCCAATACCAATTCAAAAAACTGATTAGTTTTAGATCTGAAATTGTATGGAGTTCCTGAGCCCAGTATTAAAGATGTGTTTATGTCTGCAGGAGGAGGAAGGCTTGTGAAATGCTCTCTTGAGAATAGATATAGTGGTGTCTCCTCCTATGAAGAGGTTTTCATTCTAAAGTCCTTGTGGAAGTTAGAAATTGTGTACAATTAAGATTACCCTTGAAAATCTCTTAAATTTCAAATTAAGTTCAGTATCTATGGTTTTGTAAATATACATATGCAATAGTATAATATATAGTATATATAATATGTAATATCATTATATAGCATATTATATAATTAATATACTTATATAATTATATAATATGTGCATATAATGAGCAATATATATTTGTATTTAATATGTAATATATTATATAATTATATCAATATATAATACATTATATATGTATTATATAGTATAATATATATTTTATGTAATATGTAATATATTATATATACTTATGTATTGTACATGCTAATAAATATATTCATATGTTTATAATGTATAAATAAAATAATAAATATAAATAATGCATATAAACATTTATATTTATAATATACAACATATAATATCTATAATACATAATGTTTATATTATGTATATATGTGAACTATGTGGTTTATAAATTTGTATACATGTATATGTAGCATCTATAGTTGGATACATGATCAAAATGTAATTTTATAGAATTTTAATTATATAAACAAATGTACCTATATCTGAAATCCCAGAAGTTATGGTCCATGTGATTGACTTCTCTGCACCTCAAGGCCTTGCACTAGAGTAGAAAGTGCCTTCTGTTGGCTCCATTTGGGATTTCCTCATTTTATTCTTACATATAGGCATAATCTGAGTTCAGCTTTTTGCATTATGCTGGCTTTTCTGCCCAAATGCTATGAATATAAGCTATATGTAAATATGAAGCCTGGGTCATATTTGAAGCCTGGTTGTCTACCAATCTTAGTTTTGGACCTGTGTAGTTTGGGAGCATAAGAACCCAAAGAAATTACTTGTGTGCTAGAGATGCTTTCAGAAATGTCAATTGTTTAGTGTCCATTCAAAGAAAAATTGAGTATTCCTGGCAAATGGATGATATTTTAAATCCTCATAATTTATTTACTCTTATTTTAACCATCATAAAAATTGTATTTTATGAATTATACATGAAACTGAATGTTGCAAAACAGGGGAGAAACATGCTGGCACACATTTCCTTTCAACCTGGTCACCTCACATTAGAAAGAAGTTCTATATTTATATTTCTCTGCAAAAGTGCACGTGTATATTACATACGCTAAATATTATGTAAATCAGTAGTTATCATTGTCCCACACTCCATTTTCCTACAGACTCCAATTTGATTTTCATAAACAACTGTTTCTCAAAAATGATGTTTAGAATTTCCCTCTCCAATGATCTCTGTTTAATTGAGTATATTATGTGCCTTCTCTTTTCATTGCAGTTATGAAGCCAAAGAGTCCACCTTGCAAACTAAATTTCTTCCTGTCCTTGTAGAAGATGATACAATGGGGCTATTTTCTGATTCATTGCTAAATTGTTTTTTGCTCTAATTCATTCTGGACTGACTATAAAGAATTGAAATAGTTTTTTGAGTGCGGTTCTTGGAATCCATCTCATTATATTAGACTTATACCTTGCATTTGGTCATTGAAAAAGTAAACACTGTGGGGAAAAAGCCCAGATCAGGAAACAGAAATACAAGTCGTGTTTCAAATGAAATTTTCCACTTGGTTCTCCCTATGATCTATCTGTAGAGTATTCTAGGGAAACTCTGCTGACAGAAGAATTAGTGCCTTCCCAAGGTCCCAGATATGCACAACACCATCCGTTATGACAGGACTCTCTTAATTGTCGTTTCAGGTTGTTCAGAATGACAGGAATAAAACAGTAAACAAGAGTTTTATGTGGAATAAAAGAAGAGTTCATCACGGCTATTAAAAATTCTAATGACATGAAAGCCAATTATTGTGACTTCATGTGGTTATTCTGAATGCACTTAGATATGTGACAGCTGAAGTAAACATTTCAGCCCCAGACAGCTCCATTAATTAATTACTGCTCAGGATTCTAAAGCTTGCTAGTTGCTTCAAGAGCCATGTGGAATACTTATAAGATACGTATTCTAGGCAAGTCCAGACAGGCCAACTAGGTACTTAATAACATTTTTTCCATGTACTTGTTTGATATTTATTTATTAAAGTAAAGCTCAGATTTGAAAATATTTTACCCCATACTCCATTTTCCCCTATAGAGAAACTTATATAGAAAAATCTACAGCAATTTAAAAAGAAAAAATAGTGTGTCTGAAGAGGGCAGCCTTTCCACAATTTCTTGGAATTTACTCCACTTAAATACATATTGCATTGGGCAGTTAATTTTTTTTTGTGATTTAATGCTTTTGAATGCTTTTACACGTGCTGGCCCTAAATCCTGTTCTCTTAAAATTAAGCTCAATGCTCCACCTCTCCTCCTTCCTCCCACATTTTTTAAAAAGTTTCAAATAATATAGATGGCAACAAAATTTGGCTGTATTTGGAAAAATTAATTTTACCCCCAATTTAGTCATGAGTATTTTAATGGAATACAGTTGTTTATTTGGAGAGGTTGAACTAAAGTCAAGCTTTCTGTGAAAATATGAGCCTATTAATAGTCATGTATTACTTTATATATTTTCAAAGCATTTTCATATTAATGATACCACACAGTAGACAATGTTAAGTGGGAAGGATCCGGTCCCAAGCTGGCTAGTTTTAAACTTTATGGTTAAGTTGCCCCTTATTTTAAGAATTACGAAATCTTTAGTTTCCTGGGTGGAGAAAAACTGAAGTGCAGTTTTCTATTTTTCTACATCTTTTATGCCCACAAGAAGGATCAGCCACATGATAGTTTTCAGGAAGAATCATAAAAGTGTTCTCTTTGACATATTCCATTCAGTCACAGAGCAAGGACTTCAAAAGTTTTCCACTTGTAAACACACTCATCCTGGAAAGTGTGAATGCCAGGAGTGTTTTGTACATGGCAATTAGCATGGAGGACAAACCTGATCTGTTATGACAGCTGTGGCCATGCTCTCCTCAATACCCACAGCCAAATAGTCAGATCAGAGCTTTGTCACAAGTGCCCATAGTTGAGAGGCTCATTGCAGCTGAGGTGGAATCTGATGCTATCTTTGCAGAGGAGAACTTGGTCCTCCCATTCTGTTTCATGATGAAGATGAAGAGGTGGGATGAAATCCCTGGATAAGAATGGAGGGCTGCACAGTGTCCCAGGACATGTTCTTATGGGGGAAAACTTCAAGAGCTACATGTCTCTGTGTGATGAAGGCAAGTCTGGCAGATAGAAAGGGGAGTCTCTAATTTGATGTGGAGTTGATAAACCACTCTTAAAATTCAGCAACCACCACCACCCTCCTTAGGCTTTGAAAAGTTCAAGCTTTGAAAAGCTTTGTAGATTATAGTGCATTGGTGGTATCTAAGCTCAGGGAAGTCTGACTCTCCTGAGGATTCTCACGGTTTTGAAGAAAAAATGATTGGGTTGAAATTCCACGTTAGGGATAGCCACCTTCTGGGAAACTGGGTTCTAGCCAGCTTGGGACCAGATCCTTCCCACTTAACATTGTCCACTCTGTGGTATCATTAATATGAAAATGCTTTGAAAGTATATAAAGTAATACATGAATATTGATAGGCTCATATTTTCACGGAAAGTTTGACTTCAGTTCAACCTCTCCAATTTATAGATGAGCAGAAATGATTTGGTTAATGCCACATAATTAGTATCAGATCCAGGAGGACAAAAAAAACCTGCTTCCCAGATTTCTTTCCACATAACTTATGTGGCAGGCAGTCTCTAAGATGGCCTCCAATGGTCCCTGTCTCCTGGTATTCACACGCTGGTGTGGTCCACTCCCACATTGTACCAAGATTTGTCTGTTTGGCCAGTAATCACCAATAATCATAGGCCACTAAGGGAGAAATTCAAGATTTCTTCTGTTTAAAAGGACTCTGGCAATTCCTGACACCACTTTGTGTGTTTTATAAGTTTCTAAGACACTTTGCCAGAAAATCTTCAATTTGCTAACGTGGCCAATGAAATCAACTTTGAGTTTTAAGTTCTAGACATGTTAGTGCCTTGACATTTTCTCGAGGTAACGATCTAATCCATAACTTCCTAATATGATGGTTTTCTTACTACAAATTCCAAAAGTAGCAGTCACTTCTGGGATGGGGATGAGGGAAGGAGGAAGACACAGGAAAATGTGGCAAGCAGTCAGTCAGTTTTCCACAAAAGAAATAAACGAGCAAACAGACACAAAAAACCCAAGCACTTTTTAAGTTTTCTATCTTTGGGGCCATCCTATGTATGAAAGTCAAGGTATTGCTTAAAGTGTTCACTGACACTTCAAGTTCCAAGCCAGTTCTCTGGAGGGTTAGAATCAAATTGTTCACTCAGGATGATATACACTACAATTTAAGTAACTCATTATTTCCTCAGGTAGGTTCTACGGAAGACTAGATCTCTGAGATGTTAACAAATAAGAAAACAAGTTGAGAGAGAGAGAGAGAAAGAGAAGAGAGGAGGAGGGGAAGGGAAAGGTGAAAAGGTCAGGAGAGAAATAAGTGAATAGGTTCTTTGGACAAATAATTTTGGGAGACTAGATTGGACAAATTGATCCTGGGATGGATCTTCAGAGCAGAAATTCTCAATGCCTTTTATATGCCACAATGTCCCGAGATTCTTCAAGAGAGAGATGTCCTTGTGTTAACCTTCCTGCTTACTGGTGCTTAAATATTCCAGTGAAGGATAAGAACAATATACAAACTCCAGCCTGCAGAGCAAATCTGACCCAAGCCTGTCTTTGCAAATAAAGTTTTATTGGAATATAGCCACATCTATTTATTTATTTATCATCTATGGCTGCTTTTGTGCTACAATGGCGGAGTTGAGTAGTTGTGAAAGAGACCATATGGCCCACAAAGCCTAAAATATTTGCTGTATGATCCGTTATAGAAAAATTTTGCTGACCCATGGGTTGGATCATTTGGGAAATGTAGCAGTTCCCCAAACTGACCAAAGAACCATTTTTCAATAGGTCATTCTGCGGGTCCAGTTTCTGTATAACACAATTGGGGAACACTGAGTCAGCTCAAGCTTTCCTTATGGATCTGTGTGTGCCTCCCCTCCCCTTAGTACCTTGAAAGCAGAACACTTTACACTGCCCTGTTATGCAGCTGCTAGAGGAGGATTTCTGTTTCTCTGAGACATGGAGTGGCAGATTGAGCCCAGTAGCTAAAGAGAATCAGTTCTTTTTTGTAAGATACAGCAAGATCAAGTTGAGTTACAGAGAAAGCTGTATGATAACAGGAAGCTTATCATTTATTTACTGAGCATCCTGTTCACTGTTTTTAGTCTTGTGCAGAAAGGGAGCTGTAGGTTACCTTGTGCTCATGTCTTCAGGGACTTACAGTTCTCTGTCTCCTTGAAGAAAGTGACTGCAAGACATGTTAAATAACAATGTGAAAATTCAGGGACTTGATTTTTTTAAAAGATCTAAAGGAGGAAAAATCCTGAAACTTTTTTCCATAATTCAGAAGAATAATGTCTTCCTCTCCCTTAGGTATAATTCACAGGATACCACATGCTTTTCACAGACTTTTACCTGTATCATGGTAAGAGGGTAATAGTTTTTCTGCTAATAAGGTGAATTAGTTATCTATTGCTGTGTAACAAATTACCCCCAAATTTAGCAGCTTAAACAACAAACGTTGGTAGTCTTGCACAGTTTCTGAGGGTAGGGAATATGTGAACAGATTGGCTGGTAGTTCTGGGTCAGGATCTCTCTCAAAGTTGCAGTCAAGATGTTAGCCAGGACTGCAGTCTCTGAAGGCTTGACTGGGGCTGAAGGATCAACTTTTAAGTACACTCATGTGGTTGTTTGCCAGAGGTTTCAATTCCTCACCACGTGGAACTCTCCATAGGGTGGCTCATGACATGCCTTCTTTCAGAGTAAGTGATCCAAGAGTGGAGAGCATGCCCAAGATTAAACCTAATCTAGGAAGTGACATATCATTATTTCTACTGTATTCTACTGGTCAAACATACCAACCCTGGCACATTGTGGAGAGGACTACAAAATGGTGTGAATATTGGGAAGGAGGAGTCATTAGAGGCCATTTGGAGCCTGGAGACCACACTCTGGTTATTTAAAGCAGGGTCTATTGGTGAAGAAACATCTTATGGCCTCATTCCTTGCCCTGGCATAGGAAATTCAAAGCCTAAGGCCAGGGAATTGGGCCTAAAATCAACTCTGCCCATGCAACACCATTGCTAGCCTACAGAGCACCTTTTTGTAAATGAGAATAAGGTACTCTCCCTAAGATAGCTTACTTCCACTTGTTGGAAAATTGTCCTAATATACCAATTTTGTTAGAGCAAGACACTTTACTACTTCTGCTGGAAAAGTTGTAATATACCAATGCATGATTTTTTTTGTGTTGTGAATGGCTCCCTCATGCAGTGCACAACCTGCACAGCCTGCATATGTGTGAAAGGAGCAACACTCCTTCTTGCAATAGACTTGTGTATGTGTCAATCTCCCTCACTGGACTGTAAACTCTTTGGGGGTGGGAACTGAGTCTCTTCATTCATGTATTCATTCAACTCATATATAGTGGAACACTGCTATGTGCATGATAGTAAAAGTGATGGTTAAAAAGGAAAGTGGTAAAAAAGATAAAAACCCTGCTTTCCTGGTACGTACATTCTAGCAAGGGACATGAACAGTGTACAACAAAACAAGTCCATGCACAAGATAATTTCAGTAGTGATAGGAGCTGTGAAGAGATTACAATAGGGTAATGGGATAAAAAGTGGCAGTGGGTGGGCTTGCGTGTGGTTCTTTGGGGCAGAGTGGGAAGAGGAGGAGAGGAAAAAGCCTCTCTGAAGAGAATCTCACCCATCTTTGCAACCCTATTGCTAACAGAGTGCTTTGCACATACTAGGTATGCAACAAAATGCTTGTAAAGTTCAAGTGCAGTGAGGGCCCAAAGAACTAGCAAATAAAAACCCTGGGAACAGGGCCAACCTGGTGGTGTAGTGGTTAAGTTCGCTCCCTCTGCTTCAGCAGCCCGGGGTTCACAAGTTTGGATCCTTCGACGCGGACTGACGAACCGGTTATCAAGCCATGCTGTGGCAGGCGTCCCACATAAAATAGAGGAAGATGGGCTCACATGTTAGCTCAGGGCCAATCTTCATCAGCAAAAAGAGGAGGATTGGCAACAGATGTTAGTGCAGGACTAATCTTCACCAAAGCAAAAACAAAAACAAAAACACTGGGAGCACCGTTTGATTTCAGTAAATACCTACAGTATTTCAACTCCTAAAGGAAGGTGGAGCCTGTATTATTCTACCCCTGCTTTTTGTAACCAAAACGCAAAGACTTGGTTAGGAGTCTTTAAATAAGACTCATTTATTTCTCCTCCATCACTGAAAAATAAATAAAGCCAAGAGGCAAAGCCTATTGAATATACTTACTAAATCAATCTTTAGTACTTAACTGTATTGAGATTTTCTCCCTTTTATTTTTTGCAATGAGGCTAACTTAGATTTATTTTATTTTCCATTTTGTAATGGAAGGAGGACACAATGAGTAACTCATCCAATTTCAGATTTCACAACTTCAGAGGGACGAGTGGAGATTTTGGAGGTGGCCCAGAGGAAGGCGGTGAAATGACTGAAAGGCTGGAAACTAGGGCACACAGAGAAAAGTTAAATAAAACTGGTTGATTTAATTGAGAAAAGAATACCAAAGGATGCTTAGCATTAATAAGAGATGGAGAATATGTGAGCTGCTTGTCATATACCTTAATGATCTGAGCTTTTATGGAAACTGGAAAGATTTAGGTCAGCTTTTAGGTACCATTCCTTCCCCAACTATGAGGGTTTTCTATAGCATTAGGAATATGATAGCACTCCTTGACTAAGATAGTTGGGTCCAGAATTCTGTGATTCCATAATTGAGCTCAATAATTTCTTATTAAAATGAGGGTAATTAGTCTGTTGTTGTGTTTATAAAGGATAGGGAGAGTAGAGACTGTTTCTTATGTATTTCATGGACACTAACAGTATATAGATCCTCAGGAAAGGCCGAATCAACGTAGCAACACATATTGGAGTCTGTGTTCCAGGATATCACAACAATAGTGAGAAAATCATGCTGCTTTTTCAATAGCAAAATTGTTAGAGAGACTCCAGAACTTCACCTCATACTCTTTTGTTCTTTATCAATTTCCTTTACTTGGCTTGTCTGGTATGCATGATTTTTTTGGTAGCTACTAAGGTATGCATGGGTAGAACTTTTATCACTTATACTTTACAAAGTTTCTTGCCTTGTAAGAAAGGTTTCCGAGTCATCTCTCCATACTTTACTTCTTAAAAATATGTTACTGCTGTCTAGGTTATTTGCTTTTTTGGTCTTGTTTCTTACATGATTCATCTGGTTGGGGTTGGAAACATGATTTTCCATCTGAAATTAATATCGCAAACATCATGTCTGTCATCCAGAGTTCAGTCTGTCTGAAGAACCCATGTTGGTTCCTGGATCATATTTGTCAATGATTTTTGCCCTAAGATGTTAAATGCAGATGTCCTATTGGCACCTTCCAATGCTATTTATTGGTTTTTCGTTTTTCATTCTTTAAATGTGCTCAAGGTTTAATGCAGGAAAAACTTCTGCATTACTGAAAAATGTAAATGTTCTCGAAGTTTCTTGTCTTATGGTGGTGGGCAATTAGACTTGGAGGAAGCTGGCCAAGCAAAGGACAGTTGTGGGATGGAGTACAGGGCTGACTGGCTGGCAGTCTTACTGCAGCATCTGGCAGCTTTCCTCAATGATGAACTGCCATTGAGTTTGGTCTGTCTTCTAGGTTTCTGCATAGCACTTCTTTTTCTTTGTTTAACAGAAGACTGTTAAAAAGGAAGCCTCTTAATAGCACTCTCTGCATGCTTTTGTCACTAAAATGTTCTACACTGTACTCCTCCTGAACTCCCTACTCTATGATATAAATAACCTGGATTTCCACAAGCCTTCCCAGCCTGGGAATGGAGAGAGAGAAGATGCAAAGTGGGGTAAATATTTTAGTCTCAATATTTCTTTGACTTCTAGCTTCTGCCTGCTTTTGTAGAGCATCTAGTTCTTTCAAAGTTACTCCACAGTATTCCTGAGATGTTTAATGTGGTATATGACACGCACCCATTAACCCATACTCTCAACTGCAAAGTGGTGTCTGCCATTTTCCTTATTGCTTGCCTTAATTACTTTAGCAATTGATATTTTCAATGAAAGCATATTAAGGAACTCCCCATCCCAATATCTTGAAGTCTGGGCCAATGGTGCTACACTTTCTAAGAAATTATAGTAGCCATTGGGACTCTCGAATCCTACCAGTTTTTATGAGTATTTGCCCTCAAGAATGTCACTTCCATCACCACTGTCTCCTGTTGAAGCAGTCTCCTATTTCATACCTGCCAAAGTTGAATAGCGTTATGTTTTCTGAACCTATTAATTAATTAATTTGATATTTATTGAGTACTTACTATATTTCAGGCACAGGCATACCTGGTTACATGAGTAAGTAAGATCCAGTCCCAAGTTGCTACACCCCTCTCCCCATAACCTTGTGGAATGTAGAGTCTACAAGAGGAAGCTGCATTTAGAAGGCAATTACAAGACAGTACAATAAGAGTTTTGATAAGGGGTAAGTGTAGATGTGTTGGAAACATATCAGAAGGGCAGTAGCCCATTCCCTGTATTCAGGGGAGGTTTTCCAAGGGCAGGGGCTGGATATCTAAACTGAAACCCTTGCCCAAATATTTAATTGGGCTGTGGTGGTTCAAGGTTCAATCTATGTTAGTAGATTAAAGATTAGATTCTTTTCTCCCAAGGATCTTCCTACAATTTCCAGAAATATTTCTTTGGAGTTTGAGAGTTCATTTTATCTGTTTAGATAAAACTGCTATCAATAGTATCCTTGGGTCTTCATGCCTCTACTCTTCATCATTCTTGTCTTTCAAGGGAGGCATGTAGCAGTAGAAGAGAGTGCTGGGATTATTCTGATATTTTTCTTTGCTTCTAAGATTTAATGTGAATCTATTGAAACGCCTCTTAAAAATGCAAATTGTTGGATCCCACTCCCTGAGATCTGTAAATTCCTGGGGTCAGAGAATTTGCATTTAAACCAGCATGCTTCATTATCCTGATCTGGATACTGCCCTTTGATTAACCCCTGATTACAAATTCTTAGTAGGAGGAGAATGAGGGTATGAACAATTACTTATCTGGTTTGTCAAGTGAGTTTATTTTTGTCTAAACTGAAATCCAAGCCACATGCTATGGCTAGTTTATTCAAAAATATGTGAAGGAAACCCAACCAGATTTTGTGTTTTGTGCTATGAGACTGATTTTCAGACACAACCATATCTGTCAGAAGCTATGATTATAATGCTGAGCACTGTCATGTCTTTAAAATTTGTAATTAATGTTGACTAGCTGTTTTGTTGTCTCTCTGGCCTTTTACATTTATCGTTAGCACTAGAAAGGACATGAAGTATGTGAATCACAATAGACTGCAATTACCATTATAAAGTTAATTATACTTGTGTCAGTGCTGAAATGCAGTGTGACCTTTAGGAAAAAGTTAAGCGTGGGCGTGGAAGTATTGTGATACTTATCAAGAGGAGATAGATGTACATTTCATATTGAATTATCATTGCATTCAAATCCAAAAGTGCTCCTCTTCTGCCCTTCCCACTTAAAGATTCCTTAATAATTTGGGTCACATGTTCCAGGTCACACATCTTATTTTTCTTTAAAATGTATTTTGAATGTCAGTGCTCATATCTTGACTTTGCTTACCATAATTTTATTTTGATTCAAAAACCAAAACTTCTAAGAAGATGAGATAACAAATGTTGGCAAGGATGTGGAGAAAAAGGAACCCTTGTATACTGTTGGTGGGAAGGTAAATAGGTTCAGCCACTATGGAAAATACTATGGAGACTCCTCAAAAAATTAAACAGAACTATCATATGATCCAGCAATTCCACTGCTGGGCATATATCCAAAATAAATGCAAACAGAATATTGAAGAGATATCTGCACTCCCATTTCTTTTGCATCCTTTTTCGCAATAGCCAAGAAACAGAAATAACCTGTCTGTCAATGGATGAATGGGTACAGAAGATGTGGTATATATACAATGGAATACTATTCAGCCATGAGTAAGAAGGAAATCCTGCCGTTTGTGACAACATGGATGGAACTTCAGGGCATTATGCTAAGTGAGATAAGTCAGAGAAAGACAAATACTGTGTGATATCACTTATATGTGGAATCTAAAAAAGCCAAAATTGTAAAAACAGAGAGTAGCATGGTGGTTACCAGGGGCTAGGAGGTAGGGCAATTGGGGAGATGTTGTTTAAGGGTACATACTTGCAACTAGTAGATAAATAAGACCTGGAGATCTAATGCACAGCATAGAGATTATAGTCAACAATACTGCTACTAGTATTACTAGTAGACTAACAGTATCTAGTCTACTCCTGAGAGACTAGATCTTAATTGTTCTCACCACAAAAAAGAAATGATAATGTGACATGATAGAGGTGTTATGCTATGGTGGTAATCATATTACAATATACAAATGTATAAAATCAACACATTCCACACCTTAAACTTACATAGTATGTCAATTATATCTCAAAAAAAAAAAAAAACCCAAAGTTTTATTTTTCTGATAATAAAGATAAAACCTATCGCTACAATTTCAGAAACCCATATTGTGGCTTGAAACGATGGTGAATTATGTTTTCAAAACATAATGCCTCAAAAATTAGTCTGATGGTGAATTCCAAAAGTTTGTGAGTTAAAGAGACTTGAAACGACTCTGCTGAAGTCCAGATTGTTAGGCTGAAAACCAGCTGACAGCCCCTTCCTAAAGATTCAGGGAAGACAGAATCTATTAAAATATTCAGGCAAAGGGCTCTTTTGGATTATTAACATTATCTAATTTGCTGAGATTTAAGAAGTTTCTTTCGTATTTTAAACACATAATATTGAAAGGAATCCAATCTTTCCGTGGAAAGTCAGTGTTGCTACTATAATCAGTAATCATTTATATACTCTAAAAATGTAGAATCATTTAATTGAAAAATAGATTTGGGGCTGGATTGGAAGGGAGCATAGGGACTGTCTAATTTAACCTTATTTCATAATCAGGAAAATGAACGTCAGAGAAGGTACATGGTCATTCAATGGTAAAGTCTATTTATTTGAAGTTCATTCCTATTGCTTCTCACTGAGGAAATATGATTAAGCTTTTAGTTTAACTTCTAGCTACTTCCTTGATAGTTCTCCCTTTATTCAAATTGAAAACTGAAATGCTCCTCTCACGCTTTGCTGTAGGGCCCAATCCCCTTAACCTCAGTGGGCAGAAGAGACTGGGAGGGCCTGAGAGCTGGTCCCAGCCCTGTTGCCTCAGAGGGGCAGATGCTAGAGGGAAGTTGAATTGAGCAGGCGGAGTACAGCATTTAGCCAGCATGCCAACCTCATGGTGGCAGCGAGTCAGAAAAGCTGTCAGAATCAGCAAAGGCTAACACAGAATTACACAGAGATCCTGGAAGGCAGATAGAATGCAGTGATCGTGAAGGCAGGAGTTGGCAATACTATACTGATCTATTGATCATTTTCCAAACATACCAATCACTTTCACTTTTTCATGCCTCTGTCATTATGTTCTCTCTGCCTGAAGCATCCAGAAATTTCTGAGGAATTGAAATCTTGTAATTTGACTCTTCATTTGAATGAGCTAGCAGAATGTAAGATTACACTCTGCAAGTAACAGAAAACGTGATGGTATTCAATTACACAAGGAGGGTTTAGGCAAAAGTAGCAGCCCAAAGTTCTGGTTCAGCTGCTTAACAAGAGCAAGGTTAGCAGCTCTGTTCTTCTCTTGGCCTTTTCCTCATGGTCACAAAATGGTTGCTCCAGCTCCGTGTAGCATATCTGCCTTTAGAAAGAAAGAAGAGCAATGGGGACGGTACAAGCCTTATCTTTTCCCTTTTATCAGAAAAACAAAGGGTTTCCCAGAACTCCCCACCCCCTCAAAGAATTATGCACATGTCTCATTGGCCAGCACTAGTGGGAAGGAATGCTGAGAAAGTGACTGTGTAGCTTTTCTGGCTTCTACAGTACAAGCAGGCAAAGAAAAATGGTGTCAAGGTGGTTTTGGATTAGCTCATCTACAGTGAGATGGGGCATTTTACAAGCCCAGGTTGCTGGTAGCAATGGTGTTAGCTCTTTCGTAAGATGAAGGATCTTTTTGCAACAAGAATAACCGACTCTCTTGGGGCCGGCCCGGTG
Source organism: Ceratotherium simum simum (assembly GCF_057802395.1). Classification (NCBI taxonomy): domain Eukaryota; kingdom Metazoa; phylum Chordata; class Mammalia; order Perissodactyla; family Rhinocerotidae; genus Ceratotherium; species Ceratotherium simum. The sequence goes on from NC_141904.1 coordinate 33,371,501, forward strand.
GCGCAAGCCGTTAAGCGCGGGTGCTCCGCTGCGGCAGCCCGTGGTTCGCCAGCCCAGATCCTGGGCACGCACCGAAGCACCACTTGTGAAGCCATGCTGTGGCGGCGTCCCATATAAAGTAGAGGAAGATGGGCATGGATGTTAGCCCAGGGCCAGTCTTCCTCAGCAAAAAAGAGGAGGATTGGCAGATGTTAGCTCAGGGCTGATCTTCCTCACAAAAAAAAGAATAACCGACTCCCAAACGACCTCATTTATTAACTCGCATATTTCTATACCAGTTTCGTTTCAAGCGGAAACTTACAATAACGTGTCATTTTCTACTTGTTGGATGAATGCTTTATCTATGTATGGCACTTTACTGTACCAAGTGCTTCACACCTGTTATCATGTTTGATCCTCACAGGAATCCCGTGACATAAGAATTATTATTTAGTCTCAGAGAAGAGAAAGTTGAGACAGAGCACTTGGGTGCCTTCACCGGGTCAAACCCGTAGGACAAACTGAGACTTGGATCCAGGTGCTTTTACTCTAGTGTCTATAAATTACACTTGCTGAGGAGAAGATGTTTTAAAAAAATGAAACAGAAAGATTCAGTTCAGACAGAGTGTAAAGTGATAATCTTTGGAACTGTAGACACTGAATAAATAATTTGTTTAGAGAAACATAAAGTGTGTTTAGTTTGTGTTACAGCCTGAAATCTTCTTTTTCTTCCCTTTTTCAGAGAACCTCAGCCAGCAAGTCTTCAAGTGCTGCTTCCTATAGCAGATGGTCCAGTTCACAGCCACATCAGGTAATATGCTCTTTTTAAGAAACTTGACATATTGTTTCCCTTGTAGTGTGCTTAAACTTAACAATTATTTCATCACTGGGCCAATGTGGCGGGTATTGGGATCCTGTCTGTTCTCACCTTGAAGGCAGGCCCCTCCACACAGGACTGTGCAGTTCCTCACTGGTTACTTTTCTCTACCCTAAGTTTTGGGTCAGGGCTATGTTAGGGGGACAGTGACAGAAAAATGCCAAAGTTCCACGTTCAAAGCCCTCTTCAGTGGATAGCTGATGAAATCATTCTAGCAATTGTTGGAAGTTAATTTTGCCTTTTTTTTCCTTCAACCAAAGATTATCCCTTCTGTCCTTTTTATTCCAGGAAATCGTGTATGCTCCCACATGTACGTGCATATGTGCACGTGTGTGGATGGCACACAGCGTCTCTGTCTGAGGGTATACACCAATATATCAGAAAATGTGCTAATATTGCAAAGAATCGCTTTTTTTTTTCCTCGCCTAGTTACTCAGAGTGATTAGCAACTTCTATTTAGGTCAAACAATAGTGAACATTATTTAACCTCTTCAGGGGAAGTTAAGCCAGCAGAGTGTATTATGTCTCTGTGTGTAAACAAAACAGAATCTTTTCTGTTGGTGAGCAGTTTTTACAGGTGACACACTGTGACCAGGTGGGCTTCTTTTCGAGCAGCACATGGTGAGAACATTAACTTTGAACTCTAAAAGCTGAGCAGGACTTACATTCAAATTACCTACCAGTTATGAGACCAAGAAGAAATGAACTCCCAGTTGTCTTTTGCTTTATTGGTCAGAATTCTCTCTTAGACTTTTCAGGTCACTTAGGCTGGCTGCAGTGATTATAAGAGGGGCAGAGTATAAATGGTTTATCTTCACATTTCCCCCCTCATTTTATTGACTTTCTGCAGAAATGTAGTGTTGGTGATAATTTACTCCAACATCAGCGTAATGTGAAAACTCTTTTTGTGTATTCTTTTACCTTTTTTTTTCTTTTGCAATTACGAATTGACATTTGTCAATAAAGCAATATTAAAGAATATTAATAAGAGAAAAATCAATGCTTCCATTATGCAATATTTTATCACAGTGCCTATTTTTATATTGAATTGGTTGGTAAAAAAAAAGTGGAGGTGATGGCTCTGCCTCCATTGGTATCAGTTTTGTGTGGATGCTATAGCTTCTGGTAAATTACTTTGTGAATGCTAGCTGAGAAAAGAGGTGGCACAGAGAGATAGGCAGTGGCACCAGTCAAGAGAGATTGCTTTGAATATCTAGGTTTCCTTTACTTCCTACATGGTAGGCACAACCTGAAAACGTACACTGGGTTATGAATCAGTATTTCTGATTTTCGTTCTCACACTTTCCAGAGACTGAGTTGAACAAGTCACTACTCACACCTCTGTGCTGAGACCCTTAACATTGGAGAGATGCTCTGATCTAATCTTCACAGTCTAAGGAAAGTGAGACCCAGAGATTATGTTGTCCAAGATTACATGAATTTAGTTGGTCTAGGATTCTATGGTTTTCTACTCCAGAACGTATTCAGTTTTACAAGTCCATACAATCCTTGCGGGAACTACACAATGAGATAATCTGATGTAGTCATTCTGTGACTCTGTGCTGGTCCTGCAAACTTTTCATATGCAATGAAATGAGAAGAGTGAAGACAGGGTATTATTGGGGACAGTCTTTAATTCTGAGAATATATCCTTTTAGTTTTCTGATATTACAGTGACCTTATTTTATGAAATCAGGGAATTAGTAGATGGTATTTGTGTAGTTTTTAGCGTCCTGGGCAAATTAAAGTGGTGACCACCCTACACACATTTCCCAATGTTTTTTTTTTAAGTTCTTACAGGTCTATGAAATGCAAAAGCAACCAAAAATGGGTTTCATTTTTACCCTCTCACGTATTGAAAGAAATTTGGTTATGTGGAGAGCCTTTCAATATTAGCAATGCCGTTTTGATTGAGGAACATAGTTCGATGGCATTTCCAAATGGTACTCTGATTAAAACTAATATTGCTGACGTCTCTTTTGTATTGAGGGTCCTTTTTAAGTGACAGGAGTGGTAAACTTTTCTGTATTTATAAATTTCCTTGGCTAGGGCCTATTGTGCTGGTCATTTGCTTGTTTGTTTTCAGATCTGCTCCATGCCCATCCCTTGACATCTACTTCCCAGGCTCCTTTGATAACTGATTCCTATGTAAGTTCTCCCAATGGGAGGGACTGTTGGCAGATTGGAAGGAGATAGAAAGGGAAAACCCAGGATATATTTCTCCCTTTCCATTTGCTTTGGGCAGTATATCTCCATGTCTGAGCCTCTGTGTGGATCCAGCTCCCATAAGGCAGCCCTGGCTTGTAGTGTCTAGGTACAATCCCCCACCCCACCTCCCAGGGGAGGTAGCAGCTTCCTCGCCTTTCCCTGTTTGTTTTTTTAGCTCTACTAACACCCTGATAATGGGCGCCCTATACTAAATTCCTTCTCTTGGACTACCTAGTATGGGCTCTCTTTTTCCAACAGTTCCTCCGACTGTTTCCTGGCTGATACACCTACCATGGGATGATGCACTTCATTCTTTTGTTTCTATAACAGTGGCTTTTAATTTTAGAAATATTATGTGAATATTTACAGGATCGCCAGGCTTGCAGCTGCTGAAAACTGTAATTTATTCTCTTGAGCTGGCCTGGTGCGTGGTAATCCTTTTACACCCCTATCCCACACAGAATAATTATTCCTCTTCTTTGTTATTCATGCTCTAATCCTTCCCTTTTAAATTTGTGTTTATTACAAAACCTTTGTCTTTTGTGTTTGCAATATAATAGGCTTATTGGCTTCAGTCTTTGAAAGTACCTACACAAATTCTCAGCCTGAGGTAGAAAGTACAATTGCAACTCAATCCTGGATTCCAGCTTTGTGTCTTCCTCTGACTTTTGGCATCAGCAGAACATTTAGGGGAAAAAAAATGAGCCATGGATTTATACTCACTAAGAATCCAAGTGGATCTTGTCCTGTTTGTTTTCAGAACACTATTTGTCAACCTCAAACATAAACATAGGTACAGCAATGAGTAAATCAGTACACAGGCAGAGACCTACTCATTTGAGAATTAATATCATCACCATTCCATCATAATCATTACCATCATACCTAACATTTATTGAACATTACTATGTGGGATCTGCTGGTTTCTTTACATGCACTATCTCTTATAATCCTCTTAATATCTCTATGATAAGGATGCAATATTTTACAGATGAGGGGACTGACAACGTAAACATTTAACTAACTTATCCAATGACACAGTTAGTTCTGTCAGATTCCAGCTCCCTGGTCCCTTAACCAGTGGTCAGTACTCTCTCTCTAAAGTTTTTAGACTAATTTAAGGCCACTGAAAACCATTTTAACAAATAATTCTGTTTTGAGCTGACCAGAACACAACTTTTTGGCCTCTAGTTACTGTTTCTACTCTGAAATTATTTTTGCATGATTAATTTTCTGTGTTGAAACAGGGGCTTATGTCTACTCAAGCATAGGTCAATCTATTTGCAGATAGACAACTTCTAAAACATAGACACTAATATATTTATTAACAAGTTTTGGTTAAAAATGCAGTATTTGGTATTTTATTTGGAATAATTTGAAAACATATTTGTAAGAAAGAAGTTACTCCTCCCATCGCTTTGCAGCTTGTGAGGAATGTACATAGAGTTTTATACGCCTTGCAAATACCTACCAAATAAAAGCCATTATGAATTGCACTTCAAATAAATGAAACAGATAGATGAGAATGATGACTGTCTGACTGGTATCTTCAAATCTGAAACACAGAGCAGTAAACTGAAATTGTGATAAGTTTTTTATGCTATTGTGTACTTCTTTTTAGAAAAGCTTCACACTGCCCATCATACCTTCTCTCATATTCAGAAAATTTCTTATAAATATTAAATAGCTATCTTCTTATGGTTTAGAAATGGAAAGTTTTTCTTTTGGATAATTGGCACCAATCCAAGCATTGTGTCTTAAAAACCCTCAGTGTAAAGTTTTGGTCAATAATGATCCATTGATCGATGATGACTCTTTAGCCTTTTAGTAAACTTTGTGTTTAGAGTAGTCCTGGGTAGGTAAGAACCTTAAAATTCATCTAATTGAAAGGGAAAAACAGAGCCAGCCCTAAGGGTCTAGTGGTTAAGGTTCGGTGCTCTCACCGCTTGGGTGGCCTGGGTTTGTTTCCCGGTAGAGGAACCACATCACCCGTTTGTCAGTTGTGATGCTGTGGTGGCGGCTCACAGAGAAGCACTAGAAGGATTTACAACTAGGATATACAACCATGCACTGGGGCTTTGGGGATAAGAGAAAAAAAAAGGAAAAAACAGTGAATTAAAAAAAAGAGATATAATATGTTAAGGAGTAACAATTGACTCAAGAGAATTTAACCACATGGTCCAGTGTCATCGTTTTCTGGTAGCAGATAAAACTGACAGCATTCAAGGCTGACAGCAGAAGTTTCAGTTATGGGGAAGGATTAGTGTTAAGTGAGAGAAGAGAGCATTTTATAGTTTTACTGTGTTTTTATAGTAAGGGAAAGAAGACAAGTGCACTCTACTGATAAAAGGCTACAGTGAGTATTTTTCCTGGATTGTCTTACATATTTTTTTCATACCTGTTGGTGAAACTCCCTGGACTCAGCACGTAGTAGGAGCTCATGAAGTATTTGTTGAATGAATGAATGAATAAATGAATTGTATGAAATGACAGCAGGAACAGAATGGAGAAGGTGGGCCCACAAATCTACATTTAGTTTTTTTCTTTCTTCCCAATTATTAGTTTCCACCTTCTTAACTGAGGCTCACATCAAAGATGATAATTATGAGTTGATCGAAGTAAAATGGATTTCACCTCATTGCTGCTGTTAGTTCTGATGATAAGCATTGTGATAGAAGTGGAGGCTGCCAGACGCCGGGAGAGTCTACGTTGATTCATTGGTCAAACTGGTGTTCTTCACTTACGTTATCCACGTTATGCATTTGGGATTAATGTGGTTGCCATGAGATTTCAGTGATGAAATAGTCAATGTTGAGACTCTGTGTATGGTTACTTGATGCTCTGGGGTCCATGGAGACAAATGTAAACTCCTAGTTTATTCTGTTCAGAATTCTGAACAAAATTGATCCCCTTTATCTGTGTGTGGGATTTTTGAACTTTGTTTGCAATTTAAAAAGATAGAAAACATTTTGTTTATATCTAAATAATGCTCGTCAACCAAAGACCACCAAGAACACACACGTGTTCAACCAAATTTGAACATATTACTTGTTGCTTGCTGCTATAAAGGAGACTGAACACCATGGAAAATTTAGACATCTGAATGAGAGATTGTTGTTGGGAGGGGCTTATTATGGAGCTTGGGCTTGGCTTAGGAGATTTTGGTGAGAAGTGAGGAAGTGGAGTTTGTTCTGGATTGAGTACTGTTAGGAACTGGGGGTAATTCTGTGATTGGGTATCTTAATAATTTTATCCAGAAGGTGGTAAAAATGGAGCAAGGCAAAAGATGTAAGTGATAAAGAAGCAGCAGTCACTCATGTTCCCTGAGGGTGGGGAATGTTTGGTCACTTTCGTGATTTGGACAGTGGTCTTGTTTTTCTCTCTACTTGAATGTAATTATGGAGTGGTCTTGTTTTTGTCTTATTCAATAAGGGTTATGAAGTAACCATGTCTAATCTGATGTTGATGTTCTGTGAATTGTTTTTGTTAAGTTTGGAACTCCTTAGCCTAGGGGCTAATGCCAGTCTATCTACTATAGACAGTTATATTATATATACATATAAACACACACACGTATACACACACATGATTTATATGATTGTACATATAAAATGGAAGGCCTGCACTATCCTCCCTGATCCTAGCATTCCTCATGATACCTGCACTGATGTATTTCAGAATCTGACCAGAATAGCAAGGTGGCAATGTTCTTAAGTAGAGTTGACACCTAGCTGACACCCTAGCATTAATAATCTAGAGATCAGAGAAGATCTACAATACCAATTCTTAAGCATTTGCAAACTGTCATGTCCTGTTTACAGTGTTTTAAAGGATAAGGAAAAAACTGTGGAAAAGCAAACTTGACATAATATCAACCCTTACAAATCTGGACCTGCATTTGAAAATGAATTATTTAGAGTGTAGGAAATTAGGGTCTGATTAAATGAAATGTCTGATTAATGATAGCTTGTCTCCAAAGATGGCACCCCCATGAACAATGCCTCCTAGTATACTCACACTTTTGCATTCTTTCTTGCAAGCTCAGCTGGCCCTCTGACTCACTTTTGACCAGTGGAGTGCAGTGAAGTGACACTGGGGGACTTCCAAGCCTAGGTGCTAAGAAGTCTTGCAGTTTTGGCCTTGTGCTGTTGGAATGCTTACTCTAGGAGAAGCAATCTGCCATGTAGAAGCCCAACTATCCTGAGAATGCTATGCTATGTGGAAGCCCAAACCAGTCTTGTGGAGAGTCTGCATGGAAAGAGAGATGCCCAGCCAGTCCCCAGCTGTTTCAGCCATCCCAGCAGAAGTATCGGACCTAGGAGAAAAGATGCCTTCAGATGATTCTAACCCTAGCCACCATCTGACTGCAATCACATGAAAGACCTCAAGTGAAACCACTCATTGAGCCTAGCTGGTAGTTTGTCATGTAGGAATAGACAACTAATACAGTCACTCATTGTAAAATAAACATTACCATTATCTGTAGCAATGAAAAGGTCAGCTATGCTGGTTTGAATGAATTGTTAATATTAATTTGCATTAATCATGCCTCTTACATGAAAATGAATACTATTTAGTGCTTGAAAATGTTAGCCAGAAATTTCACCCTACAATCATCTTTTCATTATTAATTTGTTGAATAAATATTTTCAGACATATCAATGCCATTTTAATTCTCATTCAATATTCAGCTCAAATTCTAGGATTTAAGACCCTAGAAATCATGAGCTGTATATTTCTTAAGGTATTGTCCAAAGGAGTGATGGGGATATAGTAGAGACAGTATTACTGACCAAATATTCCATTTGCTCTCCTAGATTTCTCTTTCTCTCTGCAGTCAGATGGTACTGTATGACAAATTGCAACCAATGAAGTGTTGTGGAAGTGACATGTCACTTATGTTCTGAGGCAAAAGATAGCCCATGTGTGATTCTCCAGTCTCTATTGCCTGACACAGGGATAGAGGAAGCCATGTGTTCCAGATGGTGCAATTACAAAATGGTAGAGTCTCCACTGGCCTGGATCCCTGGGTGAGTGAGGGGAGCAGAGCGCCTTGTTAATCCTTGACAGACAGTAGCACAAGCCAGAAATAAGCTTTGGTTTTTCTTAAGCCACTGGGATTTGGAGTAATTTGTATCTGTAGTATAGTCTAACCTCTTGTGACTAATATAAGAGGCTTTAATGTCCCGTAAGCTCCATCACATCTATCCCAAGCCATTCAAAATCAACTTGAAATCTAAATAAAAATAATGTGATTTCTATGTAAACAGATCTTCAAGACAGAATTTCTGATTTTTTCTTCAATTAGATTTATATCCCCAAGTCCCTCAATATAGAAATTCTGGCAACAGCACTCTTTATTTACTTGGGTAATTTGAGAACACTTGACACTTGAATCATTCTCAATCAAGTTGTTTTCCTTTTTATTTTTCAAAGTAATTTATTTTGTAGCAAGTCGTTAATAAAATAATTTATTAGAAGATTTAAGAATATTTATTCAATCAATGTAGTATCAACAAAAACATCTAAGTTAACCATTTTTTAAAGTAAAAAAAAATTATTATGAAATTTCCAAACACGTATGAAAGTAGAGAGAATAGTGTAATGAACCCCATGAACCTATCTACCCAGCTGCAACAATTATCAAGATATGGGCAGTTTTTCAAACAGAAGTTTGGCTACATAACTTTTATTCTGTTTTGATCATCCTTTCAAAGACAAGATAACAACTACCCTTTTCCCCCTACCTCCAAAAATAGATCTGAATTTTCTATGAACACATGTGCTTTGTGGTCATGATGGTATCTTCCATATTCCTTTCTGACTTTGCCCAACTTCAGAATATTCTGAAGTTATTCTCCTAGTTCTGACCTATTCTGACCATTTCTCCTAGTTTGACCAGGAGAGTCACAGTTTACACTGCTGTCTTGGGATAATTATTAATAGCACCCCTTTTCATTCTCAAAAGTGTCCTGATTTGGAAAACAAATTATATGGTCACCCTCATCATTAAACAGGTGTGCCTGCTCCCCTGTCTAGTTTGTCCTGTTTTTGCTTTTTCTATCTCCTTGAGCTGGATTCTGTGTCTTGCCTTGCAAGACCCAGACAAGTCTAAACCAGTCAGAATCAGTGAAGCCTTATCCCGATGTCTGTGGGTGCTTGCAGTATCTTCAGTGTCTGAAATGTCTTTGACGTCCACAATGGCCTACCCAGGACCAGCTACATAATTTCTGGGATCGAGTGCAAAATGTTAAAAAATTACTGAGAATTTCAAGATGGTGACAGCAAAGCATTAAACCAAGCATAGGGCCATGTGCGACAGCAAAGGTGGCACACCTGTGAATCCCCCTCTGGGCCTACCACTCCCCCCACCAACTCCTCACTCTCCACCTAGTTCCCTGTGTTGACCAATTCCAGGACTGCATTCCTGCACTAAACGCTCTGCTGTAGTCTGCATGGTTAACTTATTCCTCAGTTCTTCTCTATGGGTCTGAACATTGGCCTATCTGGCTATCGTTACCATCTAATGAGTACTTACTACTTACTAATGAGTGGCAGAGCCATAATTACAACACAAATGTGCTTCATTTCAAAGCGAATGATCATAACCCTTCTGCTGTTTTGACTCTTAGCCCTCATGGCCTAGCTAATTCTTGGCCGAGTTCCCGTCCTGGTCCAGGATTCCAAGGAATGGAATTTAGTCATTTATGAACAGATGTCCAAGAACCAAGATGCACTTTTGCTGCTCTCTATGTTCACATCGGTCACCTGGAACTTCTTTCTGACATGCGCACTGGGTCAATTGTACCTCCTCCCTGCCCACCTCCCCCTTCCCTAATTACTATACTTACCAAAACAAGCCTGAGCTTGAACTTTGGGGGTCTCCTGGCTAACCTTTGGATCTAACTTAGTTTTACCATCCACTCTTAAACTCATTTTGCTGTCTCATTGGTTACAGTGTGGCTTGAGCCTGAGCTGGTCCCCCCAGCCACAAATGTTTGGAGTTAATTGGAACATACAGACTTTTTGGGGGGAAATGCATGCATAATCATACCCATTGTGTTTTCTCCCGTGCTGATTATTGTTAGTCTATAGAATTAACTTTAGTCTTTCTGATGACCTCTAGTATTACTGAAGTTTTTATGTAACCAACTTTTATCTGCTCTAAGAGGTGGAACTGAGAAAAGGGATCTCTTGTGTACTGTTTTTGGGAATGAAAATTGGTGTAGCCATTATGGAAAACAGTATGGATGTTCCTCAAAAAAGTGAAAATAGAACTACCATATGATCCAGCAATTCTACTTCCGGGTGTTTATCTGAAGGAAATGAAATCACTATCTTGAAAAGATATATGCATCCCCATGTTCATTGCAGCATTATTTACAATAAGCAAGACATGGAAACAACCTAAGTGTCCATTGATGGATGAATGAATAAAGAAAATGTGGTCTATATATACAATGGAATATTGTTCAACCATGAAAAAGAAGGAAATCCTGCCATTTGGTGCAACAAGATGGATGGACCTTGAGGGCATTATGCTTTTAAATAAAACCTAAAAAACAAACAAACAAGGGGTGGAACTGAGATTGTTGCATGACGACCATTTCCTTGACGTAATCTCAAGATTTGTTTCAACTCAAAAATGAACAATCCTAGTGAATTCTATTAGAAAAAACAGCTGAGAGAAATAAAGAGGAAGGACGAAGAAAACAATTTAAATAGTGTCAGTGATTCCACTTGACTTTCTCTTCAATAAACACAAACCCTGGAGAGATGAGTTTATATATCTCCTGTTACCCAAAATATCTCAGTTACCATAAGCCCTCATGAAGAGACCATTTTGCTGTCATATGTATGATTTTACTGTTCAAAGACGCACAATTTTTGTATAATGCGGCTTGTAAATGTAAACTAGCCATCGCTGGATGTCCAAAGTGACAGAGATCTGTTTCATCTTTGGAGGAAAAGAGAAGGTGTTGAATGTGTTGAGCAATATGTATTTACATCCAATGTGATGCCTTCCTAAGGGATTTTCAAGTGAGTTTTGATGGTATTTACTGTTTGTGGAACTTAACCTTTTTTAAGACAGGTCTCCACTCACTTCAATATAAACATTGTATTTATCTTGTTAAAAGAACCCACTTGGACTAAAACTCCTTCAAGTTCCTTAAAGATAGCTGCTGATGGAGGAGAGAAGTCATTGATGGAGCTCTGTTATCTTAGCAGCCAAATATTCAACTACTTTGTTTAAGGGGTAAGCTCGGATTTCTTCTTGATTTTTTTGTGTTATAGTGAAGAGTGAGATTTCTGTAAAATTATTAAGATGCATCATTAATATTGAAATGAAAAATGAGGCTTGGAAATAATGAGGCTCTTGTCCTTTTCTATATTATTTTTGTTCATTTCACCACAAATGGAGATTCTAAAGCATCTGTTACTGGATCAGTAGTGAACGGGGCATTGATGGGTGTTAGAGGCCACTTGATATCAAATAATTTATGAATAAATGTTTTGCTGTGGGAAGAAGTCATGAGTTGAACAGGAAGAGAGTGCTGTGTTCGTCTGATGTTGACACTTCGATGTTAAACCATGACGTACTCTCACCCAGAGTACGGCAACTTCCTCGCTTCCACCTTAAGGGAAGCATGGCTTTATCAGTGGTCATCAGTGCTCCTTAAGACAATCTGTGCACTTAAGACTTAAGCGGGTCCTCAGTGGGATAAATGGAGAGACGTCTTGATGTTTTTTGGGACCATGGAAAATGGAGTAAGTTAGAGAAGCCAGGGGTGTTACTTCACTGTGAATCTACTCGTCAGTTTAAATGTCCATTAGCAAATTAAGTGTGAAAGCCTGAGGTACAGAAGCCTCTCCTGTTAACATGAGGCAGAGGAAAAGCTAGAAAATAAAGACAATAAAATCTAGGCAGTTGTTCTTAGCAAGTGGTTCAGTGGAGATGGACTTGGCGTCTTTCTTCTCCAGTTGCTGATTGCTGCCTGGAGCAGCAATAATGGCTTCACTGGCTTTGCTGCTGAACTGCACTGCAGTCTCTCCTGTATCGCCATTACTGCCCTCCTATGGAGCTTGATAGAACTATTTATCTTTCTTATGGCTACAGAATCTCCAAGTGTGTCTCTTTGGAATTTGGGAAATAAGATACAGGATTTGACTTCAGAATGATATGATTAGTCTAAAAAGTCTTTAGTTCCGTAGTGAGATACGGTTTTATAAGATAAGAATATCTTTATGTTTTATAAGATGTGTGTGTATGTGGGTATACAAAACCTTTCATACTACAGGTAAAAAGAAAATGATGAGACTGATGGGCTTGTTATTTTGGATGGGAGAGGCTGGCGATTCTTGCCACAATAATGGTTAAGAATTTGGACTCTGGAGACATGCAAAGCTAGATTCATATTCTATATGTCACTAGCTTGATCTTGGGCATGCCACTAAATCTCTCAATGCTTGTTTCCTTATCTGTAAAATACGGAAAATGATTGTAGCTAACTCATAGGGTATTGTGAGTATTAAATGATATCATAGTGTTAAATGATAAAACAGTCAGCAAAACCCCTAGAAGTTTAGTTTTCTATGTAAAGCATGCCATGATAATAGCTAAGTCATTTCTACAACTTGGCAATGGAATCGCATTTCTCTGCTTAAGGGTTGTGGTCTGAATCATTTCTCATGCCTACTGAACTAGTGCTATGTAGACAGTCTGAGATTTAGACCAGCGCTCATTTGCCACCATTCGAGGTTGGATTGGTCAGTTTATTAATCCAAGTGAAGATGAATTCTTTTGACCTACAGGTCAAATTAACTGGACACTTAATATGAAGATCATATTAGTTCTGGTCACTTTCCAGAGTGTATCTCCAGACTAGTGAATGTTTGATCAATGGTGTTTGTCTCTATAACTGAGAAGGGAACCAGAAAACTCTGGCTGTTAAGGAAACTTAGTTGACGCTTGGGATTATTAGAGGAAAACTCTCCACCCCAATACATATAAATCTGTCTTAGAGCTTATATTGACAGAGTTGGCCCTTCTCTTCATGGATAAGCTAAACATTACGACTATTATAAGTTCTAACTTATATAAAATATATTAAATTGCATCTACATCTCACACTAACATACTATTTCTCTATTAACATTTGTAAGAATTTTTGTTACTTTGCTTTTGAAATCATTTGACTACAAGAAGGAATACAATTTATGAGAGGCTATCATTTCTCAACAATTATTGTGCATACATGAGCATTCTTGCAAAGTGAGAAAAATTGAATCTATAAATTTTTTTCAAATGCAATGATATTTTATGAATACTAAATATAACCACTGATGAAGTAGCTGATATAAGTTTTATAGATTTTTGTGGTCTATGTTTTGTAGATTTTATTTTATAGTTTTCTTTTCTTTTTTTTTTTGGAGCTAATAGCTTTGTTTTCCAGTTCTCATATTTTTGTAGGATGTTAGAAATGTCATAAGCCTTGGATACTGTGTGGATAAAGTGACCCTGCTTGGTGACCTGTTTGAGAATAAGATGTAGGCTTAGGCTTATGCAGGGAAATTTAAGTTGAAGGTTAAGCATTTTGGACCATGAAAAAAATAAATCTAGGTGTTTGGTTATATTTTATATATTATTGTCTTTGTTTTAATGCAAGCCCATAGTCCCACTGAGCAGGTATACTTTAAAAATCAGAATATTTTTGATTTTTTAAAAAGGTAAAACAGCATATATTCCATATACTTTATAATACTCCTGAAAGGGTCTTGAGCAGAATCCTTAATCAATCCCATTAGCATTTCTGCATTGAAACTTATGAATATTCACCAAATGGGACTAAATAAATAAAAAGCTTCAAATTCAGGTCAGGTTTTACCACCAAATCTGTTCATGTCAGGTGAAGTTTTGCTGCCAAAATGACTTATGAAAAAATTTTGTTTTCCTAGCTTTTTGAATTTTGGAATACTATTGAGGAATTATAGACCTATGACCTACAGGCTATTACTAGTGTTAGATAATTTTACTTGACTTATAAAAAGGGAAGATATTAACATCTTCATTTTATGGATGGCCAAACTGGGATATAGAGCAAATTAATGACTTTTTTCTAGGTGACAGAGCAAGTAAGTCATGAGAATGGAGATGAAACCAGGGTGCCGTGACGTTCCACCCCAGGGATGTTCTCAATTTTTTCCTGGCCTACTGAGTTATCCAAATGGCTATTTAACTTGTAGCTTGCTTGGCCCGTGATGGCAGCCATGTCTCTCGACAGGCCAGGACTTCAGCACTTCTCAACACAACAGGGCTGTGTGCAGTTTCGTTAGCTTTTGATGCACTGGGGTAACTGGTTGTGTAATTGCTCTAAAGAAAAGCTCTAGTACTTACACATCAAGATATACATGTATGACATTTGTTGGGATGAGCTAGATTAGGTATGTCTGCTCCTGTCAAGGCCCATTTTGCTAGTGTTTTCCTTTCCTCCCTTTGCTGAAGTCAAGAGAACTGAAGCTAGCTTCCTGCTGTATCTCCTCCCAGCGCTTAAAATTTCCTGCTCTGTTTCGCTGGCACCACACATGCCAGTACCCATGGTGCATTTTATTGCTGCAGCTGTTTCACTCGCCTATTTTTGTCAGCACAGAGGTTAGTCTCAGAAGCGACGGCTTAAAATAATTCACCTGATGTAGACTTCTTGGACATCTGAAACCTGAATTATTTTCACAACACCTGAGGACACTGAGAAGCCTATTTCATCACTTGTGGTGTCTTTAGCAGAAAGCCAACATTAAAATTCAGGTTTCCTCTTTGCATGCCGGCATTCATTCATTCCTTTATTTGTTCATCCAGGAAGCATTTATCAAAACCCTAGTAGTGAGCTAGTTGCTAAGAAGGTCACATGAAGATCACTGGACAGCTGTCTCTTTGGAAATACAGTGGGGAAATAATGCTTTTCTGCACTGGCACAGCAAAGTCATAAATTAGCCTAAGCATTCACAACTTTCCAATGGAGTAAGCCAAGGCATCATTCATTTTTTTACAGCCACAGATAAGAAGCCAGGCACGGTAGTTAAATGTCATGGTTAGCAGTGTTGGGCTTTGGTGACATATGGCTTGGGTTCAAAATCTGGCAAACAATTTACTAGGCTGGCTACTTTGGAGAAGTTACCTATACATGGGGTACATTTGTGGTATGTTTGAGAGTCTCTTGACTTTTGGTTCTGCTGCCTGTGAAATGAGGGTTGCCAAGGGACTTAATGAAGCCATGTGTGTGTGTTAATTGAACCTGATGGTGATATAAACAGTAAATAGTTTTCTTTCCTCCCATTGCTGTCCTGTGAACTATTCCATCATATCTCCTTCTTCTGTCTCTTGATGAGAGATTCTCTAAATTTTTACTGCCTTCAACAATAAGGATAGTATTGTTTTCAGGCGTTAAAAAGTTTCAGTCTAGTTTAAATTAAAAAGTTACATAAACAACCAAAAAAGTTGGAGAAGATATTTCAAATATATAGACGTGTATTTATATATATTATATAATATATATATGACTCATCCAGAATACATAAAGAACTTCTACAAATCAGTGAGAAATAGACAAACAACCCAATAAAAAAATGAACAAAAGACTTGAACAGCCACTTCACAAAAGGGGATTTCTTAGTGGCTAATAAATCTTATGAAAAATTGCTTAAATTCATTAGTCACCAGAAAAATGCAAATTACAAATATAATGAGATATTACTACATAGCTACCAGAATAGCTAAAATAAAAAGAGAGAAACTCCTATGTATTGAAGAGAACATGCAGCAACAGGAAACTTCAATCAGCTGCTGATGGAAATGTAAATTCATTTTCCCAACATGGGGAAACTCTTCGGCCATATCTATTAAACCTAGACATAAGCACGTGCCATAACCCAGCAAATCCACTCCTAGGTATATACCCAACAGAAATGCATAGGTATGTTCACAGAAGGCATCCTCTGGAATGTTTATAGCAGTACTATCCATAATAGCCTCAAACTGGAATCTATCCAAATTCCTGCACAATCAAATATCATATGACATTGCAAATTAACGATTTATGACTCTAGGCAGAAACATGGATAAATCTCACAAGTTTAGCATTGAGTGAAAGAAGCCAGTCCCCAAAAGACTACATATTCTATGATTCAATTTATTCAAAGTACAGAAACACGAAAAACTAATCTCTAATATTAGAAGTCATGTTTTTGGAGGGTAATAATTGGAACGGGGCAAGAAAGAGACTCTTGTTTCTTGATTAGGCTGTTGGTTACATGGTGTGTTCAGGTTTTAAGAAATTATCAAACTATACATTCATGATATGTGTACTTTTCTGTATGTTATACTTCAGTAAAATTCTCTTCTCTTCTCCACAACTCTGGAATATATTTTCGCCAATCTTTCACTTTGCTTTCCTATATCTCTCCATATCACCTACCCATTCTTTTTACATTCCTATTATTAACAACACTCCTTTGAGCTTTAGGATTCTACAATCCAGAAGCCCAAGGAGACCCGTGCTGGAGTAAGCTCTTCTCTCTCCTTCCCTCTTCCCAGCCATTGCCTTGCACGTCCAGGCATAGCTCTCTCTACAGCTCTAGTCCCTGCCCCTAAAAGCTACTTTGGGCTACAGGTTTCTTAAATTGACCGACACTACCAAATATTGAAGTCTTCCTAAAGATTGAGAGGTAGATGAAGCAGGCAAGTTCACCCTATCAACAAATCTACAAGTTACGCCCAAATAGCTCTGTACCTTTGGTCCTCACAATTTTCTTAGAGTTTCCTAATAGTCTTATTTTTCAATTTTCTCAGTCTCTTTCTCTCTCCTTCCTCCCTCCCTCCTTCCTTCCTTTCATTAAGAATTTGAGTACCAACTAGGAACTAGACAATGGGCTAAGTGTAGAATACATAAAGATGAAAAAGCCATAAACTTGAGCTTCAAATACCTTCCTTTTAAGGGTGGATGGGGACACAAAGCTGATTAGCTGCTAACTTCCTTTCTTTATTACCATTACTTGAAGGCAGAAGGTTGTTTCTTGGGACTGCATGCTAAAAATAAAATTACTCCTGTTAGTCCCTTCTGGGCAAATGATCACCTAAGGGACACATTCAAAGGACAATGTCTTTGTGTTCAAAAGACATAAAATTGCTGTCAGTAGGGAGGACAACACCTAGGATATTAAGAGTTAAGGTAAACAAAGATCATAGATTTAAGTCAATGCTAGCTGGAGTCTCCTGGTTGCTTAAAATTTAAATAAGATTGATTCCAACACCCAGGTTATGGTCTTTAGAAGTCCAAAGCTCTTCTTAAATTTCTCTATCTGTGTTCCCTTTAAGTGGGAATGGGAATTTTTGTTCTCCACCTTGGGGTTAACACAAATGTGGGACTTCTCCTTGATCCTCCCTCCGAAGGAACTACAAATCTAGAACTTTTATTGCATGTTTTACATTAAACATGGAAGAGTAGGTTACATTGGATACCATAGAGCAAATAACTAGAGTATATTAATGAATTCTATTGAAATTTTTTTTTAACACGACCATCATCATGTAGCACTTGTAGCACGTTTCTCAGCATCTTCATGGCTCCTCTATGGGCCAAGCTAAAATCTTCTCTTTGTCTGATGGTGAGAATTTTATCACCTGTCTTTTTGTGGTATTGGTTTCTGCCAACCCACATGCCCACAGGTTTGCACACTTTCCACACCAGTGGTGTTATTTTCCCAAACAAAGATATTTTCATCCTTAAGTAGAGTTCTAGTACCCACTCTTGGTAATAAATTGTTAACATTCATTACCTAGGATAGTAGCTAAATCCAGCTTTGCAGATAGTTTTCTTGATCCCAGCTTATCTCCATTTTCCAAAAGCAGCAACCTCACAAAACATCCTCAAAGGGAAAATAAGAAATTGAGTTTGATTAAATAAAGCCTGGCCCAAATTTTCTCAGTGACTATTAGAACCATAGGAGTCAGGGATGAAATATCAAAAAATAATTGAGAAATGAGAGGCAAAGTGGCTTTCTTTTTCACGTACTCTGAGGAGTGATTTTGCATCTTTGCATTTCTAGTTCCTTCTTCCTGAAACGCACTCCCAAAGGCCCTTTCTGCCCTTTTTCTTCATACTTTGAGTGTTTCTTCTGTTATAAAGAACCCTGAGAGACATTTTAAAGTTAGCTACAGAAATTTAATCACTGTCTACTATGATTTCTTCTAGCACTTCATCTCTCTAATAAAGCTGTTATTTCAAGATAGTACAATCTGAGTTTGTGTTACTACCTTTCTTACTAAACTGTGAATTATTTGAAATCTGGGACTATACCTGGCCATAAGATTTGTTCTGAAGCAATGTGTTTTTATTTAATTAAGTTTAATTAATGAATTAATTTTTTGGTGAGGAAGATTGGTGCTGAGTTAGCATCTGTTGTCAATCTTCCTCTTTTTACTGAGGAAGGTTAGCCCCGAGCTAACATCTGTGCCCGTCTCCCTCTATTTTGTATGTGGGATGCTGCCACAACATGGCTTGATGAGCCGTGCATAGGTCCGTGCCTGGGATTCTAACCTGTGAACCCCCGGCCACTGAAGCAGAGCACGTGAACTTAGCCACTATGCCACCAGGCCGGCCCCATGAAGGAATATGTGTTTCTTAATGTGATTGGTAAATAAGCGAATGATGGCAGAATAACAGGAAGTTGTGTGGATTCATATGTGAGTTTGCCCAGCGTGTTAATGTTTTGAAACTATCAGATATAAGCTTTCTTACAATTAAAGAAGACAATTTAGCAATATATAAAGATCTTAAGAAAAAAACCTAAAAATTTTACCAATATACCTTCCTTTATGCAAGAAGTAGTTGATTTAGTGGCTTCAAGAACTACTAACTTTCCACTATGCTAAGTTATTGAGAAAGACTGCAAATGCAAAAGAAGATGTTGCAAAGATATTTCCCCCTGTGTTTTTAAAAAAAAATCATTGGTGTAGAGGGGTACTGTTGGGTTTGTAGGAGAGGAGAGACTTCCTCTATCCTCTTAGGTTCTGTGGCTGGACCTGAGAATTAAGCTGACAAAAGACAGATTAACAGGAGAAAAGCATACCAATTTTATTTGATGCTAATATTTTTATGTGCCATGAAAGCCTTTATAGAAAAGAAATGAAGACCCTAAGAAGTGGGTAGAACTGAAAGCTTATATGCTGTTTTAACAAAAAATGACAAATTGTGCAGATATGACAAGACCAAGGAAAAAGGAGTTTGACCTGGGGAGGTAAATGTGGAAAAGTTATTAGGGAATATATGGAGGAGACTCATGGAAGATAAAGGTTATTTTAGTATATTTGTTTGCAGAGATTCATCTTGGCATCAACTTCTTGCCACTGGTAATAAGAATGTTCTCCTCTCTCTGGTGCAAGTAGAGCAACTTCCTCATGGGAAATTTTATGCCTGCTCTTAGGTAGAAAGGAGGAGCTCAGAGAGCCCTTCCTGCATCTGCCGTTTCTCATGTTTCTTCGGCTCAAACGAAACAATATTCCTAAGTAGTGTATTTGGGAGGGGCATGATCTGATCTCCTTCAGATTGTAGTTTTAATTTTCATGAAGCTGGCTTCTATTAAATGTAAATGAATGTCTTCAAGGACCTACATCTCTGAGGAGGAGATGCGAGGAGGAGCACAAACCATAAGGTGTAAGGATTGCAAAAGATGGTAGAGATTTACTCGTGCTAATATTTTTTATTAAGGTTATTATGGTTTGTGTTAAAGTTCTAGTTTAAAGTTTCATAAGTTTATTTTTAAATGTTGTTGCGGTCACATTGGTTTACAACATTATATAAATTTCAAGTGTACATCATTATATTTTGACTTCTGAATAGACTACATCACATTTACCACCAAAAGTCTAGTTTCCATCATCACCATACACACGTGCCCCTTTACCTCTTTTGCCCTCCCCCTACCTTCTCCCCTCTGGTAACCACCAATCTGTTCTCCATATCTATCTGTTTGTTTATCTTCCACATATGGGTGAAGTCATACAGTAATTGTCTCTCTCTGTCTGACTTATTTCGCTTAGCGTAATATCCTCAAGGTCCATCCATGTTGTTGCAAATGGCACGATTTCATCTTTTTTTATGGCTGAGTAGTATTCCGGTGTATATGTATACCACATCTTCTTTATCCATTCATTCCTTGATGGGCACTTAGGTTACATCAAGTCTTGGCTATTGTGAATGATGCTGCAGTGAACATAGGGGTGTATATATCTTTTTGAATTAATGTTTTCATGTTCTTTGGATAAATTCCCAGAAGTGGAATTGGTGGATCATATGGTAGTTCTATTTTTAATTTTTTGAGAAGTCTCTATACTGTTTTTCCTAGTCGCTGTACCAATTTACATTCTCACCAGCAGTGTATGAAGGTTCCCTTTTCTTCACATCCTCTCCAGCACTATTTCTTATCTTTTTAATAATAGCCATTCTGACAAGTGTGAGGTGATATCTCATTATAGTTTTGATTTGCATTTCCCTAATAATTAGTGATGTTGAACATCTTTTCACATGCCTGTTGGCCATCTTATATTTCTTTAGAAAAATGTCTGTTAATCCTCTGCCTAATTTGATTGGGTGTTATTTTGTTGTTGTGTTGTATGAGTTCTTCACATATTTTGGATGTTAACCTCTTATTTTATATGATCTACAAATATCTTCTCCCAATTGGTAGGTTGGCTTTTCATTTTGTTGATGATTTCCTTTGCCATGCAGAGCATTTTAGTTTGAAGTAGTCCCATTTGTTTATTCTTTCTTTTGTTTCCCTTGCCTGAGGAGACAGGATATTCAAAAAGATGCTGCTAAGACCAATGTCAAAGAGCGTATTGCCTGTGCTTTCTTCTAGGAATTTTGTGGTTTCAGGTCTTACCTTCAAGTTTTGAGCTAATTTTTGTGTATGGTGTATGATAATGGTCTACTTTCATTCTTTTACTTGTGGCTGTCCAGTTTTCCCAACACCATTTATTGAAGAGACTTTCCTTTCTTAATTGCATATTCTTGGCTCTTTTATTGAAAATTAGCTGTCCATAGATGTGTGGGTTTATTTCTGGGCTCTCAGTTCTGTTCCATTGACCAGTGTGTCTGTATTTCTGCCAGTACCGTGCTGTTTTGATTACTATAGCTTTGTAGTATATTTTGAAATCAGGGAGTCTGATGCCTCCATCTTTGTTCTGTTTTCTCTGAATTCTTTTGGCTATTTGGGGGTCTTTTGTTGTTCCATATAAATTTTAGGATTCTTTCTTCTATCTCTGTGAAAAATGTTATTGGCATTCTAATTGGGATTGAATTGAATCTGTAGATTGCTTTAGGTAACATGGACATTTTCACTATGTTTATTCTTCCATTCCATTATCATGGAGTATCTTTCCATTTCTTTATGTCTTTAATTTCTTTCATTAATGTCTTATAGTTTTCAGGGTATAGGTCTTTCACCTCTTTGGTTAAATTTGTTTCTAAATATTTTATTCTTTTTGTTGTAGATGTAAATAGGATTGTATTATTGATTTCTCCTTCTGCTAGTTCAATGTTAGTATAGAGAAATGTGGCTGATTTTTGTATGTCAATTTTGTACCCCGCAACTTTACTGTATTCATTAATTATTTCTAATAGTTTTTGGTGGATTCTTTAAGGTTTTTCTATGTATATATAGAATCATGTCATCCACAGTAGTGACAGTTTTACTTCTTTCTTACCAATTTGGGTCACTTTGATTTCTTTTTCTTGCCTAATTGCTCTGGCTAGGACTTCCAATACTATGTTGAAAAAGAGTGGTGAGAGCGGGCATCCTTGTCTTGTTCCTGTTCTTAGAGGAATAGCTTGCAGTTTTTCACGGTTGAGGATGATGTTATCATGGATTTGTCATATATGGCCTTTATTACGTTGAGGTACTTTCCTTCTATACCCATTTTATTGAGATTTTTTATCATAAATTGATGTTGGATCTTGTCAAATGCTTTCTCTGAATCTATTGAGATGATCATGTGATTTTTATTCTTCATTATGTTAATGTGGTGTATCACATTGATTGATTTGCAGATGTCAAACCATCCCTACATCCCCAGAATAAATCCCACTTGATTGTGGTGTATGATCCTTTCAATGTATTGTTGTATTCTATTTGCTAATATTTTGTTGAGGATTTTTCCATTTAATTTTATCAGTGATATTGGCCTATAATTTTTCTTTTTTGTGTTGTCCTTGTCTGGTTTTGGTATCAGGATAATGTTGACCTCATATAATAAGTTAGGAAGTGTTGTGTCCTCTTCAACTTTGTGGAAGAATTTGAGAAGGATAGGTATAAAATCTTTGAATCTTTGGTAGAATTCACCAGAGAAGCTGTCTGGTCCTGGATTTTTGTTCTTTAGGAGGTTTTTGATTACTGTTTCAATCTCTTTACTTGTGATTGGTCTATTCAGATTCTCTATTAATTCTTGATTCAGTTTTGGAAGATTGTATGATTTTAAGAATTTATCCATTTCTTCTAGGTTATCGAGTTTGTTTGTGTATAGCTTTTCATAGTACTCTCTTATAATCCTTAGTATTTCTGTGGTATCTGTTGTAATTTCTCCTCTTTCATTTGTGATTTTATTAATTTGTGCTTTCTTTCTTTTTTTCTTAGTGAGTCTAGCTAAGGGTTTGTTAATTTTGTTTATCTTTTCAAAGAACCAGCTCTTGGTTTTCATTTGTCCTTTCTATTCTCTTTTCAGCTTCCATTTCATTTATTTCCACTCTGATTTTTATTATTTCCTTCTGTCTACTGACTTTGAGCTCTGTTTGTTCTTCTTTTTATAGTTCTTTGAGCTATGATGTTAGATTGTTTATTTGAGATATTTCTTGTTTCTTGAGGTAGGCCCATATTGCTATATACTTCCCTCTTAGTACAGCTTTTGCTGCATCCCATAAATTTTGGTATGTTGTGTTTTCATTTTCATTTGCCTCTAGGTATTTCCTGATTTCTCCTTTGATTTCTTCATTGATCCAATAGTTGTTCAGTAACATGTTGTTTAGTCTCCACATGTTTGTTACTTTCCATCTTTCTTCTTGTGGTTGATTTCTAGTTTCATACCATTGTGGTCTGAAAAGATGCTTGATATGATTTTAATCTTCTTAAATTTATTGAAGCTTGTTTTGTTTCCCAACATATGGTTTATCTTTGAGAATGTTCCAAGTGCACTTTAGAAGAATATGTATTCTGCTTTAGGATGGAATGTTCTATGTATATGTGTTAAGTCCATCTGGTCTAGTGTTTCATTTAAGGCTCATGTTTCCTTGTTGACTTTCTGTCTGGATGATCTATCCATTGACGTAATTGGGGTGTTCAAGTCCCCTACTATTATTGTATCACTGTCAATTTCTCCCTTTGGGTCTGTTAATAGTTGCTTTATATACTTTGGTGTTCCTATATTAGGTGCATATATATTAATAAGTTTTAGGTCTTCTTGCTGGAATGTCCCTTTTATCATTATATAATGTCCATCTTTGTCTCTTGTTATCTTGTTTGGCTTGAAGTCTATTTTGTCTGATATAAGATGGCTACACTTGCTTTCTTTTGGTTGCCATTTGCTTGGAGTATCCTCTTCCATCCCTTCACTCTGAGCCTATGTTTGTCTTTAGAGCTGAGATGGGTCTCCTGGAGGCAGCATATTGTTGAGTCTTGTTTCTTAATCCATCCAGCCACTCTGTGTCTTTTGATTGTTGAATTCATTCCATTTATATTTAGAGTGATTATTGTTATATGAGGGCTTAATACTGCCATTTTATCTTTTGTTTTCCAATTGTTCTATATTTCCATTGTTTCTTCTTCCTTGCATTTCTGTCTGCCGTTTCAGTTTGGTAGTTTTCTGTGATCTTTTTCTCAGTTTCTTGTTTTTTTATGTTTTGTGACTCTGCTCTGAATTTTTGTTTTGTGGTTACCATGAGGTTTGTATAAAAGATCTTATAGATGAGGTAGTCCTTTTGCTGCTGATAGCATCTTATCTCCATTAGCCTATGTAGGTTCTGTCTTTTTTCTCTTCCCCTTCTATGTTTTTGTTGTCACAAATTATCCTTTTTTGTATTTTGAGTTTGTTACCAAATTGAAGTGGTCATAATTATTTTTGATGCTTTCTTTCCTTTTAGCCTTTACATTATAATTAAGTGTTTACTAACCTATTCTGATATAGAGCTGCAATTTTCTGATTATGTCTGTCTGTTTATCACCTTACTCAAAGCTTTATATACCTTTGCCTTCTTGTTTCAGGTATGAGAGCTCCTTTCAACATTTCTTGTAAGGCAGGTCTAGTGGCAATGAAATCCCTCAGCTTTTGTTTGTCTGTGAAACCCTTTATTTCTCTTCACATCTGAAGGATAACTTTGCTGGATAGAGTATTCTTGGCTGATGGTTTTTATCTTTCAATATTTTGAATATATTATTCCACTCTCTCCCATCCTGTAGAGTTTCTGCTGAGAATCTGCAGATAGCCTGATGGAGGTTCCATTGTAAGTTATTTTAGTCTCTCTGGTGGCTCTTAATATTCTTTCTTTGTCATTGACTTTTGAAAGTTTTGATATAATGTGCCTTGAGGAAGGTCTTTTTGCATTGAGATAATTAGGAGTTCTATTAGCTTCATGTACTTGTATATCTAGTTTGTTCCCAAGGTTTGGGAAGTTCTCAGTTGTTATTTCTTTAAATAAGCTCTCTGCTCCTTTCTCCCTCTCTTCTCCTTCTGCAACACCCATTATCCAGAATTATGTTGCTTTTCCTAATTGAGTCAGATATTTCTCATAGAATTTTTTCATTTTTTAAAAATTTTAGTTCTCTCCTCTTTCACCTGAATCATTTCTAGATGTCTATCTTTGAGCTTGCTAATTCTCTCTTCCATATCATCTGCTCTATTTCCAATACTTTCTACTTTATTTTTCATCTCATTAATTTTGTTCTTCATCTCCAGAATTTCTGTTTTTTTTTTTTAAGAGTTTCAATCTCTTTGGTGAAGTACTCCTTCTGTTTATTAATTTTATTCCTAAACTTATTGAACTGTCTTTCTGAGTTTTCTTGTAATTTGTTGAGTTTCTTCATGAGGGCTATTTTGAATTCTCTGTCAGTTAGATCACACTCCTCCATGACTTCAAGTTTGGTTTCTGGAGAGTTGTCCTTTTCTCTCTGTTATACTGTATTACTGTAGTTCTTCAGGGTGCTTGATGAGTTAATCCTCTACTGGTGCATTTATGGCAGTAAATGCCTTTCTTATTTGGGTAAGGCATTGTTTACTTTGATTCTGAGCTGCTTCTGGTTGTATTTAAGAGCCTGCACTTTCAACCCTCCACTGTCTCTGCCAGAGGCATCGTCTAGTGCCCTCCTTGTGCTGCTTGTGGTTCTGAGGTTTCTGGTGTCTTGCTGCTTATGATGTCACTGCAGTTGCAGATGTCACCACCAGGGTCACCAGGCTGTGAACACCTCTGCTGCTTCTAGTGTCTCCTGGGTCTCATGTCCCCCCACTGGCTCTCCATGGGCTCTTCATGGACCTGGGTGTTGCTGCCATGTGCACCATCCGTGTTGCTGCTCCTAGGTTACCTGGGGGTGCTGGCAGTGTTGCTGCCAGGGCCACTGGTTTCACAGGTGTCACTGCCACTGCTAGGGGTCTGAGGTCTTGTATGAAGCACCTGTTGCTGATAGGGCTGCTGTTGGGGGTGCCGCCACTGGGAGCTGGATCACGGGTATGCTGTGGTTCCTGAAGCCTCAGGTCACAGGTGCCACCTGCCACTGCTGGGGGAGAAGTAAAGGGCTGAGCCATGAGCACCACTGCTGCTTCTGCAGCCTCTGGTCTCTGGCATACTTTTTGAAACCTCAGGTCAGGACCCCACTGTCCTTGCCATGGGTATCCACATTTTGGATGCAACCCTTGCTGCTGGAAAGACCGGCATCTGAGTTGCCACTGCTGGGGGAGGGGAAGAGGGCTGGGCTGACTGCACCACTGTTTCCTGAAGCGTCAGGTCATGGATGTCACCTGCCACCACTGGAGGAGGGGCAAGGGCTAAGCTGCAAGTGCCATTGCTTCTCCTGCAGCCTCTGGTCTCTGGCACTGTTGTGCTTTTGGAAACCTCAGGTCAGGGCACCACCACCACTGCTGGGGGTATCCATGTTTTAGATCTCTGCCACCAGGGGAGGGGGAGAGGGCTGCTCCCCTAGTTCCACTGCCTCCTAGAAGTTTGGCCCACCCACCTTCAGATGTATAGATGTGTGGATCTCTCAAACATTCTGGTGTGCTGTGCTGAGAGTCCTTTGTGGGTCAATGGATGTTTTACCGGTTGTAACTTAGAGGGGAAAGACAAAGGGAACAACTCACTCCACCGTAATGCTGATGTCACCCCCAGAGTTTCATAAGTTTTGATTGGCCTGCATGAATCCTTTTATTCCTATAAAATCTGTTATTTTTCACATAGAGGATGCAAAGTTTTTCAGTAAAGTATATTTAACATTAGAGCAAAAATGCAGATGTCTGCAATTCGTAGCGAAAAGAAGTTCTCTAAATATTTGCTAAATGGAAAGGAATTATAACTCTGCAAGTATAATATTCCTAGAACTTTTTATCTGACTGTCTCTTAGTTATAGCTGAGCTCACCTTTTCTCAGATTTCTAAAGAATCACTCCCGTGACAGTCTCAATTCCTTTGTGAAATAAACCATTTCTGGTTCTCATTATGCCTTATTTATTCTCCTCCCAACACAAACTCTTAATTACCTACATGTCTGTGTTTTCCTTTAGACTGTGAGTTCTGCCAGCCCTGGTACCTGATAGGCACTTCACAAATGCTAATGGTTGAATGAACAAATCAATGTTGAATGAGTGTTTGAATCACTTTCCGACCTAGAATCTTAATTTCTCTTGGGAGAGATGGAAAAATGGTAAGGTTTATCCAACAAGAACAACCTTCTCTGGTTCCACAGGGAAGCTCTTTCTAATAATATCTTGCATTTATTAAGTAATAAATACGAACTAGTGTATTAATTAATATAATCCTCACAACTACCGTATCAAGAAGTACTTTTATTATCCCCATTTCATAGATGAGAAAACTAAAACTGGGAAAGATTACACAGTCTGTCCAACACCAAACAGCCAATAACTGGCAGAGCTGGTGTTCATATCCAGGCAGTCTGATTTCAGAGCCTCGTTGTTAACTGGCATGCTATATTACCTCCAGATTTCAACAAAATTATTTCACTCTCAATGTTGTGCAAATGTGTGTGTGTAAATGCTGTGTTTCATCACAACTGAAGATGTTAAAGGACTTATAATTCTGACTTCAGTAAGCTGCTGTCATTGGATATAACTGAAGAGTCTTTCTATAGAAGGAACAGAGAACTTACTTTAACCAACCTTATTCAGACTTATGGACTCATTCCATCTTATCCAGAATTATAGTTTGCCAGCCTTAATTAGCCTAACCACCTGAACCACGCCACCTTTCTAGTGCTTAAAAAACCCAGATTTCTCTGCCTCCCTCCTCTCAACTATTCTAAAAATGTCTTCTTTGCTGTTGTTTTCTCTCGCTTGGCAAGGTAATAAACTCAACAACCCCTCTTCCTCCTCCTCCTTTTTCTTTTAAAGTTCTCATAGTCTTTGATTTATTCTTTGATAGTGTGCAGTGCGATGGGAGAATATTCCAGAAGGATATTCACTGCCATTAGAATCCAAACTCCAGGTTTAGAAAGTTTGCTCTTTTTCAATCTCAGTCAGATAATTAGACAAATGTACTTTGCTTCTGAAATGCCATAAACCTGTATAGCTTAAGACATACAGACAGTTATGTAAAATAGTGACAAGATGACATAAGATAATGCTTTAAAAAATGCAGAGTCCAAGTTCTGTATTCCTATACAGTAATGAGAAGCAGGTCAGCAAGATTTTGCCTAATGGAGGCCCTTTGGGATCCTGTTCAAAAGGGTAAGGAAGAAGGACTTAGAATTAGTTTACCAAAGGTTTATTAATGATTTCTACTCCAGGGTGTAGTGGTGCTGAGCATATTTTAAAACAGGTTATTCTTTTAAGCAAGTTAAAATATACCCCCCACCCCAAATTATCCTCCAAATCATGATCCCCAAATTATCTGGGTCATTCCAATTATTTTCACAGCCAACGTTTTATGCATAAGCTTCCACTGAATTCCAATAACTGAAAATTCAGTATTTGGGAGCCTGTGTTCTTAAGGTTTACTCTATTATATAAAGAGTGGAATTTGTGTGTGTGTGTTTGTGAGAGAGGGCAAGCATGTAAGAACACATGTGTGTGTATGCTTATCTGTATGTAGTGTAGATTTCTGCATTCCGTACAAAAGTATTCTTATTAAAAAGAAGAAAATTAAGGAAACAGACTTATGTAACTCCCCTATGCATATTCTAAGGAGGTTTTTTTTGTTTTCTTGTTTGCATATGTGTTTTCTCTGTAGATCTCAATTGATTATCTTGTGATAGGTATTCAAAGTTATTTTGAACATTTGACTGAATAAATAAGGAAAGAAGAGTGGGAATAGAGACAAGTGGGTATAATCTGTGATTTTGTGGGAAACCAGAAGGAAACTTGAAAGATTTTTCTCTAATTTGAGATGTAGAAGGAAACGGTGCCCTTTACAATTTGCTATTCTTTGAAGTTGGTATTTC
This sequence comes from Ceratotherium simum simum, assembly GCF_057802395.1. NCBI lineage: Eukaryota > Metazoa > Chordata > Mammalia > Perissodactyla > Rhinocerotidae > Ceratotherium > Ceratotherium simum. The sequence continues at coordinate 33,400,268 of NC_141904.1, forward strand.
AGAGATTTTTTCCCCTTTAAATTGGAAAATTTATAAATGAAGGCTCCCAAAGGAACTCTTAAAATCAAAGAAAAAATATGCTGCTTGAAAATTGATTTGTCACCAGTACTTTTTAGCCTAAATATTTTTCAACTCTGATAATTATGTGATTTTAAAATTCCATATGCTGAAAATTAGGAATATGCAAATAATGTAGATGGGAGGAATGAACCTGGTAAGAGTGTCTCTTGGGGAAATACTTCAGCTACATCTCTCATATCATCTTATGGAAATAAATCATTACTTCCAGTTACACTTATATGCCTCAATTTTAGTACAGTCATGCACCATATAATTATGTTTCAATGAAGGATGGACTGTGTGTATGACGGTGATCCCATAAGTTTAGTACCACATAGCTTAGGTGTGTAGTAGGCTATGCCATCTAGGTTTGTGTAAGTACACTTTATGATGTTTGCATAATGATGAACCTGCCTAACGATGCATTTCTCAGAATATATCCCCATTGTTAAGCGATGCATGACTATATTTGGGTTGAGGTGGGAAAGGAGAAAAACAATATTCATGCTGGGGCATCTGATCATCAGGTGCTATGCCTGGTGTTTTCTGGATGTCTGAATAGATATGATTTACTTCTCAAGGCATTCCTGTGAGGAAGGTGGTATCCTGATTCTACTGATGGAGATGGAATTTTACAAAGAGAGATTGGGAAATTTGCCACATTGACAATGAATTTAAACAGTTTTTATGGCTCTTCCAAACCCCTCCACTATACAAGCAGTTCTCAACCTTGAATGAACATCAGAATCATCTGGAGGGCTTATTAAATGCAGATTGCTGGGCCCTACCCTCAAACGTTCTGATTTAGTAGATCTGTGTTGAGGCTGAGAATCTGCATTTCTAATAAATCCCCAGGCAATGTTGATGTAGCTGGTCCTGGGGCCACACTTAAAAACCAGTGCCCTATCACATACAATAGGTTCCCTAAACGTATTTCAAACGTGCCCTGTTAATAAAAAGTGAGTATTCAGATTTCACTGAGTGAAATCTTGAAAATTCGTGGCCTGTTGTGCATTATGCTCCTTAAATGCAGTATGTGTTCCTTTGGGGAGTGAGGTGGTTTGCCTGGGGGTCCTCAAAGCTACCGGGTAAACATGATGCACCTCCAAAGAGTGCCAGTTTCCCTTGATGGTAAATAGTTTAACATGCTATTTTTATATTAAAACAAACACACAGCTGTGTTGTGGAGTAGAATACAAATGCACGTAGATTCCTAAGATAAAGCTCTAGATTTCAAAGAACGTTTGCCCTTATGCTAGACTGCTTTAGGCTACTCTTCAAGTCTCAGAGGGCACAGGTTAGCTCTCCTCTGGCAATAAGTGGATTTAGCTGAGGGAAAAAAATGGTTATTTTACATCCATATTAAATACCTTCTTGAGCTGAGAGTTTGTATCTCTGGATTCGAATTCTAGTCTCCTCTCTGACTTTATAGTGAGCGTTCTTCAGAGTCTACCCTTCAGGATCAGGTACACCAACCTTTTCCTGAGGACATATAGAAACCACAGCATTAGAGATGACATTTCTGTTTAATACTGGATACCATACACTTCAAATTTAAAAAAATTTTAAGGAAATTAAATATATTTTAAGCCTATTGTCTTCATGGAAGAAAAGAATTCAAAGTCAGTTGTGGGGGATTATTCTTCCTTCCCTGTGGGTCCTAGAAAAATTTGAGATTCATTGTATTGGTATATGCATGCATGGATGAACACACACACATGCACACACACACACACACACTCACACACCAGCAAATAGGGTCCTAGGTTTTGCTATACACTGGTTTCTAAATCAGGTGTCCGTTGTCCTAGGCTGTCTTATCCATTTGAAGTGAGTGGCCCTATTCTTTTATGCCAAGCATGAGCTTGGAGACCTTTCTTTAGATCCCTAATTTGTGGCTCTACTAAGGCCGGTAGAACTCACTCACCTCCTCCTAAAAGTTATCTCATTTTTCTATGGCTCACAAGCTAAGAATGGTTTTGCAGTTTTAAATGGTTGAAAAAAATCAAAATAGGAATAATGTTTCATGACACATGAAAATCATAAGAAATTAAAATTTCTATTGTGAGAAATGCAGTTGCCATAAATAAACTTTTATGGGAACACAGCCATACTCATTCAGTGTCTTATTGTCTATAGCAGGTTTTGGTTGCTTTCATTCTACAAGGGCAGAGATGAGTCACAGAGACCTTGCAGCCCACAAAGCCAAAACATATTTACTATTTGGAAAAATAAAGTTTACAGATCTTTCTCTAGACTGTACAGGAGGCAGGTGGATTTCTGCCTTTAGGGAACCTGTATATCTTAGATCCAGAAGCAGACTTGTTCCTCCACCGAGTAGGTTCTCTCATCTTTCTATTCTTCCCCCGAGGAAAGCTTTGGTAGCTAGTAGTTGTCTGAATGCCTGACAACTCTTTGCAGCAAAAACATTAATGTTTCCTTAAAATAGGGTGCTTAGGTTCAGAACTCAAGGCTTTTAGAGATGAGAGAGGGAAAATTACCTCTTATTCTTTCTTATACCAGTATTAAAAAAAAAAAACCCTAAATTAATGTGTCAGTACATTTTCTTGTCCTAATTCTTAAAGTCTTTGAAAGGAAAGGCTCTGAGAGAATAGGAATGTATATGGGGTCTGCCCCTTATCTCATCAATACAAGTACAGCAGGTAAAGAACCTTGTGAATCTCCCTAGGTGATGATGTTGATAGCAGAATCATCTTTTGACTTGTTCTCTAAGTTGAAATATACTCACTTATTCACTCACCCCAAACACATAGCTCCATTCTGCATTCTCCCCAGAAAGCAGAGCCTGAATCGGGGCTTGCATGCAGCTATTTTATTATGGAAGTTGAGCCAGGTTATAGGGACTTGGGAGAGGAAAACAGGAATGGGGGAAAAGTCAAGGCAATGGTGGATTTTTTTTTAAATTTCTTCTTTCTTAAAAAAAAAGAAGCTTTATTGAGATATAATTCACATAACATAAATTCCTCCATTTAAAATGTACAATTCAATAGTTTTTAGTGTATTCAGAGTTGTGAAACCATCATCACAGTCAATTTTTCATTATCCCAAAAAGAAACCATGTTCCCGTTAGTGGTCATTTCCCATCTTTCCTCAACCCTTTCCCAGATGCTGGTACACACCAATCTAGTTTCTGTCTCTATGGATTTGTTTATTCTGGATATTTCATGTAAATGGGATCACATGAGACTTGCTTCTTTCACTTAGCCTGTTTTTGAGGTTCATTCATGTTGTGGCATGTATCAGTACTTCATATCTTTTTATTACCAAATAACATTCCCTTGTATGAACAAACCACATTTTATTTATCCATTCACCAGTTGGTGGACATTTGAGTTGTTTCTACTTTTTGGCTATTATGGATAATGATGCTAGGAACATTAGTGTAGTGTACAAGTTTTTGTGTGGACATATGCTTTCAATTTTCTTGGGTATATTCCTAGGAGTGGGATTTCTGAATCATATGGTAACTCTATGTTTGACCTTTTGAGGAACTGCCAGTCTGTTTTCCAAAGTGATTGCACCATTTTATATTTCAACTAGCAATGTATGAGGGTTTAAATTTCTCTACATCCTTGGCAACACTTGTTATTGTCTGTCTTTTTGATTTTAGCCATCATAGGGTATATGAAGTGGTATCACATCATGGCTTTGATTTGCCATTCCTTGATAGCTAATGATGTTGAGCATCTTCTGCATGCTTATTGGCCATTTTTATATCTTTGGAGAAAATGTCTATTCAGATCCTTTGCCCATTTTTCAATTGAATTGTATTTTTGTTTTTGAATTGTATATCGTGCTATATGTCTTGTTATTATTGAATTGTATATTTGTGCTGTATATATTATAGATACAAGTACTTTATCAGATATATGATTTACAAATATTTTCTCCCATTCTGTACATTGCCTTTTCACTTTCTTGATGGTATCCTTTGAGGCACAAAAGTTTTAAATTTCTATGTAGGCCAATTTATCTATTTATTTCTTCTGTCACTTGTGCTTTTGGTGTTAAATATAAGAAGGTTTTGCCTATCCCAAAGTCATGAAAATTTACTCCTATATTTTCTTCTAAGAGATTTATAGTTTCTCTTACATCAGGTAGGTCTATGATCCATTTTGAGTTAACTTTTGTGTATGGCATATGAAGAAGGGGTACAACTTTATTCTTTTGCATGTGCATATCCTGTTGTCCAGAACCATTTGTTGACACACTGTTCTTTTCCCCATTGAATTGTCCTGGCACACTTATCAAGATCAATTGACCATGTATATGAGGGTATGTTTCTGGAATTTCAATTCTACAGGCATACTTCATTTTATTGTGCTTCACTTTATTGCACTTCACATTTTGCAAATCGAAGGTTTGTGGCAACCCTGCATTGAGCAAGTCTAGCGTCACCATTTTTCCAACAGCTTTTGCTCAGCTTGTGTCGCTGTGTTACATTTTGGTAGTTTTTGCAATATTTAAAACTTTTTAATTATTATTATATTTATTATGGTGATCTGTGATCAGTGATCTTTCTTGTTCCTATTGTAATTGCTTTGGAGCCCCATGAACTGCACCTGTATAAGATGGTGAACTTAATTGATATATGTTGTGTGTGTTCTGACTTCTCCACTGACCAGCCATTCCTCCATCTCTTTCCCTCTCCTCGGGCCTCACTATTCCCTGAGATGCAACAATGTTGAAATTAGGCCAATTAATAACCCTAAGTGTTATTATGAATAAGCCTCTCAGTGTTCAAGAGAAAGGAAGAGTCGCAAGTTTCTCACTTTAAATCAAAGCTAGAAATGATTAAGCTTAGTGAGGAAGGCATATCAAAAGCCGAGATAGGCTAAAAGCTAGGCATCTTGCACCAAACAGTTAACCAAGTTGTGAATGCAAAGGAAAAGTTCTTGAAGGAAATTAAAAGTGCTACTTCAGGAAAGACATGAACAATGATAAGGCAAAACAGTCTTATTATTGATATGGAGAAAGTTTTAGTGATCTGGATAGGAGATCAAGCCAGCCACAACATTTCCTTAAGCCAAAGCCTAATCCAGAGCAAGGCTCTAACTCCCTTCAATTCTATGAAGGCTGGGAGAGGTGAGGAAGCTGCAGAAGAAAAGTTTGAAGCTAGCAGATGTTGGTTCATGGGGCTTAAGGAAAAAAGTCATCTCTATAACATAAAAGTGCAAGATGAAGCAGCAAGTGATGTAGAAGCTGCAGCAAGTTATCCAGAAGATCAGCTAAGATAAACAATGAAGGTGGCCACACCAAATAGCAGATTTGCAACATAGAGGAAACAGCCTTGTATTGGAAGAGGATGTCCTCTAGGACTTTCATAGCTAGACAGGAGAAGTCAATGCCTGGCTTCAAAGCTTCAAAGGACAGGTTGACTCTCTTGTTAGGGGCTAATGCAGCTGGTGACTTTAAGTTGAAGCCAATGCTCATTTACTGTTTCAAAAATCCTAGGACCCTTAAGAATTATGCTAAATCAATCTGCCTGTGCTCTATAAAAGGAACAACAAAGCCTACATGGCAGCACATCTCTTTACGACAAGGTTTACAGAATATTTAAAGCCTACTGTTGAGACCTACTACTCAGAAAAAAAGATTCCTTTCAAAATATTACTGCTCATTGACAATGCACATGGTCATCCAGGAGCTCTGATGGAGATGTACAATGAGATGAATGTTGTTTTCATGCTGCTAACACAGCATCCATTCTGCAGCCCATGGATCAAGGAGTCATTTTGACTTTCAAGTCTTATTATTTAAGGAATACATTTTATATGGCTATGGCTGCCATAGATGGTGATTCCTCTGATGGATCTGAGAAAGTCAAAATAAAACCTTCTGGAAAGGATTCATCATTCTAGATGCCATTTAGAACATTCATGATTCTTGGGAAGAGATCAAAGTATCAACGTAGACAGGAGTTTGGAAGAAGTTGATTCCAACCCTCATGGATGACTTTGAAGGGTTTAAGACTTCAGTGGAGGAAGTAACTGCAGATGTGGTAGAAATAGCAAGAGAACTAGAATCAGAAGTGGAGCCTGAAGATGTGACTGAATTGCTGCAATCTCATGATAAAACTTTAATGGATGAGCAGTTACTTCTTATGGATGAGCAAAGAAAGTGATTTCTTGAGATGGAATCTGCTCCTGGTGAAGGTGCTCTGAAGATTGTTGAAATTACAACAGAGGATTTAGACTATTACATAAACTTAGCTGATGAAGCAGTGGCAGGGTTTGAGAGGATTGACTCCGATTTTGAAAGAAGTTCTACTGTGGGTAAAATGCTGTCAAATAGCATCACACTACAGAGAACTCATTGATGAAAGGAGTTGTCAGTTGATGCAGCAAACTTCATTGTTGTCTTATTTTAAGAAATTGCCACAGCCACCCTAAACTTCAGCAACCACCATCCTGATCAGTCAGCAGCCGTCAACATTGAGGCAAGACCCTCCACCAAGAAAAGGATTACAACTTAGTGAAGGCTCAGGTGATGGTTAGCATCTTTTAGCAATAAAGTATTTTTTAATTAAGGTATATATATAGTTTTTTTACACACAGTGTTCTTGCACACTTAATAGATTACAATATAGTGTAAACATAACTTTTATGTGCACTGGGAAACCAAAAAATTCATGTGACTTGCTTTATTGTGATATTTGCTTTATTGCAGTGGTCTGGAACTGAACCTGCAATATCTTTGAGGTATGCCCATATTCCATTGGTCTATATGTCTATCCTTATGCCAGTGCCACACTGTCCTGATTACTGTAGCCTGGTAGTAAGCTTTGAAACTCAGAAGTGTGTGCTATAGACTGAATATTCGTGTCCTGAAAAACTTGTATGTTAAATTCTAATGCCTAATGTGATGGTATTTGGAGGTGAGGCGTTTGAGAGTTGCTTAGGTCATGAAGATGGAGCCTTCATAAATTTGATCAATGTCCTTGTAAAGGAGATTCCAGAGAGCTTCTTTACCCCCTTTTCACCATGTGAGGACACAGTGAAAAGAAGGACATCTATGAACTAGGAAGTGGGCTCTCCACAGGCATCAAATCTGCAGGCACCTTGATCCTGAACTTCCTAGCCTCCAGGACTGTGAGAAATTTCTGTTTTTTATAAGCACCCAGTCTATGGTATTCTGCTATAGCAGCCCGAATGGACTAAGACAGTGTGAGTCTTCCAATGTTATTCATCTTCTTCAAGATTGTTTTGGCTATTCTGAGACTTTTGAATTTCCATATGAATTTTAGGATCAGTCTGTGAATTTCTTCTGCAAAGAAGCCAACTGGGATGTTGATATGGATTGTGTTGATTCCATAGATTGTTTGAGTGAGTGTTGCCATCTTAACAATATTAAGTCTTAACAATGAATGTCTTTCCATTTGTTTAGCTTTTCTGTAATTTCTCTGAGCAATGTTTTATCATTTTCTTTTTTTTTTTTTTTTTTTTTAAAGATTTTTATTTATTCAGTTTTTTCCCCCCAAAGCCCCAGTAGATAGTTGTACGTCATAGGTTCACATCCTTCTAGTTGCTGTACGTGGGACTCGGCCTCGCGTTGGACGGAGAAGTGGTGCCTCGGGGCGCTCCCGGGATCCGAACCCGGGCCGCCAGCATCAGAGCGCGCGCCCTCAACCGCTAAGCCACAGGGCCGGCCCTGTTTTATCATTTTCAAAGTAATGAGTTTACATTTCTTTTGTTAAAATACTTTATTCCTAAATATTTCATTCTTTTTGATGCTATAGTAAATGGAATTGTTTTCTTAATTTCATTTTCAGGTTGTTCATTGTTAGTGTATAGAAATACAATTGTATTTCATATATTTCTCTTGTACTGTGCAAACTTGCTGAACTTGTTTATTAATGCTAATAGTTTTTTAGTGTATTTCTTAGGGTATTCTATACACAGGGTTATGTTGTCTGAAAATAGAGATAATTTTACTTTTTCCTTTTCAATCTGGATGCCATTTATTTCATTTTCTTGCCTGATTGCCCTACCTAGCACCTCCAGTACAATTTGGAATAGAAATGGGGAGAGTGAACATACTTGTCTTATTCTTGAGCTTAGCGGAAATGCTCTCATTTTTTCACCATTAAACTTCATGTTAGCTGAGGATTGTTTCATAGATACCCTTTATCAGGTTGAGAAAGTTGCCATCTATTTCTAATTTCTTAAATCTGTTAATCGTGAAAAGGTCTTGGATTTTGTCAAATATTTTTTTCTGCATCTTTTGGAATGATTATGTGATTTTTGCCCATATTTTCCTAATTTTATGGTGTATTACATTGTTTGATTTTCAGATGTTAAACCAACCTTACATTCCTGAGATTAATAATACTAGGTCATGGTTTGTAATTCTTTTTATATGTTGCTGGATTTCATTTGATAGTACTTTGTTGAAGATTTTTGCATATATATTCATAACAGATATTGGTCTGAAGTTTTCTTTTCTTGTGATGTCTTTATCTGGCTTTAATATCAGGATAATAACTGGCCTCACAGAATGAGTCGGGAAATGTCTTCTCCTCTTCTATTTTTTAAAAGAATTTGTGAGGAATTGGCATTAATGCTTCTTTAAAAGTTTGGTAGAATTGCCAGTGAAGCATTGATCAGCAATGTAGGTTCCTAAGGCTGGATTCTGTCATATCCTTCTGAAAGATCAAGTGGACTGTATTTTAGAATTGTCCACCAAAGGGAGAGAAGAGAGGAGAATTTGTCTACCCACCAGCATCCATCCCCTATTTTTCAATAGTTTCTTTGTAAAGTGTTAGCTCCCTTGCACATTTGGGATTTCCATGTGTGAGTGCCAAGTAAATTTTTATAGATATTCTACACTGCAAAGTCAGAGAAGCGGCTTTATGTACAACTGCAGGTAGAAGCTTCCAGGTAGATGCTTGTTTTATCAATGGCTGGAGTAAATGGTTTGAGAGAAGATGTGAATTAGAGCACTAAAGCTATTCAATATAGTGCATACATTGAAGCACTTTAATCTGCGTGTGCCCTCTTTTATGTTTAATTATTCACAGAGACTTTAAGGTTGAGGTCACCCCCCAAATCTACAAAAGACTTAAACATGAGGGTTAGTGGAACAAACTCAGCTACTACTTCTGCAACTCATTCTGGGGCCATGATTAATATTCATCTCCTTTCTCCATCTCTCATTATAGATTTTACCTCACCTTTATTCAGTACTTGAGTGCAGACAAGTTGTTGACCTGGTAGGGTAACTCAGAGCTACATCTCTGAGGGATATGAGTCCTTAATTGTTGATCTTTGTTGAGCCATGGTTTCCGCAATTTCTTATTGATACTTATTACTCAGCATGGAAGCACTAAGTGATGGCCCAGAGGATCCCCTAGGGACCACATGTACTCCTTCCTGCCCTTCATTTTATAGCAGCAACTATACCTTCTCATGGTAACAAGATCAATTGCAATTGCTAATGTAATAACACCTTTCTTTGCTTGATGTTCTACTGTCATGAAGAACCCAAAATGGCAAGGTGGTAGTTAGGTTCAAGTTCAGTGGAATCCAATCCAGCAGAGCCTAAAGTTTTCAGGACAAGAAGAAAAAAATCCCCAAAATTGGAAACTGGACATGATGAGCATTGTCTATCTTACTTTAACCCCTTGGTTTTCTGGCCAGTTGATTCTGGCTTTGAAGGACACAGCACCATGTGCATCAGCCATCACTTCAATACCTAATCCCAGAGCATAGTGTCCCAAACTCATAGGATGCTGTCCCTGAGGTAGACCTTATTTGAGACTTCAATGGGCCATTCCATCATACTATTAGGCTGATTTCTCCTGAGTGATATGATATATGACAGGATTAGTGGATCAAGTGATCGACTGCCTGTCATTGCACCTCCATTGCCATAAAAAGTGTCCCTTAGTTGGTGATGATTGGTAGGATATGCTGCTGTAAATGAAGTGTTCTGTAAGTCTGTGCATAGTGGTACTGACAGAGGGACTGTAGGCTAGGAAGGCAATCCCATATCTGGAGTATGTGTCAATTCCGGTAAGTAAAATTCCAGGTAGAAGTTGTCTAATAAATCAATCTGCCAGTAAATGGCTGGCTGGTCTCCTCAGGAGATAGTGCCATACTAAGAGTTCAGCATCAGACTCTGCTCTTTGCAGGCTGAGCATTCAGCAACGACCTTGGTATGAGGAGTCCTATGCTGTTTGAACCATGCATAGTCTTCATTCCTGCCACCATAGCAACTCTGTTCAAGGGCCCTTTGTGCAAGCTCTTGGGGCAGTGGTGACTCTATAGTGAGCTATAATATGAAACAGCAGCCCTGGTGGTGTAGTGGTTAAGATTTTGTGCTCTCACCACCACAGCCCGTGATTCAGGGAATCATACTACTTGTCTGTCAGTTGTCATATGGTGGCAGCTGTGTGTTGCTGTGATGCTGAAAGCTGTGCCACTGGTATTTCAAATACCAGCAGGGTCATCTATGGTGGACAGGTGTCAGTCGAGCTTCTAGACTAGACAGTCTAGGAAGAAGAACCTGACCACCCACTTCTGAAAAAATTGACCATGAAAACCCTGTAAATAGCAGTGGAGCATTGTCTGATATAGCTCTGGAAAGTGAGAGGATGGCACAAAAAACCAGGCAAATTTCCGTTCTGTACACAGGGTGGCAAGAAGTGGGAACTGACTTGATGGCACTAACAAAAAATAATATGAAATGCAAATATGAGCATATTTTGTATCCTTTCCAATTGGTTCATCCATATGCCTCTTCCTGAAATTTCTGTGTCTTTGATCTGATCTTATTCCTTCCAGGCAGCTCACCAAAAAGATAAGCCATTCAGCAATGCCCAGAATTTGATGTTATTCTATACTTCGGGTCAGGTCATTTCTTCCTCCATACAAAGCAAATGACCACGTGTCCTATTCTCATCTTTGCCCACCAGGAGGATTTCCCTTCACCACTTTCCCTCAAGGCCTCCTATGACTGGGCTTCAGTGTGGCAGCATTTTCAGCTAGCACCAACATCCAGAGCCAATCCAACAGGGAACTAGACCTAAGTGTTTTTGTCCTCTGGCAATTGATCATAGGATCTCTATCCCCCTGGGGCTATAAGATACGAGTTGAGAGAGATGTATGAGTACAACTCAGGTAGAGGAAGGAGCCCTAGGAATCTGGGCCACCTCTTTATGTAAGTTATTCGTGCCTTTAAGACCTGCCTGTGCCTGATTCTGAATTTACCATTTCCATCATATGATGGATTGCTGCTGCAGCCGTCCAACATTACGACTTGATGGATCTGATAATATCAGTTCATAGTGGGCAATTCCAGACACACAATTACTTGATGTCCTGTGGTCAGGCTCTTAAGATTCTACTAGGGCTCCTTAGCACTCCAAGAACAGTTTTTCAAATGGTGAGTAGTTTTCTCCTGCAAAAGGCATGTCCTTATTTTAGAACCCAAGGGGTATGCACTTGATTCTTCTATTGGGACTTGTCAGAAAAAATACACTGTATTCAACACGAATACCTCTAGCACTGTTAAATCTGTTGGGTCGTATGGCCTGAGTGGCAGGACAGCTTGCACTGCATCCTGAAACTGCTGCAGAATCTTTTCTTGCTCTGAATGCCACTGAAAACTGGCACCTTTCTGAGTCACCTGATAAATGGCTTGGTACCATATTCCCAAATGTGGTATAAGCTGCTTCTAAAATTCAAAGAGACCCACCAAATGCTGTACGTCTTTTTTAGAGCTATGGGGTACAAGGTGCAGCAACTTGTTCTTTACTTAGGAGAGGATACCCTGACATGCCAGAGACTACTAGACATCTATCCTGCTCCCAAGAATACTATGGTCTGTTAGCTGTAGTCACAGATCTTTGCGGGTCAAGACACACTGGTTGTCACCTTGGCTTTGCTTTCTCGCACAGTAATTTCATCCATCTTGCCTCTGTCTGTTAAGTAATGCCACATGGCCTCTGCTATTGTGCAATTCCATTGTCCTTATTGAAGCTATAAATCCCAGTTCTGTGTCAGCATCTCCTACTGTTAATTTTATCTTGCAGAGTATAGCATTTAGGGAGCTTCTTAAACATGCTGCTGTTCCCCTCATCAGTGTAATTTCCAGGCCACCACTGACTCTACCCCCTGAACTTGTCTTTATGTCCAATCTTGGGGTATTATAGCTTTTTGAATCTTCTAATTAAATCTTCTACCAAAGCCCCTGTAAGCCACTGGGTATCAGGTATTGGGGATGGTAGCCTCATCCCACCTCTCCAGGATGCCATAATGTGGCTTCCTTGTGCCCTGAAAATATGTGGTACTTTGGGGAACCTCTTGCTTTCAGACATTTCCAGAATAGAAGCTAGTCAAGCTATCTATTCTCAGAATTACCTGAAAATCCAAGGGGACTCGATTCATATACTTCTTGTCCCTTGGGGCTGAATCCAAGAGGGATGGAATTGACACTAATTCCTTACTGGTTCTTGCTTTCTTTTATTTTTTCTGAAAATTTGTGTGTCTTCTTCCCCAGCTCAAAGCTTGTTTAGCTCTCATTTGAGGGGTGCGTATGGAGGTGTGATAGCCATTACTAGTGCTTACTAATACCTAGTTCTCTTTTCCTTCTGGGCATATGAGAAACAGAACTTTCTAGCCTCCGTGTAGTTAGGCAGAGCTGTTTGATTAGTTCTTGCCAATGGTCTGTGGTCAGATGTGATGTATGTCACATTTGAGCTAAGGCAGTTGTATTATTAGTCTGCTCAGGCTGCCGAAACAAAATATCATAGACTGGGTGGCTTAAACAGTAGACTTCTATTTTCTCACAGTTATGGTAGAAGGTGCTGGCAAATCTGGTTTCTGGTGGGAGCTATCTTCCTGACTTGTAGACTGCTACTTTCTTGCTGTGTCCTCACATGGCCTTTCCTGCATGTGTGCATGGAAAGAGAGAGAGTGCAAGCTCTCGGGTCTCTTCTTCTTCTTATAAGGTCACCATCCCTTTCAGATTAGGACTCTGTCCTTATGACCTCTTTTAATCTTAATTAACTCCATGAAGGTCCTGTCTCCAAAAACAGTCACATTGAGGGTTAGGGCTTCAACATATGAAATTTGAGGAGACCCAATTCAGTCTATACAGCAGTGAAAATCCTCTGAGCCACTCTCTAGCTTCTCTTTCCCTACCTTGGCAATCCTGGAAGTCATGTGTTCCAGGGGGCACAGTTACAAGGTGAAAGTCAGCTGAACCCTGAGTCAACACTTGAAGGGTGTTGCCTTGGAGAGCTAATGGGACCACAGAGAACTACTTTGATTGAGTAAGAAACAATATGTATTAAGTCATGGAGATTTGGGGCTGGTTCATTACTGTAGCACAACCTGTCCTATTTTAGTATAGGGGGAAAATAACTCCTGATATGTATATACTCCCTAGTTCTTTTTGTCTCATGACTGGCACAAGGTCCTTTAATTCTAGGATTTTTTTTACCTCTTTCTCTATAGGAGTGGTCACAGGGGAACAAGACACACCTTTTGAAGTTTCAGTGAATTGTTCTGCGTAAATGAATACGTCATATGCCATCCTGCTTTTTCATGCTTCTTTCTTCCCCATCTCTCATATAGAGGGTGATTTTCTTAGTTTTCTTTGTCATATTTAAATAATAGGTAATATTTTACATGTTTCTTTCTCCTCATGTCATCATATAGTTTCCGTAAAGATCATTTTATTGGCTCCACAATGTTTCAGTCTGAAGGCTGACATACTCTAATTTTGAAGACATTCTTTTCATACAAGTTATTATTTTATGTATAATTTTGTTTGCTAATGAAAAGACTTTCTACCATTTACATTGAGGAAAACAGTGCCTCTCCTGGAGTGAATTATCAGAGTTTAAAAACACACCTTTATTTTTAGTTTAAAGTTAATATAATGTTCAGATTCATTAAGCAATTGTATCTTTAACATCTCAAAACATGACATTTTCCGTGCTCTCTCTCCCTTTGGCTCTCAGGTAGCTTCATTTATGTGCTACTCTCAAGGGACACAGAGCTTTCTCATCGAATGATTGTGTTGAACAAATAACAAAAAGTTCCCACCCTAAGGAGCTTGGAGTCTGCAGGCAAGTCACCTAATCCAGGATGCAGAATAAAGAGCAAGCACTGTGTGTGGGTGAAGGTTGTTGTTTCTGGAAAGATCAACAGCAAAGGTGTGTTTTTAGCCTAGTGACACACAATTGATGCAATGGTACAATGATTTATCAGGTAAAATGAGACATTTAACAATAAAGCAGGCCATTAGGGAGCCACCGGTGAGTCATTACAGTAGGCATTTCCATTTTACAGATGGCCTCAACCTTGTAGCAGGGAGTGACAAAGAAATGGCTTACCCTTCAGGAGATCTCGGCATGGCTAAGCTATTTTTTACTGTTTTTACATGGTACCTGAAGGGAATGCAAGAGAACAGAGAAACAAATACAGTCGGCTTTCCATCGCCACTAGTGACAATACCATCGCCAATTATAGCCTTCCAAGAGATCTCTGAAATTGTATTTCTGAAATGACCATTTATTAAAAGTTTAAGGCTCTTCTGATAAATAAGCTGGGAGGTTCTGTCACACTCTTTATAGGGCCAAAGCAGACTGCGTTCATACTCAGTGTGAGATCAGCGGTGGTGTGGGCCAATGGGGGAGACAAAGTGCAGTTCAGAGCTGTGATTCAGCTCCATGAGTAATGAAGTGACAGGCTGGAAGGCAACTTCATTATCTGTGGTGCGGTGGATCCATCCATCTGTGGGAAGTGAAAGCACAGAGAGAAAGCAGGAGGCGCATAATTGGAAAGGAAGTGGCATGCGCTAGTTAAGTGGGAGGTCTTGGGAGTTAGGGAAATTTAAGTTTGAATTCTGGACTAACTGAGAGTTTGGGGACAGGTTACTTAGCTTCTCCTAGTAAAATGGAGATAAGAGTAGTGCCTTACCTAAAAGCTGTTGTACATATTCAATAAAGTAATTTTGATAGAGTACTGAGGATAATACCTGGTAACAACCACAATAATAATAACAACCATATATTTCTGTGACTACCTGCTAAGTGCTTTATATGTTATCATATAAAATCTTCTGCTTACAGCCTAACAAATTCCTGCAAGGTAGCCACACTCACCATTGTAGGAGGAAAAACTGAGGGAAAGTGAAGTTCAGTGACTTGCCAAGGGACACACAGGTAATAAGTGGGGTAGCTAGTTCTTTTAGCTCCAAGATTGGCCCTCTTTGCACTACATCATGCTGCAGATAGCTTGAATAAACATTCAAGATAGCCAGGCGGGGACCATTAGCTCAAGAGGGATATAGAAACAAAAAAATATCTTTCTGATAATCCCTGTGACATAATTTCAGTGTCCTGGCTGTTTGAAAGATGACAATCTAGGAGGATGGTTTAAGGGGAGTAATTCATAGTGAGTGTTTCAATATTTAATTTGGGATGGTAAAAATATTTACTATCTTCTTCAAGTATGCTGAGAAGATCAATTGAGACAATACATATACACATTATAAAATACTAGATATTATTAAATGACTAATGATGATTATTTTAATATAGATTCTATAGTTTCAACCAGTTTTTCTAGAATCAGATATTCTAAGCTTCGTTAGTCCCCTGGGGCCTGTTTGGTTACCTCAGAAAACCGGAATAAGTGTTTTATATGAGGATTGCTTCCAAGTGCCAATAGGCCAAGGTGGTGATATCAACACACCTTACAAAACACTAGACTCTTGTGCTAGTTGGGGCTGGGGCAAGAGTTAGTGGACCTGATTTCTAGTCATGGCTCTACTATTCATTAGCTGTGTTCACATTCATCAATAATTTATTTATCAGATATTCGATACAAATTTAACTAAGACTGAGTCCTGGCACCAAAGCTAATAGTCTAATAAAGAAGACAAACTCATAAGCAAACAACAAAATCTCTCCCAGAATAGACATGAAAGAGTATGTTGTCATTTCAGTTTGAAAGGATGAGGTGAATTACCTATCTGAAACAATAAAAGGATTTTAATGGCACCATTCACTTTCACACACATTTTGAAGTGCCTACTCTACATTAAGAACTGTGCTGTGGATTGAAGTTACGGGAAGGAAAAAAACACAAAGTTATGCCTGCCCTCAAGGACTTCACAGAATAGAATCATGTATATGAAAAGGGGAATTGTCATAGAGTGAGTCGGATGCAATAATAGAACTCTGGACATGAATGTTGAGGGAGGAGACTCATTGGTAAGACCATTGTATTAGTGGGGTTCTTAGTGGCAAGCAACAAAAATTATTTGTGGATTTTTTAAGCAGAAAAGGAATGCATTAGGACTGAGTTAGGTACCTCACTGAAGTGCCTGGAAGGATGGAAAACCAGATTGGCAAAATAGGCAGAAGTAAATGGAAGCCAGATACCCCAAACCAAATCTTGCCACTGAGTCAGTCAGCTAAGGATACCTTGGCTGTTCCCATTGAGCATCAGTGCACTATCCTGAACCATCACCACCGCTGGTACTGGATGCTGCCCCTGATCCACTCTGGACTCAATGTCTTTGACATGTGCGTGTGTTTGATAAAATATAGGTCTCATACTTTCTTTCTAGTTGCAAAGGGAACTGGAAAAGTGAGTCTTTGGCAGCTTCTATAGTTGGAGCAGATTCTGTTTCCCACTAAGTTTTATAAAATGAGGAATTCTCCAAAGGTAGAAAGAGAGTTCAGAAACTGGCCAGCCAAAAATACATGTTGCAGATAATGGAAGGTCATGTTTTTATCTTTGCTGACTTTCTTGTGCCTATTGGTAAAAAGCAAGTTGATTTATCATCATTTCACATTTATGGAAGAATATATGTAAAACTGCCATTACGTGCTATAGTAATTGATCAAAAGAAAATCTCATGTACCAGTGTCTCCATAAGCTGTGTGTTTGTTCCTTATTTCTTTGCAAGCCAGGTATAAGATGTGCACTTACACAAGCTCCCCAACTCAAAACATGGCTTCATACCAAAGAACTAATAAGCAAGCCCAGGGTTCTTTTTTTCCTTTCTTGGGGCGGGGGGGAGGGAATAATTACTTTCCCTATTTTTTTCTTACCAATTCAGCCAACACACTTTATCTCAAGGAAATTACATTTGCTCACGTAGGAGTGTGAATAAGCAGAATGACAAGAGTTCGTTTCAGCTAGAATTAGATGGATATTGCAATTACTTGGGGAAAGAACATTTTCCTAAATTCGGCTATGAATCCTCTACAGATCAGAGCAAGGATTACTTGAAAGATGATTCTCTTACCTTAATACATATTGTATTTTGTGAGCATATAACAACAACCTCTTATTTTGTGGTAAAATACTCTTTTTGCCACTGAGGAAAACAAATATATTTTGAACTTCACCACGATAGGGGATACAGATAAGCTGAGTTTTTTGGTCAAACAAAAGGGGATTACGAGCTTTTTAAGTGTGAGTGATAAAGACTGAAAAGGAAGTGTCATGATGTTTTTGCAGCTCAAAAGAGCATTAAACCTAGAATCCCCATTTAGGATTATAACTAGAGTATCCTTCCCTGTCCATTTTCTGTCAGGCTCTTTTAGGTGCCCTTTCCTTGGGTTTCTGTTAACATCCCATGATCCACTCTGCCCCAGCATCAATCTCAGTTTTTAGTTTACTGGTTTGTTTACCTAATGGTTGGTAATCTTCTTGAGAGCAAAGACTGTGTCCTTTTTCTCTAGAACCCTTAGCTCTTGCCATAGCTCTACTAACATGTAGTTAAGTCAGAAACCAGGACATCTGAGGGCATGAATGACTTGAACATAGAAAGCTCAATGGCATGATGGAATTAAAGTAAATATTTATTTTTTATTCAGAGTAAATATGTTGCTCAAATAGTAGGTTTTGAGTAGGTATTATAAGCCTGGTAGCATGTTAGGTGTTGATGTGAGATATGACACATAGCAGATGTGATACTTCTCTCTTGGATCTTGGAATACAGAAAAATGTGCTTCCAGAGACAAATAATGTAAAATTACATATGGTTTGAGGGTCAGAGAAGAAGTTCCAAAATGCATTTCTGGCCAGATGATTGTGAATAATCTAAAAGAACAAAGATATTAATGTATTTTAATAGAGATGAGCTGATAAACTTAGATTTTAAAATATTTCTACATTTTTTATAAATCTTGTCTGGTTAGCAGACAGTGATGGCAACTTCTCACCACTTCTGTCAACTATATATATATATGAAAAATGACATATATTAAATTAAGGATATGGAAGAAAACCACATCCTACAATATGTTAGAACAAAAAGGGATAAACCTAAAAGGTAAAAATGTCGCAGATGGAGATAGAAATATTATAGGTTTTCCTGAAAAATAATCAAGAACCACTGGAATAGAAGCAACAACCAAAAACATAATGAAAGGAAATATTCTGGGTTTGGAAACGAAAGTGGTTCTGAATATGTACATTGAAAGCCTGGAGGGAGGGAGTGGTTTGTAAAGATATCATTTCTTGGCAATATTTAAAAAAAAAATCCTCTAATAATATATATGGAAAAAAAATCCCACTTCAGGAATTTCTACAAAGAGTATAAATCATTTTTTATAATTAGAAATAAATGCAGATATATAAAAAAATAACTTTTTAAGGAAAAATACTTAAAGATTTTTTTTTTAAAGAGTAAGAGGCATATGTAAGAGTTTTGTCAAGAATTTAAAATTCTATAAGGATTTCAGTCTTTGAAAAGGACTCTCCCTGGCATCCTGTATCCTCCTTCCCAAATCACAGTGTAGCTATATTCATATCAAAGGAAGGCAGAATTAGCATTCTGGGAGATGAAGTGTAATGCTAACAAATGCCATGAGTAAGATAGAACTTATTTTTTATTTTGCATCTGACTTTTTTTGCCAAAGTGGAAAGTAGAATAAATGTTAATAAGAATATATTATTATATTATAGCCATGTATCACATAACGATGGGGCTACATTCTGAGAAATGTGTCCTTCAGCAATTGCATCTTGTGTGAACATCATCAAGTGTACTTACACAAACCCAGATGGTATAGCCTACTACAGACCTAGGCTATATGGTACTAATCTTATGGGACCAGCATATATGGGACCGGCATATATGCAGTCTGTCATTGACCGAAATGTCGTTATGTGGTCCAAGACAGTATATATGATACATAATAAAAATATAAATAATAGAAATAAATGTATACATAGTATATATCTAATATTATATTCTATATTATTATTTCAAGAAAGGAAAGACTACATTAAGCAGATACCCAGATATTTCACATGATTTCTAATATCAATCCCAGATAAATTCCACTCTGGAGAAGGGACAAACTTGTAGAGTAGATATGAGGAAGGAAGCAGAAGCCTTGAGAAAAATTTATACTGTTTTACTTTGTATATATGTGTATACGTATATATTTACCAAAAAAAGCGAGAGAGAAATGGATTATGGATATGACAGGTTGGTAAATTCAACATCAATTTCTACGTACAACTTGAGCAAATTAATAACAAATGATTTGTGAGTTCATAGAAAAGGGGCAACCACTAGATTTCAGAATGTGTCCAAAAGAACAGTCATACGAGTTACTCTTGATTTCTTTTCCGATAGATTACCAGACTTCTGATCAGGTGATTTTTAAAAAAATATCAAGGTCTTCATTAATTTGATTGAGACATTTGACAATCTTTACTGATTTCCTGTTGACAAACTGAAAAGCCATCAATAAAGAATGTGGGTCATGAGATTTTGCTCTGCGAGTGGTGTAGGGATGCCCAGCCTCACTGTTCTGCATTTGTCCCTGTCCCCATCTCTTTCACAAAGCTGGTCAACATTTAGATGTGGACTGAAAAGGTACGCAAATGCCTGAAAACTGAGGATCATATAATAAATATGGAATTCAAGATGATTTAGGCTAGTTGGAACAAACAGCCAAAACCAAGACAACTTCATTTATCATGATTAAATTCAAATACAATTGTTTAGGTTAGAAAACAAAGAAGAACAGAGGTGAGTAGACCTATTTGGACTGCTGTTAGTAAAAACATGAGTAGATTTTTATACAAACCAAATCTCTTACAGGGAACAGAATGATGTAGCTATTAAACATTCTCATTTCTTTTTGGATTGCATTAATAGCAGGTTAATGTCAGGTCCAAGGGAACTGATGGTCTTGTTTTAAACTGTGTTTCTCAGTTCACATCAGAGAATGGTATCTAACAGGTGCAAGCCAAGAGGAGAGTGATCAGAGATTTTCCATGAAATTAAAACAAAACCTCTCTGATCGTACTTTGGATATTTGGCTTATGGGAGAAAGATTTTAGGGCCACCCTGAAAACAGTCTTTATTTATTTAAAGGGCTTCTATGTAGCAGAGAGAATAGATTCATTTTGCATTATTATAGTAGGTGGTAGACATTGTTATAAGGATACAGAACACAATTCATCATGAAGAAGTTTTTAACTATTAGAACTGTGTGAAATTGGAGTGGAAATCCTTAGGAAATAATGAGTTCCAGTGATTGTTAACACTAACAATCTGACAGCTCTCCAGGTAGGGCTTTTTACATGGAGTGAAAGTTGAGTTGAATGGTAGTCTAAAGACTTCTAACTCTAAGGTGGTCTGAGCTTGTAGATTCTGTGTATGCTTACTGTTTTTTGTGGGGTTTTTTTGGTGAGGAAGATTGGCCCTGAGCTAACACCTGTTGCCAATCTTCTCTTTGCTTGAGAAAGATTGGCCCTGAGCTAACATCTCTGCCAGTCTTCCTCCATTTTGTATGTGGTTCGCTGGCACAGGATGGCTTGATGTGTGGTGTAGGTCCATGCCCAGGATCTGGACCTGAGAACCCCGGGCTGCGGAAGCAGAGCATGCTGAACTTAACCACTATGCCACGGGGCCGGCCCCTGTTTATGCTTACTTTTTAACTCCAAAAGCTAACTTGTAATATCTTAAAATCACCCTTATATTACAAGATGGCTTGGTAAAGATAGTAAACAAAATTGGGAGGAGATGAAATGCATTTGGCTTGCTATTCTTTGATGTCTTAGCTGAGTTTGACATTAACCATGATATATGTATGTATCAGGGTCCACCTGTACTTATGATTGTTGCTTTGTGTTGTATTTGATGCTGTCATTCTTCAAATATTTCAATCTTTCTTTAACTCCCCTCAGAATTAGCTTTAACAGTGAATAAAAACTTTAAATCACGATATTTTAGTATGCTTTTAAATAACCAAAACAAGAGTTTTGCATTTGAATGGAATTCTAATTTACCTGGCACACAGATTGTTAATGTCAACTTCCACAGCCTAGCATGTAGGCAACATTATTTGGCAAGTTTACACTTTGCATTAATACTATAAGTATGGCCACGCTTTTTGCATATGTACCCTTTGTGGAACATACTTCTGGTCACTTTATGTGCTTTATCTCGTTTAATCCTCACAAAAATCCTGATAGATACTCCTGTTTTATGGATGGGGAGCCTCAGGTTTAGAGAGTTCAAGTTATTTCTCATGGTGATTCAGAGCAAAGAGTTTTACCATTATACCTCATTTGGCTATAGAGTGGTGAGATTTATTCTGAATACACAAGAATCCACAGTTCCATTCCACTCTCCCCCTCCAGCCACCCAGGAGCAGACACTTCAGGAATTTCCTTTTATTCTTGCCTTTTTTTTTCTTTTCTTTTCTTTTAACCAGCTACACATGAAAAAAAAAGAAATCAGGCTTTGTTTTTTTGTCTAATCATTCCTCCTATCCAGCCTATTTTCAAGTTTTATTTCTTAACATTTAGGACTGCTTCCAAAAGCTAAATTTTAAAAATTTTGTACTCAGGTGAGTCTAAACTATGTCATGTTCCCAACCATCATCCTTCCGGGACCCTAAAATGTCTCCAAGCCTCACCTAAGATAGTAAATCAACTGAGACCATTCATTGGTGTCTGTAATGGATGGAGTCCTGACCTAGTTCCCGTGGAGAATAACCAAAGAAAGACTGCCAGCCTGTAAAACATGAAGTGATGTAGGAACACATTCAGAGGGATGTACATGGAGCAGGGATGAATTAATCAGACTGTAGGTGGTCAACTAGCCAATCTGTTGTATTTCTATGGAATGTAGACTACCATGGGTGAGAGTCTTATTAAAAGTTTTTCAATGCAAATATTATAAAAGATATTCTGCAGTCAGAGCAGATTCTCTACCTTTTTATTCCTTCCAGCCATGCAGGATTAGTCACTGATTTCAGCAACAAGGAGCACATACAATATTGTCACCTGCCGTTGATTGCCTCTCTCTTGTTCACTAAGCAGGCTACAGGAGGCAGCAAGGTTACTTAGTGGGATATATTAATTCAACCATTATCTAAATACATAGCCAACCTTATTGAGATAAGGCTGTAACATATCTGTAAAAATTCTCTTCTCTCCTCTTGTTTATATGAGTAAATTTGCTTTCCTCATGGATAAATCCTTTGAGACCCATTCTCGTTGGATACCCTATTGCAAAGGGGCCAGACACGGTATCTTAATCATTAGTTCCTTAGTAGCTTAGGGACCATAGGAAAAATACTTTAGACAGTGAAAACCTTTTCTTTCTCTCTCTCTCTGTCTCCATCTCTCTGTCTCCTTCCCCCCTCCTTGCCTCCCTTAAGTATATGTTCACTCTTATGTCCATTCCTCAGTTAAAACAGAGTTTAGTGTGAATAATTAGCTCCTAAAATCACAGAATGGGAGAAGATCTCTCTATGCTATAATTCTTTAGGGAGACTGATTGTAAAGAAATTATTTTGGTGCAACAGTGGTCCAAATTTCCGTTGAAAAGTCTCTAGCTAAAAGCCTCATGCTTATTCAGAGACATGATTATCTGATGGGATGAGGGGCTTGGCAGAAATCACTTTTCATCTCAGACATGGGATGGCGACAGAGTCTCATTACGCTAATTTTATTTACAGGGCAGACTGGTTTCCTGTGCTGTGAGCTGGGTGCTTATTCAGCTGCCTTGGCTTAGGTGGGTTTGCCGCACAGCGTATTTTTGTTTCCGAACCATTTTGGCCCTGGAAAGATGTCTGGCCTTGTTTCACTTTCATAACTCTGATGAAAGCCACAGGAGTTTCCAGGGAGCCAGAGCAGGCAACTTGTGGGGCCCTTCCTTGCACCACGTGAATGGCTACTGGAAGGTGGGAGAGTGCCACCCCTCCAACTCCTGAGAATTTTACCTTTGAGGAGGAAGGGAATGTTGTCACTGAATGTGGCATTGACCTCTGTGTGCCACACATCTAAGGCAGGGCTTACAGCCATTAGTGTCCTAGATCTGCTACTTTTCTTCTTGGGTTGTAGATGTGGAGTCATAGTACACCCTCTTGCTCTCCCCCAGGATGCTCTCAGTGTTAGTACTTATTACAAATGATGTGAGAAAAACTGAAAAAGAGTCTGGATTTGACTTTGAGGCTGCTACTATTGTTTTTGTTGCATTTGTTCATTCAATTACTAATGTTCTTACACATTACAGGGTGCCTACACGTGTATTCTCTCATATCAGCATCACAACACATGGATGAAGGAGGGGGAGACACTGATGATATGCCCACTTCGTAAAGGAGGTTCAGAGGGGCCAAGTGATTTATGCAGGTCACACAGCCCGAAAGTGCTGGAGCTGGGATTTAAACCTAAGTCTCTTAACAAATAATCAATGATTTTTTTTCTTATTCAAGAATGGCCTTAATAAAAATTAATATATTAATAATTATATTAATATTTATAAATTATTAAATTTGTCATAAACATCATATCACGTTTAGAAAACAATTATAGATTAGCCTGTACTCAGATCACAAGAAGATATTAATGATTGCTGAGAAATGAAATCATAAATAAATTTAAATTTATACTCAGCAACAAAAATGAAACATCCTTTCAAAATATTTGCAGCAGACAAAATTGTATTTTATGTTGGGTGTGGCTGCATTGAATAGGCTGTCAATGAAAGAGACTGAAGTCTCCTAACATAAGAGTTTTGGGGCTGACAAAGGTCTCCAAACAGCCCTGTTGTTTTTTTTTTTGGTGAGGAAGATTGTCCCTGAGCTAACATCTGTGTCAATCTTCCTCTATTTTGTCTGTGGGACACCACCACAGCATGGCTTGATGAGTGGTGTGTAGGTCTGCACCCAGGATCCGAACCCATGGACCCTGGGCTGCTGGAGTGGAGCGTGTGAACTTTACCACTATGCCACTGGGCCAGCCCCAACAGCCTTGTTTCTATGGTACAAGGTTAACTGGTTCCGAAAGCTCATGTATTTGCACTTCAGGACTGTGCACATGCACTTATTTATGCATATATAAGGCAAGAACGATTACTAGAGCTCATCCCAAACCAACTCAGACCAGTAGCTCATGTTTACCAAGCCCATGCTAAGTGCTTTGCTTATGTTATTTTGTAATTTACTAGTCACTATCAGGCAGCATGTTAGGTACCGTTAACCTGATGAAGACATGGAGGCCCAGAGAGTAAAGCATTTGCTTAGTAACTGGGAAATGGGAGTTGGAATGTAGGCCTAGCTCAAGAGCCCATACTTACATCTCAGTCTCCCACAGCCACTGCCATAGGTATCTAGCAGGATCTCCTGCTACTGATAGCTGCCTCCATTTGTCATCCTAGCCCAGAGCTTCTTTAGTACTGCAACAACCGGGAAGTAAGGGAGACCAGAAGCTCCTACTCTCATTATGACTTCCCTGGCCCACCCCCCACAAAAGAGTGACAAACTCAGTTTCCAATCGGAATTGAAATGTCAGACATTTATATTTGTTTTAGCACGGTTTTGGTGAAATAGGAACTTTCAACAATTATCCCTATGTTTCATTCCAGGAAAAATAAAAAGAAAATAGAGAGGGGAAAAAAAAGAAAAGAAAGAAAAGCCAGCGTTTGCTTCAGTGCGTAGACATATAAAGACTAAAATGTTTCTCTTATCCTAGAAGATCTGGGTAATTGCCTCAATTTTCCACTTCTCTTTTCACGTGCAGACAAGGCCTCATTTTTTTGAGAGCTTTTTCTACCAATAAGGTTCCGATATATTTGAGGTTTTCAATTGTCTCAAGTAGAATGTAATAAGATCTTTTTCTTTGGGGCCTCTTGTAAATGTATTTTAGAAGAATCATTAAAATATGCATACTTGACTTGGCAGTGTTAGCAAACGTTCACATCCTTTCAACAGAGGAGCTTTGTGGGATGATAGAAACTGTGTAGCAAGTTAGGACTGCAATAAACCATTGATAAATAAATGACAAGCAATAGGATATGTTGGAGTATATAAGGAAGCCATTTGGTGTAAAACTAATTCAGGCTGAACTTGTTTTTTCCAAAAGGGCCTCATGTGGCTGTTGAGCATGCATTGTATATCTGCTTCAAGTATTTACTATGTCCCAAAGACAGAAACAATGCACTTAAAGATAAGGATGTAACTTCCCCCACATCAGCATTTCCCTGGGGATAAGCATCTCTCCCTAAACTAAGGATTGATTGGTGACCTGCTGTGCTCACCTTGTGACCATCCACCTTGCAACCACTGACCCACTGTGTTCACCGAATTGCTGTGCCATCAATCGTGACTATTGTAAAAGGGACATTCCAATCACATGTGATGCATGCTCTTTGATGGAATATAACCACTCTGTACCCCCAACTTCTTTGGAGTGCTCCATTCCTTTGTGAAAGGACTCTCCTGGGCTATATGATCCTCGTGGTTGGCTCATAATAAACTCATCCCAATTTTGATTTATAGATTGTTTATGGATTATTTGAGTCGACACCATTAACACTGACCATCAGGTATGAATGTCATTCTTCTGCCCCCTCCTACCTCTGAAAAAAAATTAAGCTGGATTTTGAACTGAACACTTCTCAATTGTTATTTAAAAAATATAATTGTCTTGATTTTTCTTAGATGCTCAAAATTAAATTTCCAGTTTTCTAGATTTTTAAGGTTGACAAATGAAAAGAGGATATTTTAGAATGGATTTCTTCAGCAGCTGAGATTATTTTCTGTAACATTTTGTTCAAAAACAATTTCCTTAGTAGAATCATCAACCAGAAAATCAGGACTGATATGGAGAAAGCTACAGCCAGATGGGGACCACAGTTGGGTGGCAAAGTGTTTGGAATATAAAGAAGAAATAGTCTGTAAATTTCATAATGGGGAAATTGGATGAGCAGTTCAAATTTATGATCTCAACCCTCTGATTGAGCCAAAGGCAACTCTTGGTGCTTGAGTCCTGGTGCATCTTCCTTGTTCTACTAGGTTTTCTGACTTCAGGGAACCCAGCTGGTGGATGGGAAAAGTGATAGTAATAGTCATGGTTCAAATCGGCAACTAAGTTCACCTAACTTCTCCTTACTATCTTAATTAACCTCATTTAGAAATTTGCTTTTATATGGAGATTATCTTAACATCTAGAAAATAATGTAAGACTGTATTATTACATATTTTTATATGCATAATATATTGAAATATTTCATTTACATTCAATGCCCACAAATTTTAGCTGCTAGAACTCCAACATATAGCCAAGAAAATATGCCTTTTTTTAGTGTCCAGGAGTACTTGATAAACCTTTGGAGAATTAGCAGAAAATACTCCTGAGTCTTTTTCTCCTGATTGTTCAAAATGTCATAAGCAATATTGGCACGTGTAATGCAGAAACAGCAAAAGAGTTTGGGTCCTGCCTTCAGAGGTAGCAACTGGTTTTCAGGGAGGCCTGAAGCTCTGTGGAATATAGCAATAAAGTAACGACTCCCCATCTCCCAAATTAACAGTTGAGGCCTGACCCAGGAGAGCAGGTAAAGATATGGTGTGTCTGTCTTGAGCTTTTATTTCCTTTTCATTGAGTTGTCCATTCATTCATTCATTCAGTCAGTCAGTCAGACATTTGACAATGAGTGCCTATTTTCTGCCAGGCATAGTGCTAATTGCTGGGGGCAAAACAGTGAACAAGACTGAAGTAGTTACATTCTCCATGGAGTTAAGTGGTGGATATAGATAAATAAATGGGTAGTTACCACATAGGGTGCCAACACCATGATAAAATTGTGTAGAGTGATGAGGGTGCATATAGAAAAGCATCTAACCCAGGCTGTGGGATGGGGGTAGGATGATATGAGGCTTCCTTGAGCATGTGATATTTGTCCTGAAACTCAAAGAGTTGCTCAGGCAAAGGAAGACATGCTTATTAAGGTGGGATATTGTCTCCCATGAAACATTTATCTAAAATATGAGATGCAGGGAATAGAAGAATGCTCCAGAAGAATCTTCTGTGAGAGTCACCTTATCTCTACCAGGAGGTGAAGTGCCACCTCAGGGCATTTGTTTTTAGGTAGATATGAACCTCGAGACATGTCAGTTGAGTCCACCTAGTCTCACTGCTGAGTTTAGAGCTATCTTTAACTGTAGCTGTTTCTACTCAAGGATATTCAACTAATCCATCTTGTTCTGGATCGACTCATTAAGAATTGAACTGACAGTTGTGTGGACAAGGGCTGATGTCACGCTGACCTTTGGTCTTGTGTTCAGACAGTAAGAATTTATTTATTCTAGTCGCTATGATCATCCTAAAATCACTGAAAACTCAGGGCATCTAAAAGTTTAATGAAACCCCTAGAGAAGAATTTCAGTCTCCTTGTACCTGTCACTGGTTGACACTTTTAAAATATATTTTAAAGTCTTTAGGCTCAGTTGGGTTGGGAAGTTTAGATGGAACATAAATTCTGAAAATGGCTACTGTCTTCTATCCTTTGCTTGTATTAAAAAGAAAAACTCAAAAGAAAACTATTACACAGTAGTAAGAGAATCAACATGAAAAGTAGATTATCCTATTTTTTGAATTTGTAATTCTGTATCACCTATGAAATTGTATGAATTCCTATTTTACATTTGTATTCACTTGCTCAAGTTTCCATGACACCAGGTGAAGGGCTACATTCAATAAGTTTCAATCTTCTGCCCAAATAAGCTGAATGACTCACAGCCATTTTTGTGTTGAATATCATATCAGCTTTTAAGCCACACAAAAGGATAAATAATCCTTATTGGAATTATTTAATGTGAAAAAAATCACTTAATAGTCCCATAGCAAAATCCTGGAAATATTGCTGAATATGTTGTAAATAGTGGCAAATTTTAAAACTAGGGCTAAACTTTAACTTGCTACTTCAATACAAGTTCATTAAAATGTTACTAAATGGTTTCATGGACAATGTATTTGCTTTGGTCCAATTCAATAAACATGTATTAAGCTCCCACCATGCACAAAGAACTTTAGCTTTCAATGCAACTGTTCCACTCTTCTGGATCCCTTAGAGCTTTAATCCTATATTTTTGGGCATTGTATTAATTAGAAGAGAGACTAAGCTGCTGTAACAAAGATACCTGACCATTTAGTCATTCAGGTATGATAGAAGCTTATTTCTCTCTCTTGATACAGCAGAGATAGGCAGGTAACCTAGCTGTGATGGGTGGCTTTACTCTGTGAGGTCCTCTAGAAATCCACATTTCTTCTGTATTGTTTTTCGTCCATCTCTAAGAGTGTTGCCCTCTTCTGTGTGGTTGGAATTATTTCGTGAGCATCATGTCCTTGCCCTTTATATGAAAGGCAAATTACTTCCTTATAAAAATGTCATCTATTAAAACCTGGAGAGGAGAGTGGTGGTGTTATTACAAAATGAAGAAGGAGAGAATGGAGAGTGGGAGGCAATTAATTATGTCTGCTATAGGCATCTAGATTTTTTCCAATTTTTTCTATTATAAATATTATATAGAACTTTCTTGTACAGTATATCAGTATTAATGTGTATATTTGATAACTGATTTGAGGTAAATATGAAATATTAGGTAAAAATATAGTGTGCTTTTATAGCTTTTGATCTATTTCAGAAAGGTTCCATCTTGGTTATTATCTTTTATTTTAGTCTTTGGCAATTCTTTAGTTTAAAATGGCATTTCATCATGATATTCATTTGCATTTATTTCATAACTAGTAAGCTTCAGTATTTTTCAGGATTATTGACCATTTATATGTATTTTGTTATTTACCTATTGATATCCTTGGACAATTTTTCTTAGAATTATTTTTTTTCTGATATGTCAAATTCTAATGACCTGTTGTCATACGTATGGCACATTTTTTTCCACTCTATCATTTTTCTTTTAATTGTATTTTTTCTTCATACAGACTTTTTCATTTTTACATGTTTGGATCTATCCCTATTTTCTGTGATATCTTGTTTCTTTTTCTTTTTTTTGCTTTTTGTTTGTTTTGCTTAGTGAGGCTTACAAAAAATTGAATTGAGATAAATAATCGACATTTTTTCTTTTAATTGTTATTTTTGCTTTTTTCTGTTACATCTTAAATTTCTATGTGGTTGAAAACCAACAAGTATTTTTCACTGAATTAGTCAACAGTTCTTTTTATTGATTGTTGAGTATATGCCAGGCATTCTGGTAAGTAGACACCATAGACCTAAGATAGGTCTTGTGCGCTGAGCATAGTACCAATGAATTCTGTCTTTCTCTAGAGTTTGAAATGCCATTTTTCCATATATAAATCCTTATATATTTTGGATCTGTTTTTGGCTTTCTCTTCCATTAGATTCTGTTACTTTCTACTCCGGTATCAGTCTTAGCTAAGATTGGGGGCAATATGTTCCAATTAATACAAAAAAATCAAACAAAATTCAACACTCAATGAAACAAATCTCACCTATATTCCTAGAATGATGGTGATAATAATATTATTTTGCTACATAGTTCTGAGGAAGCTATTAAAAAACAAAACAGGGCTGGCCTAGTGGCGTAGTGGTTAGGTTTGCCGGTGGCCCAGGGTTCGCAGTTTCGGATCCCAGGTGCAGACTGATGCACCGCTTGTCAAGCCATGCTGTGGCCATGTCCCATATAAAGTAGAGGAAGATGGGCACAGATGTTAGCCCAGGACCAGTCTTCCTCAGCAAAAAGAGGAGGACTGGCAACAGATGTTATCTCAGGGCTAATCTTCACACACACATACAAAAAAACAAAGCAGATAAGAAAGTATGTATTATGTTTTTGTGTTAAATATATTTTAATACTCAATTATTAGGGTAGCCTTTGCTTTTTTTTTTTTTTTTGTGAGGAAGATTAGCCCTGAGCTAACATCACTTGCCAATCCTCCTTTTTTTGCTGAGGAAGATTGACCTTGGGGTAACATCCATGCCCATCTTCCTCTACTTTTATATGTGGGATGCCTGCCACAGCATGGCTTAATAAGTGGTGCGTATGTCCGCACCCGGGATCTGAACCTGCGGACCCTGGGCCGACAAAGTGGAGCACGTGAACTTAACCACTATGCCATCGCGCTGGCCCTTAGGGTAGCTATTTTTTAATTGAAAGAATCAGGTTTGGCAACACAGTCCTTGAACTGTCGTCAAAATACGATAGGTCCCCAGATAACTGAGTATAATAAAAAGTATAATAATAGTTTGTGAGCAGAAATTCCAGTAATTGGAGCAACTGCATTACCCACATATGTTCTTTTCTTCTTTCATCCTTAATCATTTTTGTACTGTGTGAAATTGCTACATGAGTAAGTTCTGATGCATTATGTGTGTGTGATTAAATATTTGCCCTCATTAATCGGTAACTACCTGTTATTTATTTCAGTGCCCTATGTATATATCTTTTTCAATGTTCTAGGTATGCATATTACATAGACTTCCTATTTACAAATACATACTTGCCCTTTAAAAATTAGTTTGATACATAATTTTATCATCACAATTATACCTGTTGCCAAGGTAGTTGAGTGTTTCTCTGTTATTAGTCCAAGTACATCAATTTGTTTTCAGATTTCATCTGCTATCATCAGTGACTATATTCTGTGTTATTATACTACATTGCAATCATCCTATTTTCAATCAAAGACTATTTACAAAAATTAAAGTCTCATAAAAATGAACTACCATCAATTACAGTTTGAGCTACATGATCTTGGCTAGATAGATACTGTGTGACTCTTTTTGCAGTCAGATTTAAATCTGTATCTTAGTGATAGATTTTCTGATGGTTAATTCTCTAACTTTCAAAATATTAGTGATTTAAAGACAAGCATTTTTTCATGACCCGACTTATATTGGTTATGATCTGAGCTACAAACTTATCCATGGCACTCATGTCTCTATTTGGTGGTCTATGAGTAATGCCACTGAATCGTATTTATCCCTCACTTTGTGCCTTCAATGTATCATTTATTTGGCATTTTAGGTAATATACTGGGAAATGTTTTCTATTCCCTTATTAAATTTAAAACTTTTTTTTAACGTTAAATTTGATTCATTTTTTTACTGTGATTTTCCATTAGCAATTACAGGTGACTGTGACAAAAGCAGATTTCAGATCACTAAATTAAAACAGTTCTCTTTACACAATCTTACACAAATTTCCAGAATTATATCAGTTCATCACAGTAATCCTGTAAAGAAGTGAGAATGTGCAACAATGTTTTGTAGTCTGTGGACACTGGGAGGTTCAGAGATGTTTAGCGACAGCCAAAGTTGCACAGTTAGAAAATATTAGACACATTCTTGAATTCCGGCCTCTAACTATAAGCTCAGAACTCTTTTCAGTATATACAAAAATCCCCCCAAAAACAAAAAAAACTTTTATAGTAGCATATTGACTGATATAACCTTCTAAGAATATTATTGTTTATCAAAAATATTGACTTGAATTGAGAATATTTCATAATTACATAGTAAAAGCTTTACTTAGTAAGTGCAATTGGTTACAATAAATAGTGAAAATTTGGTCATTCTGTATTGAACATTGGCTTACCTTTAGGTTTTGTTTTACTCTGCTTTTGAATTTATAATTCTAATCTCTTACACGTAAAACAAATTTGTTTATTATTGTTGATATTAAGCTTTTTATTTAAAAATGATTACTTTGTATTAATTTAAGATATATTGATTATAGGAAATTTTGAACACATTAAAGAAAATGAATTATAGGTAATTTCAGCATATAGATTTGACAAATATTGGAGATATCTTTTGTCAACCTGTATGTATATGTACATATATATGTATATATGTATGTGTGAACACACATGAACACACACATACTTAAATGGAAATATATACAAACGTTTTCTTTTTTGAACAAAATTGAGAATGTACTCTTTATTTAGAGTATATTAAGTGTATTATCTTTGATAATATGATTTTAAAATTTGCGTTATATCAATTTAAACAAACCATGTTTATTCCTCTCTTTACCCCTATTTTCACTGAATTGCTCAAACCAAATTTTTTATTACTACTGATAAATTTTAATATAACAATAGTAAAATTTAGTGCCTTTATTACTAAAGTACTACTATGATAGGAAAGAAAAAGTAACAACTTTTACCAAAAGAAAATTGTAGTTAATAATATTATACACTTTGTCTCATTAAGCAAGATAAAGCAGTGATACCAATAGTAATAGACCTTTTAAGCCCATATAAATCAGTAAGAAATAAGATGGTGGAAGAACTTTAGAAAACATAGACAACTGAGGAATGGGCCCTGTGATGTTCCAAGGATGTTTTGAGAACTGACTTAATCTTGAGGCTTTTCCAGGAATAAGAATCTTTGGATAGCCAACCACCATGGCCCAAAGGGTCACTGATGCTACATCCTCACCAACTTGTCCTCAGGACGGGTGTAGGTCTAGGAGAATTTCTGGCCCCGGGACTAGAGGTAGAAGATTAGATGGTGCTACTTTTCTCTTCTATTTTGGCCATACACAGTACGTAAAACTTTGTACTTTTTCAAGGACTTGACATTGAATGTTCAATTTAATGCCTTTCATGTGTAGGTTAAGGAGGATTGTGAGAACATTTTTCTTTATATATATGTGTGTGTGTGTATATATATATATATTATTTTATTTTTTTAAAGAAGATCCGCCCTGAGCTAACATCCATGCCGATCCTCCTCTTTTTGCTGAGGAAGACTGGCCCTAAGCTAACATCTATTGTCAATCCTCCTCCTTTTTTTTCCCTTTTTCTCCCCAAAGCCCTAGTAGATAGTTGTATGCCATAGTTGCACATCCTTCTAGTTGCTGTACGTGGGATACCGCCTCAGCATGGCTGGAGAAGTGGTGCGTTGGTGCGCTCCCGGGATCCGACCCCGGGCCGCCAGTAGCAGAGCGCTTGCACTTAACTGCTAAGCCATGGGGCCGGCCCCAGAGAACATTTTTCTTTTAGCTCTTAATTCCTCTAACTACTTCCAAGTCTGGCCATCCAGAAAACTCTAGTGACCATCTTTTAATTAAAAAAAAATTTGAGTTTAAATCAAGAATGAAAAAAATATTGATGACTCTCTCGTAAGATGGTAAATCGAGAAAACTTTTATATCTTCTCTTCCTGCAGGGGTATATGAGAGAGGAGAAAACGTTTGTTTTGAATTATCTGTGACTTTCAGTCTACATTATTACTATTTATTCATATAATTTCATAAATTATTTTTATATTCGCATGATATTTCTTTGCCAAATAATTGAAAACAATTATTTTCACCTGGGATGGGAGTCCCTTTCATTAATTGCTCAGGTGTGATTTAATTTTCCTATTTCTTTATTCAGTCTAGTCTTACTTGTCTTAGATCTTGTTGTAATTACTTAAAATGTCTGTCTTGTAGATAACATCCTTACCTTGTTTCCAAGGCTAGCAAAACATCTTCCCCATTTTTAATTTTGGCTTTTGATGTCAATAGGAATTGGGAGTGGAGGAGACTTAAAAATATGGATTCAATGTACTATATTGAACTAGGCCTTGGAAACATGACTTTGCAGCATTTTCTGATGTAGGGATAGATCCTAATTTATTTAAATATTTATTTCTATTTTTGACATTTAATTTATTTCTAAATTTTGTTTTAATCAATAATGCTATAACAACTTATGTGTATCTATAACTTTATCCATATATTTCAAAATTTCTCTGTCTTGCATTTATTCCCTCTTAACTCTAAGAAACTCGATACACTGTTTCTGGACAGCTTTTAAAGTGACATAGGACACACAATAATGGTGGCCAGTTACAGATCAGAAAACCAGTCTGTTAATAGTGCACCTCTATCCCTCCTCTCTCCTGCACCTGCATAATTCAAAGTGAGAACTATGGAGCAGACTCAGGAGAAGGTGTAAATTTTAAGGTGATATTTGTATTCCTGTATCTATAGTCTTTATCATTTCAGACATTTACAACATTAAAATCTTTAGCTTATAAAGGAGACTTAGGATGAGTTAAGTTCAACTACTATTTATCAGATATTTATTACATGCTAAACAATGTACTAGATAGTGGGAGGGCAGGAAATAAAACAATATGTAAAACAAGATTCTTGCCTTCAGGTACTTACTGGTTTCATTGGGAAGCAAAGTCATGCAGTTTTTAAACTTAAGTGTCAAATGTGTTAAGTAGATAATAAAATCTATTGAGTATAAGAGTAAGGAGAACTATTGGTGGCTGATTTATTTTATTTTTTTAATTATTGAAGTCACATTGGTTTATAACATTGTGTAAATTTCAGGTGTACATCATTATGTTTTGGCTTCTGTATAGACTGCATCATGTTCACCACCAAAAAAGTCTTATTTCCATCTGTCACCATACTTATGTGCCTGTTTACCCCTTTTGCCCTCCCCCTACCCCCTTCTCCTCTGGTAACCACCAATCTGTTCTCCTTATCCATGTATTTGTTTATCTTCCACATATGAGTGAAATCATACGGTATTTGTTTTTCTCTATTTCACATAGCATAATACCCTCAAGGTCCATCCACATTGTCACAAATGGCACAATTTTGCCTTTTTTATGGCAGAGTAATATTCCATTGTGCATATATACCATATCTTGTTTATCCGTTTATCCATTGATGGGCACTTAAGTTGCCTCCGAGTCTTGGCTGTTGTGAATAATGCTGCAATGAACATAAGGTTGCATATATCTTTTCAAATTAATGTTTTCATGCCTTTTGGATAAATACCCATAAGTGGAATAGCTGGATCATATGATATTTCTTTTTTAATTTTTTGACAAATCTCCATATTGTTTCATAGTGGCTGCACCATGTTGGTGGCTGATTTAAATGTACAGTGATCAATTGTTTGGAGGATTGATTGTAGTCATTGCTATACCAAGAAAATTGATTCTGGGATGAGTTTGTAAAGCTTCTTTTATTCTTAATATATTTACTTTTAATTACCTAAGTAACAACTGTGTATATTTGCACAAATTCAAATACAGAAGTATTTAGAATAAAACAGCAAGTCTCTCTTCACTTCCTTCCTTAGAAGTAACCATTTTGCATATACTTCAAAATCATATATACATACATATATATATATATATATATGATTCTATTTTGTGTTTTTGAGTTTTGTAATTCTGGAAATTGGACCATACTGTATGTATTGTTTTGCAATTGGCTTTTTTATTTTTTATTAATTATTTTATTTAATAAATCTAGAGAGTTTTGTGTCAGTAACTATAAATATAAGTCAATATTTTAACTGCAAATTACAATTTCATGAGCTGAATAAACAAATGTTGTTGGGGAAGTTTGTTACTCAGTGACATATAAACAGAGCATCCAACGAGAACTGGAATTTTGCATGGGTCTTAGCCTCACCTTTTCATCTTTATTTGATGTCTTACACACACACACACACATACACACACACACACATACATATCATATACATGTTTTCCCCTTGCTTAATAGCATCTTTTAAATAACCGGCTATCAAGTAAATGGACAAGGGTTAGAGTTGGAGAGAAGAAAAAATTATTCTTGTCGTATGTGATTCATTTTCCCGGATGGAATGGAAAAAGTGTCTGATAAAAGTGAGATTGGTGACCCCAAAACCGTAATCTGGATTTTATTCCATAGCATAAGATTCTGTTTGTTCCTGAGAGAGGCAGGGACAGCGGCCATGCAGTACACATGGCTGTGAGGGTCGCAGAGTGTTAGGAGACTTTGTACCTATTGGCAGCAACATTGACCTCCTTTTCTCTACCTACTGTATAAAAAGAACCATTTCTTTTCAACTTCGTTCTTCCTCTCACAAGCTTTCTCACTTAAACCCCGAAGCAACTTGGTTGATCGCAATCCCTGTCTACCTAGTCCCACCCCTAACGGAACCGATGAGCTCGGTTGACAAGTGAGTTTCACTTGTGTCTGCAGCATCAGCTTGTAACCTTTGGGGTATGTTTGCAACCAAATTTCAGTCATATTTATCAGCTGGAACCTAGTTCCCCTAAAAAGAGACTCATAAAGGTGCCAGACATGCTTGGTTACCTAACAGGTACTCAAGCGAGTACTGACGGTGGAAGGTAGTGCACTGATTCAGAAAAGAAGGAGGTTTCTTACCAAACTCCTAGGACTCAGACATTCCTTTTAAAGTCATAGACATGCTCCATGGAGAGGTAATGAAGTCAACTCTCAAGGACAGATAGTCTTCTACTCCTGCACTCCCCTCCTTAGGGTGTTATAATCAAAGGGGAAACTTTGCCTTCCTGGGAGCGGCACAATCCACAGTCTTCCTTTCACAGAAAACACTGAGCATTTACTTGATGAGTTCATGAGCAAACAGTCCTTGAGCCATGCCTTGAAGAATTTAGTTGGATGAATTTTTAAAATTAATACATATTCAACTGACTTATTCAAGGTTTCCAAGAAGAATGAAAGAAGAAAAAATCTAAGGACTTATTCATATCACCACGGAGACATCCAGGTACTGGGTGGAGGGCTGAGGAAAAGAGAGTCAGTGACAGCCAGAGATCTGGGGAAAGAATTTGGGGGATCTGTATTCCTTATAACCACATGGAGGACAGTGGCTCCATCTGCTGCAATGGTAAATCTCCTCCCACCGCTCAATTTCTCCTCCTCCATCTCTCAGAGCTGCCCTCACCTCCATCATCATTTCAGGTTACATGTTTCTCGGGAGTTTTACTTTGCTGCTTAGTAGGATGTGGCATGCCTGAGCACTGGGGGTTAAGCACATGCCACTCTTGGCTTATGAAACTAAGCCTGGTATTGGCAGCATTGACATTGAAGGACGGTTCTCTGCTCCTAATAACCTCCCACTGAGACCTGCCTGGCTGCTGCTGCTTTATGCAATTGTCCAACAGTCTTCGCCACCTCCACGGTTGATCCTGAGGTCACTCACAGACCTTTTATGAACCAATAATAGGAGTGATTGCCAGTCGTAGTGGAGAAGTTTGCCAGTCAAGAACAAACCACACCTCTCTGTTGGCATCCAGTGGTGAAAGTGGATGGTAGTTACTCTCAACTAATCACCGTAGAAACCAGGGACTTTACCAAGCATTAGAAATTCACTAACAGGAGGTTAAAGTATTCAGAAATTTACTAGCAGGATGTTGATCCATCCCTACACCTAAATAGAGGATTTAGGAAAGAGGAAACGTGGTGGAAGGAGAAAAAGGCAGGAAAAGAAAG
Organism: Ceratotherium simum simum; assembly: GCF_057802395.1. Classification (NCBI taxonomy): domain Eukaryota; kingdom Metazoa; phylum Chordata; class Mammalia; order Perissodactyla; family Rhinocerotidae; genus Ceratotherium; species Ceratotherium simum. Next base: position 33,437,882 of record NC_141904.1, read on the forward strand.
ATTTCAGAGAAGAGTAATTTATTTTATCTACCGCTTAGGGAAAATTCATAAACACAGCAATTTCTCCTTTGGAATAGAAACTTTGCTAATTGTTCCAGAAGCTCTGCATTCATGATTTTAAATATGTCTGAGATTCTGTGATGATATTTTATTTTTAGGGAAAATGGGAGACAGACTCTTTAATACCTTAATTTAGAAGAAAACCAGACCTACATTTCTTGAAACAAAATTGGCTTCTTGAAATTGAAGAGTTAAGTGAAATGAAATCTCTTTATCAGCTCCAGCCTCTTTCCTCATCTCTTCATGGAATTTACTAGCATTTCCAGTTGTAGGCTTAGTTCCCATCTCTAGTTTCTGAGCCAGTCCTCTTTGAGGGATGGACCTCTGCTCTCTGCCCCTCCACTCTGGTGGGAGAGGAGCATTAAGCCCCTTTTTCAAGTATATTGCCCTGAGAATGAGGGTCCTAAGGCTCACCAAGGCAGAATCCCTGCATCCTGTATGTTTCTCACTATGCTACCGATGGTCCAGTTCTGATCATGGGATTCTATAGCACAAAGGTACTTTGTTGGCTAGCCTCCGTAGAAATGGCTTTCTTTCCTATCCTAATCCTGATTTCCTCTGTAAAGACTGAGTCTGCAGAGTCTCCTTGTAACTTCAGCCTGGCTTCACTCTTAACAGAGCCCCTCTTTGGTGAAGCCTCTCTGTATCTAGAGGCCTCCCAGAACTCAGCTCCCTGTCTGGACTTCTGAAGTTTGGTCATTTCCTCTATTTCCAGGTGTTGAGCCTGGTCCACTTTGTAAGACCCCTTGCAAAGTTATCTTAGATCAGAGCTTGCAAACTCACAGGACTTCTGAATGGAGAGGGCTGGGTAAGGATTGGGATGGACTGGAAAGTGCATTCCTCATTTAAAGAATGAGGGGGCCACAAGTCATATCCTGCTGATGATTGCAATTTCAAGAGAGGAAAGAATCTGAATTTTGCTGTGGAATTTCCTGATTTGAAAATATTAGCAATTAATTCATTTTTTTTAAAAATGACATGTGTGCCAAATAAACTCTGTCTGCATCCTGACCTGTGACACAGCTATATGTGTATGACGTCTGTCTTAGACCATGTTCCTGAGCTATGTAATAACCCTTGTGGCTGTGCTTTTGTCTAAGTGGCTAAGCCTGTGCTGTCAGCTCCTGGGGCTGACACCTTACTATTTGTTCTAGCCAAGCAGATGGTTTATCTCCAGAACCATCTACCTTCCGCTGCATTTCCCATCTTGTTGCATGTTGGGCATCAACATATTCCCAAGGAACAATCCTTGGAAATATAATTTTCTAATCCAAGAAATTATTATTAAGCAACTCTAGTGTGCAAAGCACCGTGATGTTTGTTAGGAATATAAAAATCAAATATCAGTAAGACATAGACTTTTTCTCCAGCGGTGTGGAGGACACACCATAAGGTGAACCTTCAGTAAATAACATCCTTGTATAATCTCCTCCCCTTGATGACAGGCAGAGCCTGTGACATGCTTCTAACGGATAAAATGTAGAAAAAGTGTTGAGATGTCAGTTTCTTGATTAGGTTACGTTATATGTCAGAAGTGATGGAGTATCATGCCCATGATTATATTTTGTTATATGAGACTCCCTATTAGCAGGCAAGAGAAAGGAAATCTCCTGTTGGCCTTGAAGATGCAAACAGCCATGCTGTGAACTGCCTATAGAAAAGTTCTTGTGGCAGGGAACTGTGGGCAGCCTCTAGGACTTTAGGGCAGCCTCCAGACAAATGCCAGTAAGAAGCTTGTCCCCTAGTCATACAGCTGCAATGAATTCTTCCAACAACCTGAATGAACCCAAAAGTGGATTCTTCCCTAGTTGAGCCTCCACCCTCGCCACCACTTTGCTTACTGCCTGTGAGATCCTGAGAAGAGGAAGTAGCTAAGCTCTACCTGGACTCCTGTCTTATGAAAACTGTGAGATAATACATGTGTGTTGTTTCAAGCCACTAAGAGTATGGTAATTTGTTATACAGGAATAGAAAATGAGTACAACAATTTACAGCTTACCATGGAAAATGCAACACATAGAACAAGGTGGCGAGACATTTATTTACTTGAATTCCTCTTAGAGAGAGCACTGTACTCGTTTGGAAGAAAAGACTTGATTAGCTGAGTGCCAGGGCTGCCCCCGGGGCTACTGTGTAACCCAAAAGAAGGTGGTATTATTTTCTTTATCAAGAGAAAGTTGTGTGCTTGTGGATATTCTAGAGCTAATCAAGACTGAGTTCTTCTCTCTTGGGCATGTACTCCCTTGAAGTGGGTACATTCTCCCTGCTCAGCCACAGGAGGGCTGGCTCCTGGAATCTGCTTCTCACCAGATACCACCAATGGAAAGTACTGGCAGGAAAATTGGAGAGGGAGAGTGATGGTGAGGATTAGATATGTCAGGCACTATCTCCTTGACCTTCTCTAGCTCTGGTGGCATCTTAGGCAGCAGCTACATGTCCTCCAAGGCTCCAGCTCCCAAGGGAATGGCCTACTATGGTTTTGGCTTCTAGAGCTTCAGTGTGCAATATGGTAGCCACTACCGCATATAGCTCTATGCAGTTATATACATTTAAATTAAATAAGCTTAAATAAAATAAAAAATTCAATTCTTCAGTTACACTAGGCACTTTCAAGTGCTAAGTAGCCACATGTTGCTAGTGGCTACCATATTGGACGGTGCAGACGTAGATCATTTCCATTTTCTTAGAAAGTCCTATTGGACAGTGCTATACTAGAAAGTAATCTGTTCCATGGGCTCTGGTAACACCACCTCCTCTCTTTGCTATTCTAGTCTAAAGGTGGTAGTGGCTGCCCAATGCTGCTAATCTCTGGATTGTCTCACTGTCCTCTGAGTTCTCAGCAATTCTATCACCTGTATAACCAGTTACTTGCACTGAGTCCCTCTGTTCTAAATAATCAAGTGATTTCTTTTCTGATCAGACTTTGATTGAGATACCAGAAAGTGAAAGAATAGGATAGTCAACATTCCTATACTAGCTACCCATTATTATGAAACAAATTGCCCTCAAATTTAGCAGCTTCAAATGACAAACATGTATTATTTCATAGTTTCTGTGAGTCAGGAATCTGGGTAGCTAGGTGTTTCTGGCTTAATCTTTCAAAAAATTGCAGTCAAAATGTTGGAAGAAGCTGAAGTCTCATCTGAAAGCTCAGTTGGGATAGGATTTGCTTCTAGGTTCACTTCTGTGGTTGGTGGCAGGACTTAGTTCCTCGCCAGCTGTTAGCTGGAACTTCTTGCTACCTGGGCTTCTCCATAGACTGCTTGAGTGTTGCATGGGACTGGCTTCTCCCAGAGCAAGTGATCTGTGAAAAAGGGAGAGAGAGAAATTGATTGATTGATTGATTGATTGAGAGAAAGACTGAGAGGGAGAGAGTATCCAAGATGGAAGATGTCATCTTTTATAACTGAAAATCAGAAGTGACCTACCATCATTTCTTTTTTTTTTTAGATTGGCCCTGTGCTAAAATCTGCTGCCAATATTCCTCTTTTCTTTTTCTTTTTTCTCCCCACATCCCCAGTACATAGGTGTGTATCATATTTGTAGAGTTGTAGCTCTTCTATATGGGATGCCACCTCAGCATGGCTTGATGAGAGGTGAGTAGGTCCGCACCCAGGATCTGAAGTGGCAAACCCCAGGCTGGGCCGCTGAAGTGGAACACGTGAACTTAACCGCTATGCCACCGAGCCAGCCCCCTACCACCATTTCTACTGTATTTCACTGACCACAGACCAATCCTGGTACAGCATAGGAGGGAGTACACAGATTGAGAATGCCAGGTGGCAGGGATCATTAGAAGCCGTCTTGGAAGCTGCCTACCACAAGTGCTCCAGAGAGGTCGAGTAGATTTGGTATATGGGAGATTGTTCTTCCTCTCTGTGACTTAAATGGGAAAGGGCAGAAGTCACACAGCAAAGGGTAAATGAATGTCCTGGTGTAGAGGACATTGATGGGAAAAGGCCAGCAGCTCAGTGATGTCGTGTCAACTTTGAATTGTATGTGGCATTTGGAGGACAATGCTCACTGTTTTAATTCAAATCCAAGAAATGATGGAAAATTGTAAAAATGTTATAGTACTTGCTCTGGAAAATGATTTGAAAGCATTGACCTACTTAAAATCAAGATTTGGGGCAAACGTTGTAACATTCAGATGTAATTTTTTTTTTTTTTTGTGAGGAAGATCAGCACTGAGCTAACATCTGATTCCAATCTTCCTCTTTTTGCTGAGGAAGATTGGCCCTGGGCTAGCATCCGTGCCCATCTTCCTCTACTTTATATGGGACGCCGCCACAGCATGGCTCTATAAGCAGTGCATCGGTGTGCGCCCGGGATCCAAACTGCCGAACCCCGGGCCGCCGCAGCAGAGCGTGTGCACTTAACCGCTTGCGCCACCGGGCCGGCCCCCAGATGTAATATTTTGTCCAGAAGGGTAAAAAAATGCCTGGCTGGAGCAAAATTTATTCTAAGCTTTTAGGTTGGCTGGTTCTGGTTTCACATTCATGTGTGATGGTTTAGCAGCAGAAGCCCAGTGAGCCTTGGGTAGTTGTTCACCATGTAGGAATTTCTACAAGGAAAGATTTAGAAAGCACAGTTCTTAATCTGTCAGCTAACAGGTGAGTAAGTCAGGGACTGTTTGGATAGGTTAGGATGAAAGGAGAGAACACCTTCCTTTCAACTGTGGCTGGTGGTAAGGAGATGAGGCAGCCTGTTGAATATCAGCCTGTTCTTCCCCCATGAAAGTGAGCCTGAGGAATAAGTGACACTGAGACCCATGTGTTCAGTTGTAGCATGTGCATTCCTTGTCACTTCCTACTGAAAGAGGTCCCATCTTATCCCCAGTCACTTATATTTATGTTTAGCGGAACGCAATCTGCCTGGGAAATGACCCAGATCAAGAAAATTGCCATTTCGGAAAGAAATTTACCATCTACTACTCAAAATGGAGAAAGGAATTTCTATGAAGCATTTTTGTTCTCCTGTAAAGAGAAAGAGACAAAGAGTGAGAATGAGAAAGAAAGGAGCCTGAGGCTGGAGTAAAGGATGCAAAGTAAAAATTTTTTCCTAATAAACTTCAGCGAATAGTTTTTTTAAAAAATTTAAATTGAAAGGCATTTTTGTGGTTGAAAGTTCTAAGCTGTAAAAATAAACCCCGGAGTCGATTGCCCGGGGTAAGACTTAATTAAACACTGTACAGTAAATTAGCATAATTTGATGAGGATCAGCTTTAGTTCCTAGAAACTGCAACAGGCAGAAATTTTAATTTTGTAATATCTTTTAAAATTCTGCTGTCTCATCTTCAAAGTATAGTTTTAGAAAATAAAAACTAAACAAGGTGTTACCAAGCAAAGGCAATTTATTAGAGAGATGATGTACTGGCAGGGGGATATGAGGAGGGTCTTAATGCAGATACTAAATGTTTGTAAGAGGAATGATCCTTTGTAAAACAAAATATATGGAAAAAGGTGTTGAATTACTCAGCTTGAAGCAGAGAGGTTATCCAGTATTATCATACTAATATTTCCCTGGGCTGTGACTTAACTAGAATTTCAAGCAGAGGCTGGTCTGCCAGCCTCCCTCCCTCCCTTCTTCCCTCCCTCCCTTTCTCCTTCCATCTCTTTCTCCTTTCTTCATTTTTTAAAATTTTTATTTATAGTATATAATTATTTACTTATTTAATGTTTCTATTAAAGTCACTGGTTTAGAATGTGACATAAATTTCAGGTGTATATCATTATACTTTGACTTGTGTATAAACTAAACTGTGTTAAATAGAAGGGCTACTATAGATCATAGATAAGAGGTAAAAGTGGAAGGAAGGAAGGAAGGAGGGAGGGATGGAGAAAGGAAGTGTAGAGGAGGAAGAACTATTCCTCTACCCTCTAGATCCTTCAGGCTGGTCTAAGAGTTAAATTGACGTGAGACAGAATAACAGGAGAAAATCAAAGTTCAATAACATGTGTACATGTGGGCCGGCCCAGTGGCATAGCGGTTAAGTGCGTGTGCTCCGCTTTGGCGGCCCAGGGTTCACAGGTTTGGATCGTGGGCGCGTACCACTGCACTGCTTGTCAAGCCGTGCTGTGGTGGCGTCCCATATAAAGTAGAAGATGGGCACAGATGTTAGCCCAGGGCCAGTCTTCCTCAGCAAAAAAGAGGAGGATTGGCATCAGATGTTAGTTCAGGGCTGATCTTCCTCATTAAATAAATACATAAATATAATATGTATACATGGGAGAACGCCAGGAAATTGTGTAACTTGTCAAAATGACCAGAGCCACCACGCTAAATATATCTTCAGCTAAAGACAAAGGAGGGTGTTGGGGGTAGTGGTTTGGGACTTCAAAGAGGAGGAAGGCAATTTACATGGAGATGGAAAAGCAAATGTTTGATTTATAAACAAATGTCAATAGACAATGAGACCCAAAAGAGATCTTTTGATAAAATGCCCGTTGCTAGATGCCTTCCTATCTACCACACCTAGAACTATCTATGGTGATAGCTCCTTCCCAGGACAGGCCCTTCTATCTTAAATTCTTTTAGGCTGTTAGGGGGAAGGTCAAAGTTTCCTTCAGAGTCTTTGGTCCTTAAAAATAATCAAGCCAAAGAGACTCATTTTAGGTTGGCAAATTATGATCCCCCACAGAAGGAAGGAAGGAGGGAGGGAGAAAGGAAGGAAGGAAAAAAGAAAGAGAGAGAGAGACAAGCAAACATACATAAGAAAACCCTTCTGAGTGCAACAATGTTTTTGTTGCTGTTTTGCTCCTGCCTGTAATTCACCAAGCACATGTCCTCAGTATTACTCAGTGTACACCATTTGTTTGATGCCTAAGGAACCATCTGTACCCAAGAGTCACAACAGGCTAAATATGCTCACTCCAGAAAAAAAGGGGAAAGGGTTCCCGGACCACTAGTCTCCAGAGAAACCTCTCCCATGGAAGTTTTTTAAGGTGAAATGAAAGAACTTTTTAAAAAGTTTAAATCATTCTAAATGTGATAGGATTGCTGGGCTATGAATTCTGGAGAATTATAAGTGGGTCTTTATTGTGAGTGCATTCTCAGCACCAAGGAGGATGCATGGAACGTAGTGGGGGCCCCATTAATTGTGTTGAATGAAATTATGGACAGTGTCTTGCCCCATGTCTGAGTGGCTTACATGAGTGAAGGTTAATGTGTCCTCAGGTATCTTTACTTACCTACAACAACAAGTTTTAGAACTACAGACTTGTCTTTCCAGCTCCAAAGATTAGAGTCCTGAAAACCCCATAGTGGGAAAAGTAATGATTAAGAAACTTTAAATTAAAAGGAAACCAGAATTTCCTTAAAAATATATGTTATTTATTATAAATGAGTTATAATAGCCACTACACTCCTCATTTCCATTCCGCAGCTCTTATTTGCTAATAAAATTTCATGTTCTCCCTTCCATGCAGTTTCAATGTCATGTATATAGAGAGGTGTGCCATCGGTGGAGGGCACTGACCATTCAGAATGGACACTGGCCTGAGCCGGTCCAGTTTATTTCCTGTTCCCTGGTCTTGAGAATGCGTATGGTTCCCAGGGTCCCTGGGGAGGCGTAGGGGAGTAGAGGTTGCTGAAGGCATCAGCTATTTCACAATCAGTACAGACATATTTCAATGTTTTAATAATGAGTATGATGCAACTACAGTGTTCCAGGTGAGTATTGGTTATGTTCATAGAGTTGCTTCACTTTGTTGCCAGTGATGAGCACATTTCAAGATGTTTTCTCCCCTCTGTGTCTAGGATTTATCCCAAATATTCAACACCTTTGGGATTTTATTGGAATTTTATAGCACAAAAGCTGTTGACTCCATCTTCCTATGTCCCATCTCTAGCTTCCTCCTTGCCTCTAAAATGCAGAATAATGTAGGTGCTTAGCTTTGTCTGATATAAATTTATGCCCAGTACAAACATCAGCAACTATTGCACATACTACTGTTTCTCTCCTCCCAATAGGCATAAGGATTTAGTTTTAAGACCTAGGTTTTACTTGACTTCATGCTGCTTTGTGCAGTAGTCAGCAAGCCATTGTGGGGGGCTGGCCAGGCATAGGTTCCAAAGATAGGAGGAGTCTAGCTGATATGGACTTGTCCAGAATTTTGCTATTGGGGAAAAATAAAATAAAACTAGGAAGAAACTAATTTAATTTTGGTATACATTACACCCAATGTATAGGGTATAAATTTTTTGTTTTGAATTACATATAGAGTGAGGAGCTTACCACAATCTTTACACTATGTATCAGTCCCTAAAAGTCTTAATCTGGCTTTGATTTAAACTTATTTTCCTCTCTTCTCTCTGTCCACGTTTTATTTCCAAAATTTCTACACTGATTCTGCCTTCTGAGTTACCTCCTTCTTCCTCTGTAAACCTTGGTTTCTATTTTTTCTAATTATCCTCAACTGGAGTAATTGGCAAATCACTTATACTGGAACCCAAATTCTTGTGGGTTTGCTGAAAAAGGTTATACAGAAGTAAAACCACATATACTTGGTTTTGCATAAGGGGAACTCAAGGCCAGGGAAAGGTTGTGGTTTTGTAGGAAGATCACTCTCACTCTCAAAAAGCCAAGGGCATCTTTTCTTTAAAGGAGTCCCCACGTTGTTTATGTGGGAGGTTTTCCAGGGCACAGTGAGTCTCTGGCAGGACTTTTCTGGCCTTTTGCTTTCTAGTTGGCTGTTGTAAGCAAAACCAGTCCTCCAGAGTCTCCATGTTGAGGTGACATGTGTAGCTGCAGTTTGCAGGGAAGAGGAGAGGGAGAGGAGAAGAAAGAGAGGATGTTCTAACTCCTTTCCCGTTCAATTGTTTCAAATTTTGAGTTTGGAACCCAAATAAAGTACAGGGTAGCTGGAAGCTCTGGAATATCCACCTAATTTTCCTTAGGTCAGTCTATGAAACAGAAGCATTCTGAAGTCTGTCCATGGATTTTAACTTCCTGCATTCTGAGCTCTACTGAAGGGGAGGTTGGGGGGCCCTTCCTCTCAATGGTGTCCCCAGCACCCTATAAACCAGCCTCTGGCCCAGCAGGTATTTTCAGGCCATAATTCTTCACATTTTCTTTAAATCTCATGGCCAAGTCTAGACTAGCTGCTTAAGGATACATTTTTGGGTCCTTAAGATAAGAAACTTGACAACAAATAGGTTAATTTTAAGAATCTCGTGGTTTCAAAAGATGTTCAGACTTGAATTAGAGTGGACTAGAGATGAAGAGCCCACACTCTGTAGCTGTACTGCCTGGAATTCTCGTGTCACCTCTTATTAGCTGTGTGACCTTGGGCGAGTATTTGTTTAACCTCACCGAGCCTCTGTTTCCTCTTCTACAAAATAGGGATGATAATAGCACCTACCTCATGGGTTTTTGTGAGGTATAAAAGAGATCATTATTGTAAAACCCTTAGAACAGTGCCTGGCCATAATAAACACTCGGTAAATGTGAGCTGCTATTGTGTTTGTGGTTGTTGATAATGATGTCACTACTGTTACTATTATTATTATTTATTTATTTATTTTTTGGTGAGGAAGATTAGCCCTGAGCTAACATCTAGTGCCAATCCTTCTCTTTTTGTTGAGGAAGATTGGCCCTGGGCTAACATCCGTGCTCATCGTTCTCTACTTTATATGTGGGATGCCTGCCACAGCATGGCTTGATAAGCGGTGCAAAGTCCGTGCCTGGGATCCGAACCTGCAAACCCTGGGCTGCTGAAGCGGAGCATGCGAACTTAACCACTATGCCACCGGACTGGCCCCCTGTTATTATTATTATAATTATAATTTTTTATTGGGGGTAACTTAGGTCAGATTTTCTAGAAGCAAAGCCTGAGAGAGGGATTCTGGTGCAAGTATTTATTGAGGAAATACTCTCAGGTGAAACATATAAGCAAGTGAGAGAATTACGATAGGACATGGAAGAATCTAAGCAAAGACGTAGTTTTAGCTGAGGTCTAACCTCAGCCTGATCCCACGGGGAGCTCCAGAGTATGAATCACACCAAAAGCTGTCCCACTCTGAGACAAAGGGACAAACTTTTGTACTCCTGAAATAGTCATTGGCTTCAGGCTGCCCCCAGTGGGGAGAGCATAACTCCCAGGAATTTCCAGGGGAGGTGGCCCTGGGAAGGGGATCTGGGTGAATTAGCAGGAAATTATAATTAATTTGGAACCAGCAGCAAGATTCTATGAGTGCATCTCATTTAGAGAAACATTCCTATTGACGTGGTTGTGTGTGCCCAAGACCAGAGCATCAAAAACACGCGGGGAAAAGCTGAAGGGACTACCTTTTACAGACTTGCTCCTGGCTTCTTGGATGGAGACCAAGAGCACTCAGTTTGGATTTTCATTAGTATTTAGAGTTTGCAGCTTCTTAAGTCTCCCGCACAGCCTCACTGAACCAGGATTGGTGAATAACTTCTAACTCATGACCCTGGAGTGATTCATCTGCCTGTATTCCCTGGCTCCTTGTTGATGATGCTCAGAAATCATGCACAGTAGGTTGCCATAAGGTGTTGTTTGCCTTGTGGTTCTCAATGTTTGAAACCTGCTATTTTGAGGCCTGAGGCTGTTGTCTTTTCTTTGTTTGCTCTCTTTGGGAATGAGAAAAATTAGGTAGTGAGGAGATCAGAACCTGCCAGAATTCTTAAAGTGATTGGAATATAAAGCATAATTTTCAAGTCTCCTCCCTACCTACTGCTGTGGCACTTCACTCCGCCTCTAACTTCGCACGCCATTCATTGAAAGAGACTCTTTCATTTTGCACCATGCTGGGTTAAGTTCTTCCATTATATTCATTCACTGTGCTGCTTTGAATTGAAGTAGAAAAAATGCCTCCCATGCCCTGTGAATTTTTGACCAAGTTGAGGAAAGCCCTCTAATTAGTGCCTGAATTTGCAATTATTGTGCTCTGCTTAAAAGACCAGTTTAACCTTGGATTCTTGAATGTAGAATTAATGAAAGCTTTTGAGCATATAGCTAACTCCTTGTGTGTGGCTTCTCCACTTTGCAAGCCTAGCCTCTGTAAATATTTAAATCCAGACTCCCCTGCCCATTGTGTCTTAACCACTGCTTCCCACTGCCAACTGGTGACTATGCAGTGTGCTGAGTAATTTTAGCATAAGCCCAAGCAAAGTGTAATAAAGAAGGGAAATCAGATAAGATGGGAGACAGACTGCCTCAGTATCTTCCTAAGCAAATATAAGGGTAATTTTAAATATCTTATGTTTTGGAATATCCATGTTTCTTCCTTTCGTTTCTTCCTTTCATTGATACATGTTTTCAAGAGTTGGTTGTAAATGCTCTACTGGCTTTTGGTGAATTAATGATTCACAAAATACCATCAGAGAAACCAAGATTAAAAAAAAATTATTTTATTTGGAAGGTTTGTGTGTATGTGGTTTTTAAAATAAACTCTGAATTTTTAATAGTTTTAGATTTAATAGTGCAAGTTACAAAGGTAATACAGAAGGTTCCCATAAGCCCCATACTTAGTTACCCTATTATTAACATCTTACGTTAGTATGGTACATTTTTCACAGTTAATGAACCAATATTTTTGGTTTATTATTAACTAAAGTCCATATTTTATTCAGATTTCTCAGTTTTTACCTAATTTTTTTTTTTGTCCTAGGATCCCGTCCAAGATACCGCATCACATTTAGTTATCATGTCTTCTTAGGCTGAAACTGTGGTAGTTACTCAGACTTTCCATGTTTTTGATGACCTTGAGTCAGTTTTGAGGAGTACTGGTAGATATTTTGTAGAATGTCCTTCAATGGGGTTTTGTCTGATTTTTTTTTTCTTGATTAGATTAAAGTTATGGGTTCTCGGGAGGAAGACTGCAGAGGATTCTCATCATATCATATCAAGAATACATGCTGTCAGCATGACATTTTACTTATGATATTAAGCTTGATCACCTGGCTGAAATAAGTTTCTCCACTGTAAAGTTACTCCTCCCCTCCTTTTCCATACTGTACTCTTTGGAAGGAAGTCCAAACTTCCTTCTATGTCAGCCCACACTTGGAGTGAGGTGGGGAGGGTATGTCCCACCACTTTGAGAGGGAGTGTCTGCATTAATTATTTGGAATTCTTCTGCGTAGGAGATTTGCCTATTCTTCCTTATTTATTTATTTAATCATTTATTTATGTCAGTATGGATTCATGGATATTTACTTTATATGTTGGGCTATAACCTAACACTATGTTATTTATTTTGTTGCTCAAGTTGTTCCAGCTTTGGCCATTGAGGGCACTTTCAGTTGGCTCTTGTGTCCCTTTGGCATATGCCTATCATTTTGTTTTTTGAGCATTTCCTTACTTTCTGGCATTATGGTATACTCCAGGCTCCTCTTGTATATTCCCTGCTCTAGCTCTAGAATCAGCCATTTCTCCAAGGAGTCCTGGTTCCTCATATTGGAAAATGGTATTAGAAACTAAGACCTGGGCACTAGATGTGCTCATTGCCACTGGGATGTCATTGCTTTAAGGTCCACTCAGCAAACAGAACTTGGAAATACATATATGTTTACTCACCTGTGTGTATATACACGTCAATAACCATTTCTATATTTGTTCATCTGTATCTATATTAAGCTAAACACGAGTTCATTCTGGTGTCTCCAACTCTAATCCAGTATCACATGATTCATTCTAACCTCTTCTCCTTGCTTATCTGTAACCTCCCACTCTAACCATGAGAAACCTAGTGCCTACTATCCACCATCCATTAACCTAAATGTTCGGTTCCTGTATACATGTAAGGTGGTTTCATAACCCCGACCCCCATGAGAAACAACTTTATCAACTATAGTACTATGCCTATGTGCAGTTCCTTTTATCTTTAACCTCATAGTCTCCACTCATTTCCAAAGTTACTTAGATATGCACCTATTTTCTCCCACCCACTTCCACACAGTTGTCATACATTTGTTATGTAGATTATTTTTTCTAGGTCTAAGTTCCATCTTGGGAACTAGGACTTTTTCCTTTTACCTTCCTTTTACCTTTCCTTTTACCTTTCCTTTACCTGTGAAGATCTCCAATAGCTCTGTGGATAACCTGATATTATCACCATAAAATTGAATACAGAAATGGTACAAGGAAGTGAGAGAGACATAAATTGAGAAACATTAAAGAAAGAATGATTGACTAATAAGCCTTGCATGCCTCTAAGTAGCTGTCATCTGGCAAGTCACCTGCTGGCCTTGGTTTTCTTATCTATACAATTGGGTCCAATTTCTCTGGATTGTGATGAGAATTGAATTGGATAAAGAACGTGAAAGTGTAAATGCTGTAATAGACTTTCAAGTACAATTATTAAATGAAAAAAAAATAAATTCAAAACTTCTGGCAAAGAAGGGTCAGGTCAGGGATGTGAAGTTATGACTTTCATAGAACTGACTTATTTATGGTAGCTCTCCAAAGTTTAAACAAATGGATAGCTTAACGCAATTGATTTTAGTAACCAGGGTATTTTCTTTTCCTCAGTGGCTACATATGCATATGCACACATATGTGATTCTAGATATGTGTGTCTGTATAAATATATCACTATTTATATTTCCAAGGAACCTAAGGGATCTCTTGAGGGTCTTGGTCTTGTTAGATTCCTTGTTAGTCTCTCTAAGTAATGCTTGGAAAGACATCATGAGTTAGAGTTTTAAGAATTTAAATATTGTCCAAAGCCATTTGGAATTTTTTGGTTACTTGGCTTCTCCTCTTACATACCTATAACTAATTTCTTTTTCCCCACTTGATGACAACCTAGACCTGTTTACAATGTGCCTGGTGTTTTAATTCTCTAGGCCACATGTAACTAAAAACCGTAATGGTACTCAAAGTCAGAGAGGTTGGAGATACATTCTGGGTATGACACTATTGTATCGTTAGGATATATGAACTTGAAGAATTGATTTCCTATATTGGAATAGCCAAGTCTCGCAACCCTGGCAGTAGGGCCAATGAAGAGGAGGGAAGTGGGCAGGGCCTCTCCTTAAAGCCACATGTGTAGACTGCATATTTCTATGGGCGTCATTCCTATATATTTCAATGTGAATGGAACCCCCAGATCAGGGCAATGTGGTTTCCCTGAAGATCGGACCTGTTTCATTGTTGGAGGGGAGGTGGAGGGGAGAAAACACATTTAAGAAACACACACAAAAACACTCACCAAAAAAACCTTTGACTACTATGCTTCCTATGGTTTGATTCTTGATGCTTCTGTAGTGTATTTCACACTACTTCATCTAATATTTTTATCCTCATTCTCTCTTGTTTTTTAAACATTATCTTAACAAAGGGCTTGTGAACATTTTTAAAAGGTGCTACTTCTGGAAAATGTGCTACTGCCACTCCTAGGGTACTTCTGACTTATTATCTAAGCCTGAGTCTCCTCATCTATAAACTGAACTAGAAAGGGTGAAACAAGATAATATATAACACATTTTGTGAAGAGTGACTCATTCTGCTTTGATGGCCTATGTTGACCCTACTTTCCATCCAGTGATACCCTTAAGCTTCACAAATAAAACAGTAAGGCCACAAATACTTCTTACCTACCTCTCTCTTGGTTCCTTTCATGTGCTTGCCTTCTCTCTGTGCAGTGTTTCATTGTAAATATCTGTGGTATTTTGATAACTACATTAAAATGAAGGCAATGTTTGTAGCAATTTATTTATACAGCTTTTTACTTTCAGCTCAGCTGAATCCATAAATAAAAATGTCTTTTCCTTCAAGCAGTTGACTCTAAAAACACTCGTATTTAAGAAAACCTGCAAAAGAATATGCTATCCTTATGATTTATTAAAAGAAGATAAATGAGGAGTTAACAAAATACCTTTCAGCCTACTATCATGAACTAGAGGGAAAATATGTCAACTGGTATATATGTCAAGAAATGCTAGAGAATTATAGTTTTATTGCTCAAGGTCTATTTCAGACAAATGGGTGGAGACAAATATTCCTTGTACTTTGTGATTTATTTTACAAGTAAAGCTCTATCTATGCAGCACAGCTTAAAGTTAGGATTTGAATCTGATTGTCAGCTGTAGCCAAGCCAAGCAATTCAAACTGTGAAGTGAAACTTGGAGTTGAAATCTCCATCTTGTGTTAAGATAGAAGGCTTCTATATTGAGACTTTCCTATTGAAAATAAAGGAAACACTTTGCTTTAGCTATTTTGATCCCAGGTTTCCTGGAGTAGACCATCTCAATTTCAAATATTCCCTCCCATTCTATTGTATGTATATTCTTCTTGATTAGGATGTATATCCCTGTTTGTTGTTCAGCAAATGTAATTACCATTTACGTTGAAATCTAAATATTTCTACAATTTAGTTCCCTTTGAGAGCCCATCCTTTTAGCAAGATTTGTTGTTTTTTTAGTTTTAAAGTAATGGCTCCTTTAGATAACCATCTTTGATGGGAAATAGCATGGAATAGTGCAAGGTTTCCTAAACTGAGCTCCCCAGGATCCTGTTTCCCAAAATGTTAATGAAAGTTTTATAGAGAATGGATTATGTGACCAGATACATCTAAGAAATATTGAGTTGAACACAATTAAAGAGTTTTTCATTTCTGCAGCAATTTCCAGAATTGTTGACATGCACTCACACATTATGACTCTCCAAGAAGGAAATATAATTTCATTGGTTCCTGAATTTCTATGTGGAACTTCCTTTTTTTAATCCCACAAAAAGTCTGTTTTTCCAGTTATCTATTGTGGTATAACACACAAACCCCTGATTTAAAACAAGTTCTGACTATCTCTCACAGTTGGGGCTTGACTGGGTTCGGTTGGGTGCTTCTTGCTTGGGGTGTCTTGTACAGTTGCAGTCAGTCAGAGGCTGGACTTATCTGAAGATGCAACTAGCCTGGACATTTGTACGATTGGCAGTTGATAGTGGCTGCTGTCTGAGAGCTCAGCTGTGACTGTCAACAAGAGCACTTACCATGTCCTTGCTGCATGCCTTTGGTTTCTCACAGGGATTCTGTGAGGGAGCATTCTCAGAGCGAGCATCTAAAGAGTGAACATTCCAGGAGACCCAGGGGAAGCTCCCAGGCTTCTAATATTCCAGGCTCAGAAGTCTCAGAATATCACTTCTGCCATAGTTTCTTTGTTAAGCAAGGCCAGATTCAAGGAGAGGGGAATTAGACTCCACATCTTGATGGAGACTCATGAGCATAGAAGGAGGGGAGGACTGAATGGTGGCCTTCTTTGCAGATTACCAGACTTTTAACATCTTGTGGGACGCTGACATTCTGTGGAACAGTTCAGGTGGTGGTGAATCAAAGTGTGTGGGGGGAGGGGGTAGAGGGAAGTCCACCCATCAGAGAGAAGTATTCTGTCACTGACGTTGTTTAGAATTGCTGGGGTATCTTAATAATAAAATACATACCAAGTTTTAAATGATTTTATTATTGTTTTAAAATTCTCTACAGATAGGGTTGCTAGGAAAAACACAGGATGCCAGTTAAATTTGAACTTTAGATAAACAACAAATAATTTTTTACTGAAGATATGTCCCAAACATTGCATGGGACATACTTATACAAAAAAAAAAAAAAAAAAAAAAAGGTTATGTATCTGAAATTCAAATTTAACTGGGTGTCCTGTATTTTTATTTGCTAAATCTAGCAGCGCTATGTACAGATAAGGTACTCCTTTACTGCCAGTGTTGTTGTTGGACTCTTCCTCCTTCTCCCCCCAATCCCCCAATATTGCTACACCATTGAGTTTGGAAAAACTTGATGTAATGAAAAGTCGCGTTTTAGAATCAGGGCGATCTGATTTCAGATCCTGGCTCTGCCACGTACCAGCCTTGTAATTGTAAGTTATTGAACCTTAGTGAGACTTAGTTTCATCCCCTCTTGGGACTAGTCATAATTACCTGGCAGGATTGCTAGGCGCTTCGGTGAGATGATACATGCAATGCACATAAGTCTGTGATTGGGGCATAACAGGCATGGAGCCCAAGGTAGGCCCGACTCCTGTTCCCTCAGATAAAGCAGAAGCAAGAGGGAAATCCCCTGTAACTTTGTAGATGTTGTTTATTTGCCGAAGAATGTCAACAGGCAGGAATCTAACTGAGGTTTTTGTTTGTTTGTTTTAGTTTTTACAAAAGAATGGGGTAGTAAATGAGATATCATCTTAGGAGTTGCGAGTTTGATTCATGATGGAGAAGAAAAAAGGTTTTTGATTGATGACAACTGTGCTGTGAGCAACGTGACCAGCCCATGAGGTCTATTATGTAATTCTGAATTACCTACTCAATGACATTTTGATTTTTATTTCATTGGCTTGCACATCCACACTTTTATGTAAATTGTTACCTAAAAGCTGGTATAGTATAATTGACTGTAGGAGTAAATGTCATGATTGTTATTCTGATTAACCCCACCAAGAAAAATTCGAGGGCAAGTGAAATCTGAATTAATGCCGTGAGAGCACAGTTTTCTTGGATGAATGTTGAACATGCACGGAAATATGTGGTGAACATATACTCTGCCAAACACAGTGGAATTCTCTCTGAAGTAGATGTGCTTAGCTCTGTTTTTACAGCTAGGAAAATTGAGGCTCAAATTGGCCTCAAGACTTATTCACAATCACAAAGCTAATAGAGGTAAATATGCCGCTGCCCACCCACCCGTTGTTACAACCTTCAAGTAGGTCGCCAGTGGCATCCTTGTCATGGAATGCAATGGACATTTCTCAGGACTGATATTAGTTGCCCTTTTAGCAGCACTCCGCAGTGTTAACCATGACTTGCCTATTTGAAAGGCCCTGTTCTGGTCTCAACAATATTAATATCCTAGATTCCTCCTTCTCCAGCCTTTCCTTTATTTTCCTGGAGGCTTGTCCTCCTTGATTAGATAATTATGGTCTGCGATTCCTCAAGACCAGGCCTGGACCCCTTCCCTTCCATTTTGTTCCCCCTTTATTTCAATCACATGCACAACTTCAATTAGCACTTGTCACAGTTCTCCTGGTGTCACACATCTTTCCACTGCCCACATTAGAAGTGCATGTTTATTTTTATTGGTGTCATTTTTTCATTAGCTTCATGGCTGCTTTTACTCACCGTGAGATCCTTAGTGCCTTGTACCTAGTAAGCATATAATACAGACTTGAGAATTGAAGGAGTAAATAAATGAATGAACACAGATAGTATGACCTCAAACCTCTTTTTTCCACTCCCTATTCTCCTCCCAAATGACTTTCAGGATCAAAAAAATCCAAAAACTTCACTTTGCACACAAGAGGACTAAGATTCAGAGAGGTTAAGGAATTTCTCCAAAGTCACGTAGCCCTCAGAAGCTGGGTCAGGAACTCTGCTCTCTCAAAGGCTGGGGCTCCCAGTCTCTCTATAGATTTGATCCCAGCTTACCTGCAAGGCTGAACATGCTCACAAGAAGGCTGGTTTTCTTTTGCTGGTAATGGAAAGAAGGTCTTGGGGAATTGGATCAGCGTTATGTTGGTTCTACAATTCATCGCTGCCTTTTAGATCTGGCCAGAATCTGAGGTATGCATCTGTATCAATTTCTCTGTACTTTTCTCTTTTTCTCTCTGTCCTCTACAATGACTCAGCATTTTTCATCACTTCTTTTTTTTCCCTTTTCAGCGTATCTAAGAAAAATAGCCCTTTAACAAGAAAATATTTCAGTTTACTGAAATTTAATAGAATTTTTAGAGATGTTGATATGCCTAAGATTTGAAGTTTTATGTAGAAATGCCAAAAATATTAGTTAAATCCTATAAAGCTAAAAGCTTTTTCTAAAATTCCACAAAAGGAGTCCTCTGTTTCCATGCAAGAGTCCACACACATATGCTGTGGTTGGTGGTGTGGTGAGTGGTACCTTTTTTATTGACTGACAGAATAAATAGAGTATAAAGCCAAAACAGCCCACAGCAGATGACTAAATGCATGTTAAACTTAGCTAAGAGTAAAGGCACTTGTCATTTTAAAACTTTCCTTTGCTTCCTCTTTTTTTCCTGGTGGTGGTGGGGATGTGGTAGGGTAGTGTGGATCGCCAAAGCAAGCAAGAGGGAAAGGAAAAACATGAGAGATGTTAGGGGAAAAATCAAACAATATTTCCATTCTGTTACGAAGTTATAGAATTCCTGACTGATGGAGCTGAGAAAACTCTTAGAAACTCTCATCTTCCTCCCTCGTTTTATAGATTAAAAATTACAAAGTCCAGAGAGTTTATATGACTTATCCAGGATCACACAGTAATTTAACGGAAGAGTTGAGAATTGAGGTCTTTGATGTCAGTTCATTCTTTAAGGCTCAGCTCATTCGCTACCTTCTCTGTGATGCCTTCTATCAGCCCCCCAGGTATGGTCATGTGCCCCACCCCCAATATTACCATTGCACTCGATATTCTCTGTGCACCCCCCGGTGCTGTTTGAGTCTTTCTATCTATCTGTCTGCCTCTCCCTCAGTTTTTGAGCTCCACGGGCTCCAGGATTCTGCTGTTCATGCACTGAGGAGTATGGAGGGAAGAGGATGATTGGCATGTTCTCGCCTCTGATGGGATTTACTTCTCTTTTTCTTAATACAGGTCTCTTTGCCCATCACTATGTATGAATTTCCCAGGTGGCTCTTTTGTTGTCCCTCAGTAGTTTCATTTTTGCTGATTTCTAAGACCCAAGTGCTTTGCTGTCAGACCTGAGATCCTTTCTGCATCTGTACTAATGAGCTGGTTGATCCAAGGCAGGCTTATTTAGTCTTTTTGAAGATTTGTTTTCTCTTTTCTGTGAAATGGGTGTATAAGATCTTCATTCAGACTATATGAGATAAGGTAGAAGAAAGAAAATCCCTAATAGTTGCCTGGTCTACCTTTTGTCATTTTTCTATTGGCTCCCTATAGGACTGGGCTGAACTGGTGAGGCAGCAGAGTGGACCACGTGCTTCCTTAAAGACTTGATGAGTGATTTCAGCTGTTGCCGCATTGTTATGATTGTCGCTGTTTTGCTTCTGATCCTTAAGATTTTTTTAATATTTTGCTCATTTTATGTTATCTAGAATTTCCTGTTGATAAGATGGATTACACTGATTGATGTTTGAATATTGAACCAACCCTACATACCTGGAATAAATCCCATTTGGTTGTGGTGTAGAATTCTTTTTATGCATTTTTTGATTCATTTGCTAATTTTTGTAAGGAAGTTTACATCTATGTTCATGATAGTAATCATTTAGATATTAGTCATTAGTTTTCTTTTCTTGTAATACCTTTATCTGGTTTTGGTAAGAGGATAATGCTGGCCTCATGGAATGAATTAGGAAGTATTTCCTCTGCTTCTATTTTTTGTAAGAGATTGCAGAGAATTGGTATAATTTCTTTCTTAAGTGTTTGGTAGAATTTACCAGTAAAACCATCTAGGCCTGATGCTTTCTTTTTTGGAAGATTATTAATTATTGATGCAATTTTTTAAAATTACATATAGAGCTATTCAGCTTATCTGTTTATCCTTATGTGAGTTTAGTAATTTGTATCTTTCAAGAATTGGTCTGTTTCATCTAAATTATCAAATTTATAGGCATAGAGTTGTTCATAGTATTCCTTTATTACTGTTTTAATGTCTATGGGATCAGTAGTGATGATACTTTGATTTCTGAGATTGGTAATTTGTGTCCTCTCTCTTTTATTTTTGGTTAGCCTGGCTAGAAATGAGTTTAGGTGATGTTTCCCTGTAGGCTTTTAGAGCCATCTTAACCAGAAGACTTGTTAGGCAGTTTGTATATGTTGTTCATTCAGTCCTCACAGCAGATTTATGGGTCAGGTATTCCTATTAATATTTTACAGATGAGGAAACAGAGGGCTAAAATCCTTTTTTGTGAGAAGAGGGAACAATATTAAAGTTTTATAGGTACTCTTCTGTGCCTTAAAGTAGTTCTTGATTGCTTTCCTACCTCATCCCCTCTTCTCATAGGAATGGAAACCTATGCTGCATTAACTGGACAATCTTAGAGAAGGGGATCATTTGATAGAAACAAAACAAAATTGCTCAATGTTGGCAGAGTGTTGCCTTTCAGTTCCACTGAAATTAAAATGGCAGTGGTGACTCTAGTTTTATTACTCTTAAGTAATTTTTAATTAAGGGTTGATTCCATGCACAGCTGGTTGCATCATACAGACATGCTCTGTGCTCTCATTTGGTGCTACTTCCCAGGGAGAGCAAGCCAGAGATTTCCTTGTTCAGCAGTACCACTGCAGTGGGGTAAAAGACATCTTGGTTCTTGGTTTTACTTCCTCGGCTAAATTACATGTACAGCACCCTACTGACAGGGCATTTTGCTGTCACTTGCTAAATAGAGAAGCACAGGTAAGTAGGTGAACCTTGTTTGACATTTATAAGCAACCTGGGCAATTCCAAGAAATGCGCTAGATAGTAAAGACACTTCCATAAAAAGTGGCTGACTGATGGTTTAGCCAAAATACAATACCTGGTAGTTTATGGCAATTTTCTCTAACAGGAGTAGATATTGAATTTATTTCAAAAGTGCCTCAAGAGTCCTCCTTATGCTACCAAAGCATTATCACATTTTTGCAAAGCACACACTAGAAGAGAAGATACTTCAGGCCATAAAATAAGGACATTGTGTGCATGTGTGTGTGTGTGTGCATGCTGAAGGGAGGAGTGCTATTGACTTCTTGTAGACAGATTGATAGACTGCATTTTATGACTTTGTGGAGATTGCAAAATCATTCCCAATGCAGAATTTGTTAATGAAAAGAAAAAGGGAGTGATTTAAAGAAATTTATTTGATTTCAATAAGCAACCTGTGGGTAATTCCCTCTACAATATTTTAAACAAATATGCCAGTAAAGGCTTGCATCCCATTCTCTGCACAACTTCTCTCGTTCCTCTTTCCAAATTAAGTTATAGAATAGCGAAACCCAATCACCTACTTTAAAATTCTCTCAGGCATTTTAACTACAAAGTAAGAACTTTTGCTTGCTACTTCAATGGGCTGCTGGCATAATGTGAGAGAAGAGGGTGTGTTCTTTTCAGTAAACACTTAAGAGAATCAGGATATGTTTTAGTACTGTTTCTGCTGCAAATTAACTGTGCAACCTCTGCAAATAATGTGCCCTCTTGATGTCTAAGTTTTTATTTTTTAAGTGGAGATTAAAATACCTGTCAAATTTATATCAAAGTGTTGAAATGGTGATGAAATGAGATAGTATACTTGAAAATATAGTCTTTTCTGAATCTGCAAGCCTCTCTGGCCCATTTTGC
Organism: Ceratotherium simum simum; assembly: GCF_057802395.1. Taxonomy (NCBI): domain Eukaryota; kingdom Metazoa; phylum Chordata; class Mammalia; order Perissodactyla; family Rhinocerotidae; genus Ceratotherium; species Ceratotherium simum. Next base: position 33,460,194 of record NC_141904.1, read on the forward strand.
ATTGATGTGGCATATTTTGCAAATATGAATTTTGTTTCTAAAACTTTTGGAAATCCTATGTGGATAGCTGTGGACAAATTGTTGACACAGCATTCAGTTCTATGAATACTATGCCTTGCCTTCATCTGTTGAGATTCCTACGTTTTAGCACATAGAACTGAGAAATAAGAATATGCTAATATGTGTGTTTGTTCATATATATATATATGTATATACAAAATCTTGGCAGAGGTGAGGTATGATTCAGTGTCTCCTTCCAAACACTCCAAGCCCCAAACACAGCGCTTTAATAAAGATAGCTTAACTTGAAGAGACAATGAAGAGCAAATAATACCTTAGAATATCATGGATTTCTTTCCTGTAGGAATATATTGCTTCTTGGCCCACTCATGGTTATTTGAAGACGTTTCAAGTTCTTTTTACTTGGGGCAATGTAATTACTGATGATAAGAACACACAATGGTCTTACTTGTCAGGTTAAAACACTTTTCATTATATGGACATATGATTTAGCACAGTGAATATTTGAAAACTTTGAACAATACTGTGTTTTCTAAATGTATTTTCTGCCTTCGAAACTGTCAAGGACAGGGTGACCTACTACTTTATTCTTTTAAATTTATATATTATTCACATACCATCAAATTTACCCTTTTAAAGTGTACATTTCAGTGGTTTTCAGTGTATTTACCTACTTGTGCAACCATCAACACTATCTAATTTGTTTTCATCATCCCCAAAGAAACCCCATACCCATTAGCAGTCACTCTCATTACCCCTGCCCCTAGTCCTTAGCAACTGCTAATCTATTTTCTATCTGTATGGATTTGCCTATTCTGAAACTTTCATGTAAGTGAAATTGTACAATATGTGCCCTTTTGTGTCTGGGTTCTTTCATAATGTTTAACTTAGCATAACTTAGCATAATGCTTTCCAGGTTTCATTCACATTATAGCATATATCACGACATCATTCCTTCTTATGGCTGAATAACATTCCATTGTATGGATATACCACATTTTATTTATCTTTTCACCAGTTGATGGACATTTGGGTTGTTTCCACTTTTTGGCTGTTATGAACAATGCTCCTATGAAAACTTATGTACAAGTTTCTGTGTGAAAATTTTTTAAATTAATAGATTTTATTTTTAGAGTAGTTCTTGGTTTACAGAAAAATTGAGCTGAAAGTATAGAGAATTTCTATATATTCCCTCTCCCCCACCACTCACCACCACTCAGAGTTTTCATTATTATTAACATCTTGCATTGGTGTGGTACAGTGGTTACAATTGATGAACCAATATTGATACCTTATTATTAACCGTAGTCCATAGTTTACATTAGGGTTCACTCTTTTTGTTGTACTTTCTGTGAGTTTTGCTAAATATATAATGTCGTGTATCTACCTTTACAGTATCATACAAAATAATAGTTTTACTACCCTAAAAATCCCCTGTGCTCCATCTCCGTCCCTCCCTCTCTTCTCCCTCCCTCTCTCCTTCCCTTCCCCTGATCATTTTCCATGGTTTAGCCTTTTTCTAGAATGTCATATAATTGGAATCATATAGTCTCTAGCATTTTCGGACTGGCTTCTTATACTTAGAAATGTTCATTTAAGGTTCCTCCATGTCTTTTCATGGTTTGATAGTTCATTTCCTTTTATTACTGAGTAATATTTTCTAGTATAAATGTACCACAGTTTGTTTATCCATTCACCTATTGAAGGACATATAGGTTACTTTTAATTTTGGCAATTATGAATAAAGCTGCTATAAACATTCATGTGCAAGTTTTTGTGTGGACATAAGTTTTCAATGCATTTAAGTAAATACCTTGGAGTGTGATTGCTGGATCATATGGTAAGATTAGGTTTAGCTTTGTAAGAAACTGTCAAATCCTCTTCCACAGTAGCTGCACCATTTTGTATTCCTGCCAGCAAAGAATGAGAGTTCTTGTTGCTCTGTATCCTCACTAGCATCTGTTGTTATCTATGTTTTGGATTTTAGCCATTCTAATAGGTGTGGGGTAGAATCTCACTAATGTTTTAGTTTGTAATTCCCTAATGCCATGTGATGTTGAGCATCGTTTTGTATGCTTATTTGCCTCTGTTAAATCTTCTTTGGTGAGATATCTGTTCAGATCTTTTGCCCAGTTTTTAATTGGATCCTTTGTTTTCTTATTGTTGAGTTTTAATTGCACATATGCTTTTAATTTCCTGGGTACATACCTAGGAATGGAATCCTGGGTCATATAGTAACTCTATGTTTAACTTTTTGAGGAACTGTCAAACTGTTTTTCAATGCAACTGCACTACTTTACATTGCCACTAGCAATGTGTAAGGATTCCAGTTTCTCCACATCATTGACAACACTTGTTATTTTCAATCCTTTTTATTATATGCATCTTAGTGGGTGTGAAGTAGTATCTCATTGTGGTTTTGGTTTGCATATAATCAGATCATAGTTTTCTTTAAAAAAAAAAATCCGTTCCACCAAGCTGTGCCTTTTAATTGCAGTTTGTATTCCATTTACATTTAATGTAATAAGGTAAGATTTATGTTTTCCATTTTGCTATTTGTTTTCTATATGGCCTTTTTAATTCTATATTTCCTCTTTTAGTTCCTTCTTTGGTGTTAGATTTTTCTAGTGTACCATTTTAATTCTTTTGTCTTTTCTTTTATTATATTCATTATTTTCTTAGTTGTTGCCCTAGAAATTACAATTAATGTATTAATTTACAACAATTTAGTCAGATTAATACAAACTTAATTTCATTAGTATAAAAACCTTTGCTCGTATATAGTTCCACTTTCCTCATCATCCTTGGTGCTATTGTTGTCATACAAATTACATCTTTTTACATTTTATGCCCATCTACACAGATTTAGAATTATTGCTTTAAGGGGTTTTCTTTTCACCAGATAGGAGAAAAAAAGTATTACACACAAGACATACATTTATAGCATCTTTTATATTTATCTATGTAGCTAGCTTTACTGGTCTTTTTATTTTTTCATGTGGATTCAAGTTACTGTCTAGTGTTCTTTCATTTCATTTTGAAGGACTCCCTTTAGTATTTATTGTAGAGTACATCTACTAATGACTAGTTCTCTCCATTTTTGTTTATATGGAAATGTTTTAATTTCTCTCTAATTTCTGAAGAGTACTTTTGCTGGATATAGAGTTCTTGGTTCTATGAAATTGCTAGTTCAGGTCTTGGTTGACAGTCTTTTTCTTTCAGCACTTTGAATATATCATCTCACTGCCTTATGGCCTCTGTGATTCTCTGATGAGAAATCAGTTATTAATCTTACTGAGGATCCCTTTTATGTGATGAGTTACTTTTCCATTACTGCTTTCAAGATTTTCTTTTTGTCTTCAGATTTGATAGTTTGATTATGATGTATTGAAAAGTTATTTGCACTGGGTGAGCTCTCAGTTAGGTTAAATGAAAGCAAATCCTGTGAGAGTGGCTTTCCAGGAAATGGACAGACAGGTCAAATGATGACAGTTCTCTTGGTTTTGGAGTAGCTCCAACCCTGTTATACTACTTCCAGTGGCTGTTAGAATGTTGGTTTTCAAGGCTGGCCTGGTGACGTAGTGCTTAGTTCACATGCTCTGCTTTGGCAGCCCAGGGTTTGCAGGTTCGGATCCTGGGCACAGACCTACACACCACTCAACAAGCCATGCTGTGGCGGCACCCACTATACAAAATAGAGGAAGATGGGCACAGATGTTAGCTCAGGGCTAATCTTCCTCAGCAAAAAGAGGATGATTGGCAACAGATGTTAGCTCAGGGCCAATCTTCCTCACCAAAAAAAAAAAAAAAGAATGTTGGTTTTTACTGTGATTGTGAGACTCTTGGTTTTCAAGGCTACTGCAGAGTTGGGAGAGGGTGACAGAAATAGAACAAGTTAAAATGCTACAAGCTGTCTGTTCTTACTGGGATTCTGCCATTTTTCTTGAATATATCTTCCACAGATTGTTGCAAGTCTTTGGTTAATCTTCAGAGTTGTGAAAAAGGTGACTTTGTACAATTTTTTCTAGTATTCTCATTGCTTTTATGGAGGAGAGGGTTTTCTGAAGACCTAACTTCTCCATTCCCCCTTGATACCACCTCCTGATGCTTTAAAGATAATATGCATTTCCTCTTGAAGCTTTTTAAGATGGAATATCATCTGAGCAAAGGAATGTGTATTATTCAGGATTATGTAATAGGTCAGTTTCCCAAGAACCAGAGCCTGAGATGAGAATTACTGTGCAAGTAATTTACTAAGGAAAGGTTCCAGGGAGAAACCACTAAAGGATTGGGCAAAGCAGGCCAGACAAAGGGAAGAAGCCCAAGAAAGAATGTGATTTTAGACCAAGTCCTAGCCTTAGCCTTATCCTGCACAGGATCTCTGGAGTATCAGTCATGTCTCATTGTTTGTATCTCCTTGAGACAGAAGAGGTCGCTGTTATTGGCTGAATTGTGTCACCCTAAAAATACATATGTTGAAGTCCTTACCTCTCAGTACCTCAAAATGTGACTATCTTTGGAGATAGTGTCTTTAAAGAGGTAATTATGTTAAAATGAGGTCAATAGGTGGGTCCTAATCCAATATGGCTGGTATCCTTATAGGAAGAGATTAGGACAGAGACACACACAGAGGGAAGATCGTGTAAAGACATAGGGAGGAGACCAGCCAAGGAGATCTGCCTCAGAAGAACCAACCTTGCCAACACCTGGATTTTGCATTTCTAGTCTCCGGAATTGTGAGAAAATAAATTTCTGTTGTTGAAGCCATCGGGTCTGTGGTACTTGGTTATGGCAGCCCTAGCAAGCTGATACAGTAATTTTCATACTCCTACGCCTGTTGCACATTTGCCATTTTGCTATGGGGGACATTAGTTTCCAGACACTTGCAATTCTTTGTGATTGTGTACAAAACAGCTTTATAGTCAGAGGGCAGTCCTTCAAAAGAAAGTTGCAAGAGTTGCCTTTAGAATCAAAAGTACACAGAAGCTGAGAGAGGGAATCACAGCACTGATGACTGGAATCTGAGGGAACCCAAGCAAAGCATGGGCAGTGTCCACCACAGGGTTTTGGTTGCAAACAAGAAAAATCAATTCTTAGTGGTTTAAGCAGAAAATAAGCATATTAAATTATATTGATTAGGTCACAGTTTCTGGGAAGCTAGAGAAGTAGGTGCCAGGATCACATAGCAAGAACCAGTGAGCCATATCACCAGTTCAGTACTGGTCAAGCAGAGAAACCATGGCAGACACTTTTAATACTAGACATTAGGCACCAGCATAGAACCTCTGTTTGCTGTCTCTACAAACTGGGAGTATTTTAAGCCAGAAGGAATTTGAGGCAAAGCCTCCTTCTTTGTGCTCCAACTTCTAACTCAGTGTTTGATAGGCATGCTCTTGGTTATAATCACCTTTGAGGAGGGCTGTGTAAGTTAGACTTTTTTACGGAAAGGTAACCTCTGTTTTACACCAGGATTGACAAAGTGAGGAGTTTTCCCAAATGAGCAAGGGTCTTCAAAGCTTCTGGGCATCCAAAAGTTATGATAAATGTCTACTAGAGAAGGTTTTTGTAGAAAAAGAATTCTTATTCATCAGAATTCAAAGGAAAGATTGACAAGGCAACAGAGATGATTGTTGATTTATGATGGATTATAATTATTGGCCAAGGACCAGTAAGTTGTAGATGAAGGAGGTCCTCTGCTATGCTCTTTGCTATCGCTGTTCTAAAGTACTGCAGTTTCCTTAGGCGACCATGCTCCTTTTCATACATAGTTTTTTTGGCCATGCTGTTTTATTTTCCTGAAAATTCTTTCAGCTTTGCCTCTCCTCCCATCTTTCCCTGGATAAAAGCTTCTAATCCTTCAGGCAATTCTTTGCATATCTTCAAAGATAGTTTCTTTTCTGTATTTATTACAGGAAAGCAGATGTCTTTTCCACATGTTTCTCTCTGGTGTTGGGCTGTTTCTTAGTGCCTTGTTGCTACAAATATTCCCACTCCTTTTCCCATGTAGTGACCGTATCTCTTTAGAATAGGAAAACATAGAGAATATAAATATTTGTCTATCTCCAAACGTTAGGAGGTCTTATTGACTTTGCGATTCCTGCCAATTTCAGGGTAGCAGGCTATTCTCCAATCCACCTATGCTCAATTCATCATTTCAAAATCTCCTCCTAGATTGGCCCCTGTCATTCCCCATCACCATTAACAACTATGTCTCATATCAGGCAGAAGAGACATTGTCAGAAGAAAAGGAGAAATGAGTCCCTGATCCAATATTCAACTCCAATTTAAGAGAATTTCCTCCTTGAAAGTATTGTGAGATCTTGACACTTCCTATACACAGGGAAAAGATCTAGGGGGATCTGTTGCTCTTGACATTTTGACGTTAGTGGAATCTCCCATGTCTATCAACATAGATAAGATGAATATCACATTTATATAAAAGCTACCTATCAAGGGAAAAGGTAAAGGTAAAGAAAGTTCTAATTTATTTTCTGGTGTCCTTATTTAATCAACAAACATGAAGGATTTTTTTTTTTTTTTGCTATAATGGTGCCTAAACCTCGAGAAGAAAAGGAAAGAAATACTAAAGGATATTTTATTCCACATCCTCATCATGTATGCAGGGATTCCAGTTACAATATGTGTTTATGGCATACCCTGGTAAGTTAGAGTTGCTAATCTAAGTAGATGTCAAAATGGATCAAGTCAGTGATGTATAAATGAGCCCAGTGAATAGAAGTCAGACATCAAAGACACGGAGCTTTTAATTGGTAGAGTACTAAAATGGAGGAGAAGGCTGAACAAGTATAGTGGTAACTGGCAAACATGGTATTGTCATCTCAGAGAGATACAGATTGATTTCCAGGGCAGATGGGCAGTGAGAAGCACAGAAGTGAGAAATCCAGAGAAAGAAGAAATAAAACCAATTATTTAACTTTCCCTTTAGATCTTTGATTTGATATCAAAACCCTCATAATATGGAATACCACATGTAAGTGTATAGCAGGACACTCAGAGTTCTAAACAAGCCTTAAGAATGATCGTATACAGAAAGTTGTTCTCTTGTGTTGGTCAGGATACGTTAAGCTATGCTGCAGTAACAAACAAATCCTAAAATATCTGTAATTTAACATAGTAAAGATAATTTGTCACCCACATTATACTATAGTGTAGATCAGGCATCTCTCCTCAGTGATGACTCAGGGACCCAGAATGTTTGCATATTGAGGCTATGTCATGTGGAACTTGTCATTCCCAGTGTCACCACTGAAGGAGAAGAGAGGGTGGAGGAACATGAAGCATGTTTAAAATAATTTCCCTCTCTTATAGCTACATGTCATTGACAAGAACTCAGTGAGGAGGCCCCAGCCTAACTGCAACAGTGTCTGGTAGCCTGCCCGTGTGCCCTGGAAGAAGACATGGAGTCATTATCTCCGCCTCTGTTTTCAAGATTATAAGGAGAAAATGCTGTCTTGGCATGTGGCATGTGTGTGAAAGTCCCTGGAAAGGGTCCGTTGCTAAAATGAGGAAGAACCTTAGTGGTGATGGGAGGCGGAATAAACCGATGGTTGAGCTTTAAAAAATATATTAGCACTGGATGTTCTTAACAGAATTATGAACTATTTGAACTAATAAACATTTGAAACCTCACATAGAGAAGAATACATAGAGAAAAAAGAAAAATTTGGACATACACTATCAGAATTCCCGTATTAACATCTAATGCTTTTTAACCATAGGATTTCTAAGAATACATAGAGAAAAAAGAAAAATTTGGGCATACACTATCAGAATTCCCGTATTAACATCTAATGCTTTTTAACCATGGGATTTCTATCTGCTATTGTTACCAACTTTAAACTCTCCAGGCTGAGGTTTTAGCCTCTGTATGAGGATTAAACATAGTCTCTAAGGTCTTTTGCACTTCTGTCATTCAATGATGCTATGGTTTTCTCTTTTTTTTGGACACTTGATGGTAGATTCAATATAAACTCTGTAGCTGACAGAATTTTTAGTTGGGAAGAAAATTGTTGAAGGTAGAAACAAAAGACTGTTTTCTAATCTCATTTGTCTTATTCACCAGTGTTGGATTTTAAAGATTCCATTTGCCATCTGTTATTTCCTTTACTCCAATGATCATATACACATACTTTTTTTTCTTACTGAAATACTAATTTGCTTTCTGGAGTGACTTATTCAGAGATGAAATTCACATTCTGAGGGATCTACAAACCCTGCTCTCTGTAGTTTTTATTGTTTTTTCTTTTCTTAGAATACTGTTAGTCCCTTGGACTTAGAGTTTGTAAAAAAAAAAAAAAAAAGGGGGAGAGGGGATTTTGCATAAATATGAAATAAAGGTATTATTGTGTGAAATGTGCAGGTGAATTTTTACCCAAAGTTTAACCTAATTATTGGATATGTGTTTACAATGTGAGTACTCTCTGTTTCCATTGTCAGTTCTGTAAACAGGCACGTGTGGTTTTGGAATCTGATTCCACATTGTATTACTTCTGTGATCTCTTAAATAAGTTACTTGCCTCTCTGTGCATTAGTCACCCATCTGTAAGTGGGATCATTGTAGTACCTACCCAATAGGGTAGCTGTAAAGATCAAAGGAGGAAGTGCTTGACAAGTTCTTAGCATAGTGATACTGGTAAGCGAACGTTAGGTATTATTGTGATGATGATTGTTAATACTAGCATTTTATTCAATTATCAATTAATTGTACAATGATAGTTTAGTTAATCTTATTATTTATGAAACCCAACAAAAACATCTCCATTTTTATGGAGAATATGCCAAATTCTTCTATTACAGTATGAAATTTAGCCCAAGCTTTCAAGGGCATGGGATGAGGATCCTTTCTTTCCCTGGCTCTACCCAGAGTGAGTATTAAGGAAACATTTGTCATTCTTCTGCCAGATCTAGTTATAATGATATCTCAGTTTAATTGTGTTTTTTGTGGGTGATCCTCTGTCTAATACTGTACCAGGCACATAATAAGTACTTAATAACTATATACTGGATAAACTAGTGCATTTATGCAAAGAAATTACAAGCCCCCACTTAGAAAGAAGGAACTTGCTTCTGAAATTATTTTCCCAGAGTATACAATCATATTACCCGAACACTCATTATGTAAATTTAGAAATTCAGCATTTTTGTAACTAAAGCTCATCTATCTAAGAGGCAGACCAATCAACTTCCACGTCAAACACTCCAAGAGAAGCCTTATTAAAGAAAAAAAATGTTGAAATGATTGACTTCAGGTAAGTAGAAGAAACCTAGCTTCTGGTAGCCTCCAGTATTCCTTAGCTTGTAGATGGCCGTCTTTTTGCTGTCTCTCTTCACATCATCTTCCCTGTATGCCTGTCTGTGTCTAAATTTCCCCTTTTTAATAAGGGTACTGTCATATTGGATTAGGGCATACCTTAACGACCTCATTTTAACTTGACTGCCTCTGCAAAGACCCTATTTCAAATAAGGTCACATTCTGAGGTCCAGGAGGTTAGGATTTCAACATATCTTTTTGGAAGGACATTCATCATTAAATCAACATGTAAATTTTATGGATGTTTATTGGATTAGAAGTAGTTCAATCTATATGGAAAGAGTTTGAAAAGTATAAAAGATTTTAACACATGCAGGGTATTATCATTATCATTATTGTTATTAGAAGGGGGAGTCATTTATTTACAAGTGAACCTGAACATTGAATAGATTATACACTACTTTAATTTAAACAAAATGCACTCAGTAAATGATCTTTAGTCTTTAGGCTACTATTAAATCTTTGCCTCAGTTTTTCTGCTGAGGAAAACTTTTATAATTCTGTTTTCAACAAAGAATAATCAGTCCTGAAAACAGGATTCACTTACAGTTAATGAAACTTAAATGGAATGAGCTTATTTTGCCACTTACTGTTAAGTTAGGGGTGTATCTACATGTGGTGCCCCAGTCCCCACTGTGAATCGTTGTATTACTTTGCCTATCTTCGTAAAAAGAAGACTATTCTCACATAAACCTCAGAAATCAGAAAAACTACAATGACTATCTTAACCTTACTTTGTTATGATAGTTTCAAAAAGATAGAACCTTGGAAAGCCTCAAAGAGTAGAGTTCTTGATTCTCATGCTGTGACATGGTAAACACAAGTATTAGATCTGCAAGCATGATTTTTCTCTAATCAAATCAAAGTGGGGGAGGGGGAGATGCCTCCTAATGGGAAGGCATTGGTTACAGCTGTTGTTGCAGCGGTGGGTGACTTACAACTTTAGAAGAACGCTGAAGCTTTTAAAGCAAAAAACAGGAGACATGGAGCCTACTTTTGGCAATCCCAGTGCTGGCTGTATCCCCACAACATGGTGGTCACTTGGGATGAGTGATTAATAGTAATTAATAGTAATATGGCTTAAGATCTCAGAAAATCCCATTAGAAAGCCCCTTATACGCCTGGCTTGAACTAACCCACAGGACTGAGGCCTCACCTCAGATAACTCCTGAATGGCTACCTTGCAGTTAATTTTTCACAACCCTCCTACATCGTGTCAGTTGAGCACTATTTGAAGTGTATGGAACAGGGGCAATGGTCTTCAAGCAGGTCCATGTTGGCCCTCATTTCTGGTCTCCTTGATGCTAGAGCTATTAACAAAATGGCAGCTGTGTAGAATCAGGCAATGGTAATGCTGGTGTTGCTTGTACGTTAATACCATCCAAGGGTATATTGAAGCCGTCTTTTCACCTGGCAACTCTGCAGTTCAGTGTCACTCCTACTCCTCTCGTCCCCAAGGATGAGTGTAACTTGGCTCACAGATAGGTAAAAAAGCAACAATCTATTTTCTCCTCCCAACACTTTTTAGAACCAAAAGTATGATGTCATAGTACTAATTTGGTGGTGTTGCTTTTTAAAGTAAACTCTTTAGAACTGTATTTTGGAAAGGATGGGAAAAGTAATATGTGGGTGGTCCTCGAGTCTCTGTACATGACTTTTTTGTGTATCCTTTCTGCAAGAGCTGAGAGATTTTAATAGATAATAGAAAATTAAATAGAAACATCATCTAATAAGCATGATGTGTGCTGTCACTGTTAATTCAAACATAATGAACAATGACTGAATAATAATGGCTGCATACAGAGGTCTGCCATATGCTCATTCTGGATGATGGTTCCAGGATGCTTCTTTAAATATGGATGCCATGAGCTAGCCAACAGCACTCCAAATAATCAGATTTTCTGCTGCTCTCAGACTGTCATAGAGATTTTTGCTTTTTCCATTAGTTGAATCATAAAAATGAAATCAGATCTTAAAGGGTTTTATAGATGTGTATGCAGTGGCAGAGAAGGAAGCAGTGGGAAGATAAAGAGAGAAGGAAGAGAAGACAAAAGAGGGAAGAGAATGAAACCCTAATGCTATCTTTTCCTAGACAATGAGAAGCATCTTCTGAATTAGAAACAGCCTGTTTACCACTCCATTCCCCTGTAGGAAGGTAAATTAACTTCTGTTTTATATAAAGCTGGCATACTAATGGCACACAGTATATTTAAGTGGACATTTCTCTCTGTATAGCATTCTAATGTCTAGTTAAAATCCAAATTGCAATGTATTCTGATATGTAAGTAAAGCCAAATTGATCCTTCTATTATATTGTGTAAAATTAATTGATGTAATTAGTTCATACATTGACTAGATAATAGTTAGTCTGAATGAACTGATGGACTGCAGAATTTGTTCTGATTTGCTCCAAAAGACTGGGTGTCTCACCTGGGAGAGGTACAAGGTAAAGCCCTCTTTTGAAGTGGAAAGGAAATTAGATTTGTGTCAGATTGTATAGGTTGGAGAGTCCACTTTATTTCTTATGATCTTGAACAAGCCCCTGAAGCTCTTAGAAACTTACTTTTTTTCACTCGTTGGTATGGTGGGGATAGGGTGAGAATTATATAAGATTAGGTAAGTTAAAGCACTTTGTGAACTATAAGATGCTAGGCCCTGCTACTCAAAGAATGATATGTGGACCAGCATCATCAGCATCACCTGGCGGTGGTAAGAAATGCAGAATCTCAGGCCCAGCTCCAGATCTACTGAATTAGAATCTGCATTTCAACAAGATCCCTCGGTGATTCATATGCACATTAGAATTTGAGAATTACTTTGTTATGTATATATTAAGTTTGAGCGTATTGTAAAAATATTATTCAAAAATAATAAGCTATGAAAAGCCTAACCTATTTGTTGGACATAATCTTATAATCTTTTGAGAGAAGATATTAATGATGAACGAACAAGTCCCCTGCAAAGAAAAAAAACCTGAACCGAAAACAAATAATCAATGTTTTTTAAATCCAGAAACAATGCCCACGTATCTCTCTGAGTCATGTCCTAGGATACATAAACAGAAAGTTCAAACAATCCACCTTTTATTTTAACGTTTCTATGGCATGAACATCATTGATTAGTATAATACTCATGAATGTTCACAATGATCTAAAGGTTTATTATATTACCATTATAATAGTAAAGAAGGAAATGCATTTATAGATTCATAAAAGATTTTCATCCACAAGTATTGAAATATATTCTTTCATTATATTCAATAACTAGAAGATTTAAACCTTAATCCTTGCAAATTCTGGTAATTCATGCCTTTTATTGCATTTTCCTTTTGTTGCAACAGCAGCAGCAGCAGCACTATCTTATACTGGTAGAGTATGATTGAAGTGTCATGGAAAATTTCAATTCCAAACAGAAATAGATGCTGAAATTTCTATTCTTTTTCCAAACGAGAATTTGTTGATTCAGAGGAAAAGAAAGAGGATGATAGGAAATATTCTTTGATTAAATTTTTTAATCATGAGAAGTTTTGGGAAAATATAATCTGTTTACTTCTTACATCACTTTGATATCAACTCTCTATGGCCTGAAATTCTATGTTTTAGCAGCTTTTGGGAGGTACAGTGAATGTTTAGCAACAACACTCAATCTGAAATAAATAAGGTTTGAAAGTGACCTGGTTAACAAAAAAGTAGGAAAGCTTGTTATTTTTAATCACTGACTTAGATAAATAGTTTTTTAAATACAAGACTAAAATTCAAGTATGATTTATACTCTATGTCTATAAAACAAAAAGCGAATTACAGACTTACCAACCATCAAGTTTATTTCTTTACGGTAGAAAAGACACACACACCCAAAACCTTTTGAAATCTGAAATAACTGGTTTAATCAAATATGCAATATGACTAAAAATTTCTGAGTCTTTCCAGTTTTGAATACCCTACATATGAACTTTCTACACATGAAATAGTTCCCTCCATTTCTCTTTCTTCCCCAAATACTCTGCTGTCTCCAAGGGCCATTAGAAATGCTTTCAGATGCAAGTCATAAAACAGTGACTTAGACAAAAGGACATTTAATTATCTCAAAAAATACAAGAAGTCCAACAGTGGACAGTTTGCTTGGTGCAGTGGCTCAATCATGTCATCAAGGACCCAGGCTCTTTCTAACTCTATTTAGCTATTCTTAGTATGATGGTGATGTCTTCTTTAATTAGTCATGAAATGGCTATCCTAGTTATGAGCAGCACGTCTTCACAGCAGAAATCTTACAATGGAAGAACGTAGGAGGTGGCAAAAAGAACTTACCTCATTATCTCTACTTTTATCAGATAGGAAAATCTTTACCAGAAGCCACCCAATAAACATTTTATCATGTCTCATCATCCCCAGGGTGATCATTGCTACTCTTAGCTGCAAGAGTCATTTCTATACTCTTAGAAAGTACCTGGCTTTTTCAGTTTCATTAGTGGAAGGCGGGCAAGAGAGAAGGGGTTTGGGAATGGTTGATGTGTGGGTCACTGACAATGTCAGACAATACCCTAGGGAGCAATCAAATTGTCCTACTTCAGAGGGTTCCTATGTATTGTCCACTCGTCAAACTTTAATGAACATATGAATCACTTAGAGATCTTGCTGAAGCACAGATTATGATAAAGTAGGTCTAGGATGGAGCCTGAGAATTTGCATTCCCAACAAGCTCTCAGGTGATGCTCATGCTGCTGGATCATGGACCACACTTTGAGTAGCAAAGTTTTATATCATGTCTGGTCTATCACCTCTTCTCTTTGGTCCCGATGTATTTATATCTATCCAAAATCTGGTCCTTAAATTTCTTTTTTTTTTGTCATTCTCTGTGTACAGTTCACTTTGTTCTTTATCTCTTGTTTTCTCACTTATCACCATAGGCACTTTTAATCAGATAGTGTGTGTAGAGTGTTTAGCCCAAACAAATATTTGCTGCAAACCCCTTTAACCTTCCCTTTTCTTTTTCTACCCTTCCTTATTTAATTGATGAAAGATTGTTTGCTTCCCTTCCTTTTTCTCCTTCTTATAAAATTCCATTTATTAAAGCAAAATATAAATACCTAAACTGATAATTGTAAGTTTAGTGGCAATAATATCATCATGTCAAGGAAAATAAAAAGCTCTATGTTGTGATTTAAAGATAAATTGTAACATAGAATGATTTGTTAGCCACCTGTAATGTTGATGGAAATGCTGAGAATATGTTTAATGAATTGTCAGAGAATTCCCTATTCAGACAGACACCTCTTTCTGTAATTCAACTTATTACTTAACTACAGCATTCACTGGAAATAAAGCACTATTTCTCAGGCAATATTATCGTTTTCCTGTTTTGATTAATTACAAGTGTACAATAGAATTGTTTACAACTATGTTGCATTGTCAATTTGCAGGATTTCAGTTATATTGAAAGCTAAACAGACTTTTATGGACTCACCTAGAAATCATTTGTACTCGTGATTTTATTAGAAAATACATTTTGACCTCTAATCAATCAGCTTACATATACAATTTTAAGCGTGTTATCTTTTTATTAATCAAAGACAACTTATCTTCTACAAGTAATACTCTCCAATAGAGTTTTCTGTGATGATAGGAATGTTCCATATATGCACTGTCCAGTGTGGTAGCCATCAGCCATATATGACTACTGAGCACTTGAAACATGGCTAGTCCAACTGAGGAACTGATTTTTAAATTTTATTTAATTTTAATTAATATACTTTTTTAAAAATAATTTTATTTATTTATTTATTTTTTCCCCCAAAGCCCCAGTAGATAGTTGTATGTCATAGCTGCACATCCTTCTAGTTGCTGTATGTGGGACGCGGCCTCAGCATGGCCGGAGAAGCGGTGCATTGGTGCGCGCCCGGGATCTGAACCTGGGCCGCCAGCAGTGTAGCGTGCACACTTAACCGCTAAGCCATGGGGTCGGCCCTTAATTAATATACTTTTAAATTTAACTAGCCATTTGTGACTAGCAGCTACCATATTGAACAGACACCTCTAGAGGCTTGTCTGAAAGGTTGTTGGTTTTGTTGTTTTTTCCCACCATCGTTAATGATTGGTTCTGAAGGTTACCACTTCCTTCTTGTATACAAGTATTGTCTAAGAAATGGAATTTTTTAGAAATGGAATTGTGAAATATAAATGGGGCTAAACTAGCTAATTTTAGATGTATATCTAGTAAGAAAATGCATAGTGAATATTTTGGATAGGAGGACACAGATGTGGATTAAAATTTTCTGACAGGATAAAGCAAGGGAATAGGAGATTTTAATAATTATTTGAACAGTAATTCTCCTTTTTGGGTTGAAGACCTCATTGGACTTTATAGTTGTATTTCTATCTGAGTGAAAATTATTCCCATTTACTAATATAGTCGTCATCTAATTATTCATGTCCATGGCATGGATTATCGTCATGACTTTTCATTACTGTCATTAATTCACTCATTTATTATGCATGCTACACCAACTTTCAAAAGGAATTGGAGATGATTCATTCATGTCATCACTTTGGTTAAGCATTTGTCTGGATATTTATAAAGCTTGAATATGGCTTCTTAACATAGTAAAAATGCTCAGCTGTAAAGAACCTCACAATATTTATACGTTAATATCACACCTATCCTCACCTCATTTTTCTTATCCTTAGTTTCCATTTGATCATACTTTTTTTACTCACATTTTTTTATCTTGTATATAGATTAAAAAGCCAGCTGAAACTCTTTTGTAATAAGGTGGGATAAAAACCTACAATTAAAAGTAAATAAATATATTAAGATAAATACTCATTAGAGTTTACTTGGGGGCTAGAAATGTGAATATTTATAATCTTCTGGAGTGAGTTTT
Organism: Ceratotherium simum simum; assembly: GCF_057802395.1. Classification (NCBI taxonomy): domain Eukaryota; kingdom Metazoa; phylum Chordata; class Mammalia; order Perissodactyla; family Rhinocerotidae; genus Ceratotherium; species Ceratotherium simum. The sequence goes on from NC_141904.1 coordinate 33,476,426, forward strand.
GGAAATATGTATCCAAAACAATTTAAAATGTACATACTTTTGATCTACTTCTAGATTTTTTCCTAAGGAAATAATTAATCTAGAAATACGTAGGTGTAAGCATGTCCATTGTATTTTTATTTGTAATAATTACATACAAAATTTTGAAAATAACATAAATGTTCACCAGTCACGTGTTGGATAGGTAAATTATGCATGCAAAAATTGAATATTAGGTATCGTTAAAATAACAGCATAGATCTTTACTTATTGACACTGAGAGATACTGATATTATATTAATGAAAAAACAGGTTGCAAAATAGTAGTATATGAAGAGTAATCTTGTTTGGTTCAAAATAGTGTGTGTATTTATATTTGTATATTAAATATATGACAACATTTTAATGGTGGCTAGCCCCATATGGTGGGATTAAGAACGATTTCAAGTTTCCTTTTGTTTTTTTCCTCTTTAGTGTTAACAACGTTTATATACAAGGCTGATTTTCAGCTGGTATGTTTTCTTAAAGCCATACCAGTGGTTAAAATATGGAAATACTTCCATATTATCTGAAAAATAGCTAATATCCTGAGCCCACTCAATAAGTGTGACCCTGTCTCTGCTGCCCTGGACACCTGGATCCCCTCCTGTGACCTATATCTCCTCTTCCTGTGTCTCCCCATGATTTAGCCACTAAAGTAACCTCGTGCTTTGGGAACCATCCAGGGCCTGCTTTGGTTTTAGCCAATGTCTGCTGATGGCTTGGTCCCCATGACACATTGGTTGATAAATATTTGAACATCATCCTTATCTATATATAACTTTCATGGTACAAAAATAAACCTATTTTTATTTTGAAACAAAAGCAAATCGAACATAGTTCATCAGTTGCAGTGGGAGGATGTGTTGCAAGCTAAAGCAATTATTTTCCTACGTCTGTAAAACTCCCTAGCACACTTTTGTTCCCGGGCAATTGAGAAAAGAGAAGTTTAAAATGAAATCCTAGCTTCATGTTGTCTCCTTACACCAAAAGATGAGGCAATGGAGATACATCCAAGATTGGAGAGCAATCAGAGTAAGACAGGCCAGAGTTTTCCTACCATCTCCATAGTTGGCCTTCACAGAGTAGAGATTTAATGTTATTTTTAGAACTGGTTTGAAATTCCAAAAGAGCATCCACACCTTTATTTAAATATAGGTACAATGGCACCTCACTTCTCTAGATCACACACCTTTCAATTTAACCTCTGGGAAAGAAGCAAAATCTGGGACCAATCACAAGAGGCTTATGGACAGTCTAGAGTCGGGTTTCAAAGTCAGGATGCTATTCTAAGGAGACAACTGCTCCCTGAGGGCCTCTCTCTTCAGATAGTTCCAATAAGCCTGGGGACCTGGTTTTGTCACCAATAGCAGATTTGAGGCAGGCAGGGTTTAAAGGCAGCTGGGAAAAACATGCATGGCCATGACAATATTTAGAGCTGACACCCATTCTGGTAGGGAGGGCCTGTGTCCTACTAGCTATTTATTTTGAATATGACAATCTCACACTTGGAAGTTTCCAAACAGAAGTTGAGAAAATCAAGCGCACAATCCATTGACTTTTATATAATAGTATTTTTTTCTTTAGATTATGGGGGTGGGTGTGGGTGTGTACATCCTATTAGAGCATCAAGAAGTGACTTATAATGAAAAAACAATAATTAAGTAGATTAAAAAGCTTAAAAAAAAAACCAAAAAACAAAACTAAGGCAAAACCCAGGCAGTTACTGTGGCCACAGTATGCTTCAAGTGATCCATTGACGTATGTGATGTTGGTCAAATTGTTTTATATTGCCCTCTTTTCCTCATTTAGAAAAGAAGGAATTGACTACATCACTAGTTCTCAAAGTGTGCTCTGCATTAGAATCACCTGGAGGGTTTGTTCAAACCCAGATTGGTGGGCTCTAAGGCTAGAATTTCTGATTCAGTGGGTCTGGGGTTGGGTGAAAGGATATACATTTCTAACAAGTTCCCAGGTGATGCTGATATTTCTGGTCTGGGGACCACATTTTGAAAACCACTGGATTGGTGACCTCTATCTACACTATCTACTAGCTTAACATTTAGTGTAGTGGTTATCAAAGTGTGAATCAGAAACTATGGGATGGGGCCCAGCAATCTGTGTTTTAACAAGTTCTCCCGTAAGCCATGACTGTATTATTTTCTTTCTTTTTATTGAGATATAATTGACATATCACGTTATATTAGATTCAGGTATACAACATAATGATTCAATATTTGTATATATTGCAAAAACGATCACCACAATAACTCTAGTTAACGTCTGTCACTGTATGTAGTTATAAAATTTTTTTTTACTCTCATGGCAACTTTCAAATGTTCAGTATAGTGTCATTAACTATAGTCACCATCCTGTACATTACATCCCCATGACTTATGTATTTTATAGTTGGAAGTTTGTACCTTTTGACCCCCTTGACCCATTTCACCCACCCTCCACCCCCCATTCCCTGCCTCTGGCAACCACCAGTCTGTATCTATAAACTTTTTTTTTTTTGTTTAGATTACACATGTAAGTGAGATCATACAATATTTGTCTTTCTCTCTCTGACTTATTTCACTTAACATAATTCCCTCAAGGTCCATCCATATTGTTGCAAATGGCAAGATTTCCTTCTTTTTTATGGCTAAATATTCCGTTGTATATGTATACCACATTTTCTATAACCATTAATCTATCGATGGACACTTAGGTTGCTTTCATATCTTGGCTGTTGTGAATAATGCTGCAGTGAACGTGGAGGTGCATTTATCTTTCTGAATTAGTATTTTCATGTTTTTTGGATAAATACCCAGAAGTAGAATTGCTGGATCATATGGTAGTTCTATTTTTAATTTTTTGAGAAATCTCCATACTGTTTTCCACAGTGGCTACACCAACTTACATTCCTACTAACAATGCATAAGGGTTTCCTTTTCTCCACATCTTCCCTGACACTTGTTATTTCTTGTCTTTTTGATAATAGCCATTCCAACAGGTGTGAGATGATATCTTATTGTGATTATTTTTTTTTTTTTGTGAGGAAGATCAGCCCGGAGCTAACATCCGTGCTAATCCTCTTCTTTTTTTTTGCTGAGGAAGACCGGCTCTGAGCTAACATCCATTGCCTAATCCTCCTCCTGTTTTCCCACAAAGCCCCCCAGTAGATAGTTGTACGTCATAGTTGTACATCCTTCTAGTTGCTGTATGTGGGACACGGCCTCAGCATGGCCGAAGAAGCGGTGCGTCTGTGCGCGCCTGGGATCCGAACCTGGGCCGCCAGTAGCGGAGTGCGCGCACTTAACCGCTAAGCCATGGGGCCGGCCCTATCTTATTGTGATTTTAATTTGCATTTCCCTGATGATTAGTGATGTTGAGCACCTTTTCATGTACCTGTTGGCCATCTGTATGCCTTCTTTGGAAAAATGTATTCAGATCCTATTCAGCCCATTTTTATGAGTGTATGATTATACACTACTTTGAGTTCTAAATAATGATCCTATAAAATCAAAATGAGTTAAATTTTAGAAAGAGTTCCTTCCAAATTAACAGAATATTTTAAAAAGTTGCTGTGTTATTCATGTTGGAAGTAACACGTTGGAAGGACCTGTCTCAAACAAGAACATTTTTTAGCTCACATAACTGGAAGTCCAGTTGGTTGATAGACTCAGGTATAATCTGCAGCTTAATGACACATTCGAAAATGGAGAACTTTCCATCTCACTGCTCTGCCATCTTAACGCTGGTTTCCCTCATGGTTCCAAGAGGCCCACCAGTCGCCTTTTAGGGTACTTATTTCGTTGTTTATTTCCAGCAAGAAAAGGAGAGAGAAATGCTCTCTTTCCCAACTGTGGCTCATAGTGCTTTCCCTCAGGGTGACAGCACTTCTTGGGTGACCTTCCTATGCTTAGAATGTTATCAGCAGAATGCCTGAGCTGACCGACTGAGAGTGATTAAGATCTACCCTGTGTCTGGGGATGGATCTCCATTCTCTGAGTCACATGGGGGAATGGAGGAGACCTGAAAATACTGAGTTTCACATTGTGAAGGCAGAAAGTGTGGGGTTGATGCTGGGTAGGCAAACAGCAGTGTCCATTTCAGGTGCTTACAGATTTGGTTGTCTACAGATTTCATTCTGGTAGAACCTATTATTCCTTTATAGTGTACACACACACACACACAAGCATGATTTAAAACAAAAAATACCATTATATAAAAGTGAATGGATTGTGTACTTTAGGATTAACATCACTACTTTCTTTACAATAGACATTATTATGAGTTGAAATGTATTTATTTGACTTATACTGCACCTTCATTACAGTGAGCCTAGGATCATGATGCCAGTGGGATCACACATACGTACATACACACACAGTCGAAGTTGGCTTCAAGACAAGCATTCGTGTGCAAGCAGCATATTTATGAAGTTCAGGGAACACTGGTAGGCGACTGGGAAATAATTACAGCAAAGAAAAGACAGCCAGTGTGTGAGTTATTAAGCAAGTCACTATTATAGGCATTTGGAGCAGGGAAACTATATAAAACATGGTGGCTCAGAAGTGTCCTACCTGAGTGAGGGATCTGGAGAATTTATGCACAACTTCCATCATTTATTTGTTAAGGGCTTGCCTCCATGGGTGTTAATTCTCTGGTACTTCTGGTTTACTGCATACACAGGCTAAAGGACCATCTTAGATTCTGGGGAAAAAAACTCTTGGCCCAGAGAAACAGATTCTGGTAGTTGGAAGTCATGGAGCACAGCGACATGATAGGATCTGAGGGATAGGGGTGGGGCTCTGATAGTGTCTGTTACATACCCACGCATATATATATATATATATATATGTATATATATATATATATATGTATGTCTCCATAGGCTATATATATATAAATGTATTTGAGAGATTATATATGTGTGTATGTGTATGATAAGTTACTATTAGTTAGTTACTATTATTTAGTTACTATTATAATCCCCATTTCACAAATGAGGAAACTGAGGCACAAAGAAGTTAAGAAACTTGTCCAAGGTTGTGCAGCTAGTAAATGGCACAAGGGGAATTCAACCCCATGTCGATGATGCGTGGGCCTCTCCCCTTAACTGCTATACTATTGGAATGAGAATTTTTTTTCTCAGTGACACTGTCTTATGGAATTAGATTATTGTACAAGGCCTTGTTACCACTGTTTTCACTTTCTTCTATGTCATACTAGGCCTTGGGGCAAATGTCATACTGCCCTCTGGAATAGGCCACCTTGTACAGAATCCAGGCCTTTTATGGCCCCATGTTTACATTGAATTGAATTTCCATTAATTGATAACCTTTAAAGGACAGGATCTCTTTGAGCTAATGCAACCAGGAAATTAATTTCAAGTGGTTGCAGTACTGTGTCACTGAGGCCATAGAGTCCTAGCAAAGGTTAGGAAATGCAAACGGTGACTCTCAGCATGACTTTTCTTGCACAGCAAACATGTAAAAATTTAGAGACCCAGTCAAGCACATACTATTTATTTCTGCTTTAATATATATTCTCCTATGATCAAGCCAGCACCTGGGAGCATCTGCCTTGTTTTACTGTTGTGCATTTCTTATCTGACACTTCAATATTGCTTTTGGTATTGTTGTCTAATACACTTCATTATCTTAAAGTGTATTATTTCCCAAGTTTGAGAGCATATTTGGCACCGTACAATGTGTAAGAACAGAAAGATCCATTCTGGGTGCTGGCGGCTGTCATCTTTCAGCTCAATTTGGGCGTGCCAAGAAGAAGCACCACTAAGTTGGGGGATGTATGGATGGGTTGCAGGAACGGAGGTTGAGGGAGCCTCCCTGTGCCTTGTCTTCATAGCATCTTTACCAGTGTCTCTTTGAACATCACAGAAATCCTGTGGATAAGATATGCCTCTCCTCCTTCTCATGATTATTCCTGTGGTGTAGAGAGAGTCATCAAAAGAGTGGACTAAGTATTCAGACTGCTTGTGTTCAAATCCCAACTTCTTCACATATTTATTTATTTTGCTTCTATCTTAAGGAACATATGCTGGCGCTGGCTTGCACCAGCTTGTAAGAGCTGATTTTGTATCTCTTCCATTCATATTCAGTGATGTCACGTTGGTAGCTTGAAATTGGCCATGGTTGGAATATAAATATAATGGAAAATGGCAGATTCTACAAACCAGGAATTCAATTCTTTTCCTTTCTTTTCTGGAGAGCCAGTTTACCAGCACACGACAGGATATAATACACATTACATTAAATTGCATATGACACTCCTCTTGAATATACAACGTAATGATTTTTACTTATGTATACACCACTACCTAGGTCAAGATATAGAGTATTACTCCAAAAATGTTCCCTCATGTCCCTTCCTGTCAAAACCATTCCCACACGAGGTAATTACTATTTTGACTTCTATGATCCTCAGGTGGTTTTGCCTTTTCTTGAAGTTTATGTAAGGAATCATCAGCATGTCCTCTTTTGAATCTGACTTCTTTTTTCAAGAATATGTCTGTGAGAATCATACACGTTTCTGTGCTCTGCTCGTTTTTTATATTTATGGAGTTGTACTGTCCCATACGTTGTATGGTAGTCCATAGCCCCATGCCGTTATTGAGTGCTTGAAATTGTGGCCTGGGTGACTGAAGAAGTGAATTTTTAATTGAATTGAGATATGCTGTAAGTGTAAAAACTCATTGAAGTTGGAAGTTTTTTAGAAAAGAAAATCTCCTAGCTTCTAGTGGTTGTTGGCAATCCTTGGCATTCCTTGACTTGTAGATGCATCGCTATGTTGTTTTCCATGTTTAGAATTTCTGTGTTTTTCTTTTTCACAGATTCCAGTTCTCTAGTGAAATGTTTGACCTTAACATTGATTTTCTTGACACATTAATCAGTTACTCTGGCATCATATCTGTTTTCTGGTGCTCATATCTGAGTCTGTTTCTGTTGTCTTTTTGTTTTTCTCCTAGTCTTATTTTAATAGTTGGTAATGGTTTACTGAATATTTAGCATGTGTTTGAAACACTGTGGAGGTCAGGGTGATACTGTCCTTTTCCTAAGGTGATACTCTGGTATGGGCACAGGGACATCACCTCAGCTAGGGGCTGAGCTGATGCAAAGCTGGGTTGCAGTTTTTATATGACTCAGTCTACCTTTGCTTCCAACCGTCCTAGCTTTCAGCCCTTGAGGTATTCCACCTAAGAACCTGAGAGATTTAGTAGGATCTTTTTCCTTTGGCAATTTTTAAAGTCAATTTTTATCTTCCTAGCACCATATGACTGTTAATAACTTTTCTGTGCTTTCCAGTTCTTTTCTTCCTTTCTACTCGGCTTCTTAGTATTTTGTCCAGCACAACTTAAGAATTGGTAAATACTTCAAGGGTAAAACTTGTGCTGAGAGTTGAGATCAGTTCTCTTTAGATCCTCGGCCTCTCAGCTTCTCCTAATTTGGCGACTCCAAGTGCTGTTTTTGTCTCGGCGACACCATGAGGTTGTCGAAAGCTCTGCTGGCTTCTCTGCCATTTAGTGGCTGACATCTGCCAGGCTTATTAGCTTCTCATTCTGTACCAAGAATTGGCAAATGACCCAAAGGGAAAAGCAGTGTGCAGAAAGTTGGGCTCAGCTCAAGGATCTTTCTTTCCATTATCTTGGCCTCTGCAGTCCTGGCTTTCCTTGGCAGGTTCTACTAACTTCAAACAGATGTTTTGTTTTGTCATCTGCCTTTTCTAGTTCTCGTTGGGAGCTTTGTTCTTCACTCTACTTCATCAGAAGCAGAAGTTGCAAGTTAGCATTTTAAGCAGAACTCAGAGAGACACAGAGTTTCATTAAAATTTTGTTTTAATCACAAGCATCATATCCTATTCTTTTCCTTCCTGAAACCCCTAACTGTTATGCTTTAAAATATAAATAGGAAACTCTCCTCTCTCCCTGGGCCATCAGCCCAACAATAACTGTTAAAAGAGCACAGTGTAACATATAATGGAAACACATTTCTAATGCAAGCTTTACTGGAAACTAAAGCTGTGTTCTAGGGTAACTCATGTCACTTTGCTTGACTCTCTGATGCCTCCTTTTATACACAGGCTTCATTTTGTGTGTGTGTGTGTGTGTGTGTGTGTGAGGAAGATCAGCCCTGAGCTAACATCTGCCAATCCTCCTCTTTTTGCTGAGGAAGACTGGCCCTGGGCTAACATCTGTGCCCATCTTCCTCCACTTTATATGAGATGCCGCCACAGCATGGCCTGACAAGCGGTGCATCGGTGCGCTCCTGGGATCCGGACCCTGGCTGCCAGCAGCAGAGCATTCACACTTAACCACTACGCCACGGGGCCAGCCCCATCACAGGCTTCACTTTTTACTCGGATTCGCTAAACTGGGTTGAGTTTTAAAGACCTGGGCCTAACTCACTCTATTACCTCTAATCTGTGAATTGGCCTAATTCCTTATCACTAATGTCAACTTTATTCTCTAATGTTATCCTAACCCCTCATCCCTCATCTTCTCCACTTCTGCCATGCTAACTGGCCAGGTTAGGATACACATCTTTAACTTATCACAAGATTCCCCCCATATTGCTCTACTATCTGGCATAGTCTAGATTCGAGTTCTAACTTTGACCAGAACTATCTCATTCTGCCACAGCCCAATTTCTGCCAATAGAGAACCTTTTGAGTGCTGCGTTTAATGCTGTGGTACAGATGACACACAAGTTTCAATCTATATGCCAACACAAATCCATTGGAGGTGCTGCCTTGGTTGCTGAAAGAGTACTATAGCTAATGGGTCATGTGTGTCTCAGATATGGAAGGGACTATACACATTCTACTCATGAAATTTTGGATAAGAAATGTTCCCTTTAGATCCCATCTAAGGAAAGGAGGAGGAAAAGTGTTATGTTGAATATCTATTATATCTACATATTTCTATATATTTTACCCCCTGTTTTTGGGTAATGAAATATCCAAGGGTGTTTGAAATCTTAGCAACAGAAGAATCTAATTAGCAAATATTCTCCTTGGTTTGGACATGAACACAGTTTAATACCAAACAAGTATTTATATTACCATAGTCAATTTACATAAATGCCTATTGATTTTCAGTCATATATAAATGCTTTTTATAACCAAATTTAAGTTTATTGAGGTATAATTTACATATAGTGTATGCACAGATATTAAGTATGCAGATTGATGAATTTTTGATGAAGGAGTACACTCATGTTACTCATTCTCCGTCAAGATAGAGAATATTTACATCACCCTAAAATGTTTTCTTTAGCCCCTTCGGTCAAGTACCCACCACCCAGAAACCAATGTTGATCTTATTTCTATCATAATAGATTAGTTTTTTCTATTTTAGAACTTTATAAAGATATAATTATATGGTATATACTATTTTGTTTCTGGAGTCTTTCAGAATAATGTTGAGATTCATTCATGTCATTGAATATATCAATAGTTTATTCCTTATTATTACTAAGTAGTATTCCACAAGATGAATATACTGTTAATTGCCTATTTTCCTGTTAATAGCTACTTGAACTTTTCCAGATTTGGGTTATTATGAATGTCTCTGATAAAGATTGGTATATGAGTTTTTTCACAGACATAATTTCTCATTTGTTTTGAATAACTACCTAGGAATGGGATCCCTCGGTCCCATTCTATGCATCTGTAGAATAGATATGTATTTAACTTTTTAAGAAAGGCCTGTACTGGGGCCGGCCTGGTGGCGTGGTGGTCAAGTTCGCACGCTCTGCTTCTGGTGGCCTGGGGTTCGCAGGTTTGGATCCCAGGTGCAGACCTACACACCACTCATCTAGCCATGCTGTGGTGGCATCCCACATAAAGTAGAGGAAGATGGGTATGGATGTCAGCCCAGGGCCAAACTTCCTCAGCAAAAGAGGAGGACTGGCAACAGGAGTTAGCTAAGGGCTAATCTTCCACACACATACACAAAAAGAAATGCTGTACTGATAATATTCTATGTATTGAAGTCTATTTTATCTACTATTCATATAGACTATTATTCATATAGTCATTGTGTTGTATATCTTTTTCCTTCCTTTTATTTTGAAAATTGTCTGTATCTTTATATTTAAAGGGTGATTTAAAGGGTGATATTTAAACAAGATATAGTTGGATCTTACTTTATAATCTGGTCTGGTAGTCTCTGCTTTTTATTATTTATTTATTTATTTTTATTTATTTATTTTTTTGTGTGAGGAGATCAGCCCTGTGCTAACATCTGCCAATCCTCCTCTTTTTTTGCTGAGGAAGACTGGCCCTGGGCTAACATCCGTGCCCATCTTCCTCCACTTTATATGGGACACCGCCACAGCATGTCTTGCCAAGCAGTGCGTCGGTGCGCGCCTGGGATCTGAACCGGCGAACCCTGGGCCGCCGCAGCAGAGCACGTGCACTTAACCACTTGCGCCACTGGGCCGGCCCCCAGTCTCTGCTTTTTAATTGGGGTGTTTAGTCTACCTCCATTCAGTGTAATAATTAATATGTTTGAGTTT